>NC_046664.1:59719567-59783560 GCF_010883055.1 Belonocnema kinseyi
CGCATACTTTGAATAAAATATTTGTTATCATTCTCTTGAAATAAATGTGTTTTTTTCTTGAAAAAATACCGGTTTCATATGTATACACCTGGTATATCGGATAACTTTTGAAAGAATAGTCGGATTGATTGTGGTTTGACACACAGATTTTTTTATTTTAAGAATTGCATGTAAAAATTGTACTATTTTTATTTTTATAACAAATATTTTTCTTCAATTAAGTATTTGCAATAAAAGTGCTTCGATGAGATTTTTTAAAAATCTTTCGAGGGATAAAATTAGTATTTATAGGTCGACAAAGGTTTGTTTTCTTTACGAAATTTGGCTTTCGTCTAAATTTTTCCAGTTGTTTTTACTATATTACAATTTACATTTGCATCTCGGGCGAAGAAATCCATTCTATTTTTTGACAAATATTCTTTGTAAATCAATATTTTTCACAGAAAATTACCCTGAGTGACAGAACGAAATCGGAAACAATAAGAGTTAATGTATACAGGAACAAGCTTTCTGAACAAAAATGACCTTGAGTGAACCTTTAATATATATTTGTTAATTTTTACAAAAATCAGGCGTTTTTTTCTTACAAAAAAAAATTTTGTGGGGGGGGGCAAATTATCAAAAAATAAATAAAACTTGAAGTTGTATGATTTTAATTTGTAACTAAATAATTTGAGAGTTTTCAATCTAAAATTATCGAACACTTTCCATTCAAAAATTCAGATGAAATATTTAAATAGCTTTAAATTTGAAATTATTCAATATATTCTGAAGACTACAAATTTAAAATATCTAAATTATTAAGGCTTTACATATTTTAAAAATTGCTGTTCTGGAGACTAAATAACACTTATTCTTTTATTAAGAAATCACAACAAAAATTCTTTAAAAAAAAGTTTTTAAAAGAGTTTCAAAGACCTTAAAAAATGTCAGAGGTTTTAATAGTTCAATATATGTGATAGAATCTCTTTAAATATGAAATTAGTCTATACTTTTTCATGTTTGAGCTACAATTATTCCATTTTAGAGTTATAAATTACAGTCGTGAAAAACGAATAAAATGTTTTAATTAATTTATATATAAAACAAAAAACCTTTGTATAATTCACTCTAAATGCAGCTGAAAAAATTTAATTTGAAATTCGTTGAATTCAAGGTATAGTTTAAAAAGAAAACTGAAAGCAAAGGATCGACTTTCAAAAGAAGCGAAATAAAGTGACTCGCTGGATTGCAAATGAAAATGGAAAATGGTTGTGAACCAGTTGCAGTTGAGAAATTTAAAAAATAATAAAAATTGTTGCTTAAAAGTATTTATTTTCAATCATCCGGAAGGATGTTATAGTCTTATTTTTTGTGAAAATCGCGATATTTTTAGAAATTTATTTGATTCGAAAATAAGTGACTTAAAGCAGGGGTGGGGGCGTTTTTTTACTGCCGACCGTTGTTCCTTTCTTCGAACAGTGGCCAGGTGCCATCCAAGGACCAAGCATTCAGGACCAGGGGCCGAAGAATGGCACCAGCGGTCGGCAGTAAAACAAAAAAGGGCCCCCTCCCTGCTATCTGTCACTTGTTTTCCAACAAAAAAAAATGTTTAAAAATATCGCATTTTTCACAAAAAATAACACGAACACATCCTTCCGGGTGATTGAAAATAAATACAGAGCCTATCCATTACAGTTTGCAGTTTGAATCGCTTTAATATCTGTATTAGAACTGAAGATAATATAGTTGCACATTTTTGTACTTTTAAGCAACAATTTTTATTATTTTTATTATTTTTTAAATTTCTCAACTGCAACTGGTTCACAACGGTTTTCCTCATATTCATGAATTTTTTCACATTTTTCCCATCGCCCCTTGTGTAAGAAATAATGCTCTAAACTTTACTGTTCTTAAATGTTCCCGAAAATCCTTACTTTTTTTTTACATTTTTCAGTCTACTAAGCACAACATTTTTTTTACATAAACGTCTTCAAGCTCATTTACGTGGAACACTTTCAGATTATATATGACTGTTTTTTTGTTGCGCTAGCATTTTTTTGACTGAGTTGTTAAACTTCAAAGCCTATAGTTTTCTGGCCGATAGTAGGCATGCCATCGCGGTGCTGATGCAATAAGGGGGGATGTCCGCCATCTTTTGATGTCACGCGACAAACACGGCAGCGCCCACATGCTTATATTTTAATGCACATTTTGTCGGCGAAAATGCTCGTGCGCATAATCAAGTGGCACATCGTAAGATGGCGGCTCTCCCCACTCATGGAATTCTCCCCCCTCCCGTGGATTCAATCCCGCTCGCCAAGTTACGATGGCATGCCTAGTCCTGTGTTTCCTATATCCATGTATTTTTCATATCAATATGGAACGAGAAAACAGTGGCGTACAGGGGGGGGGGGGTACCCAAGAGGTTGGATGGGTGGGGTGTGGGTTTGAGTGAGATGGACTGGAAAATGTCTATTTTACTGAAAATACTATTAAGCAATTCATAATTTTAAGTAAAAATGAAGAAAAAGCGTTTTTTTCATAAGAAAATAGCCCGTCGATACCACGGTGGCAACGTTTATGTATTAATACATTTTTACAATTAGAACCAAAATTAATTTAAAGAGAATTTTTTTGTAGTTTCAACTCGATATTCCATTTTATATGAATTTCGGATACTTATATTACCGACCTCGCTTTTTAGCTTACTCAATTTTCTAATAAAAAAAATATTCAGTGAACTGAACAAATGAGGTCGGTAATATAGACATTTGAGCGTGTCACAGCTAAAAGCTAAAAGCATGTGACACTTATCCGATTCCTACCTTACCGATATTTTTTTGAATCATACTATTTCCACACGAAATGAGATATTGAATGTAAAATTTTTTGGAAATAAAAAGTACTACGGAACGTTTATGTACTAATACATTTTTTTAAATACAAAAAAAAACTTCAAAATTTTCTTTTTGTGTTGTAAAAATGTATTAGTACTTGACCATTTCTTATTCGCTTTTCTTTATTTTATTTAATTATTAGTTCAATATCTCATTTCCTGTCGGATTGGTATGATCCTAAAGAAATGTCGGTAGAGTAGGAAAGTGTCACATACCCTTAAAAAAATTGTCTAGACAGTTGCTTTCATCTTCCGTACCAGTTCTCAAAGTTATAGTTCAGCATAAAGTATTTATTTTTCTGGAGAAAATACCGGGGCAACTGATATATCTCATGTGGTAAGTAAATAATACTATGGTAAGTAACAATTACTTTTACCTATCATATGAGTCATATCACATCCCCTCGTTTCTTCTCGACAATAATAAATATTTCTCACTGGAACATTGGGGAATAATAATAAACGTAAAAATAAACGTCCGGGAACAACTGTTTTTGTTAAAACCAAATGTTTGAAAAAC
This sequence comes from Belonocnema kinseyi, assembly GCF_010883055.1. NCBI lineage: Eukaryota > Metazoa > Arthropoda > Insecta > Hymenoptera > Cynipidae > Belonocnema > Belonocnema kinseyi. The sequence continues at coordinate 59,722,966 of NC_046664.1, forward strand.
CAATAAGAGGATACTGACGTGGCCCGTTTGGTAAATATTAGTTACGTACCTTATGAGCCATATTAGTTTCCTCCGTTTTTTGTCACAAAAACAAATATTTTTCGATAAAACTTTGAGAAATGGTAACGAATGTGAAAAACAACTTTTGCAGATAATTATTTTTGTTTTATATTTTTTAAAATGTGATGTCGGTAAAGAGGGATTTCATTTGTTTTCATTTGGGCTGTAGAAGTTGTTGATAATAAAAAATATTATTCTTTTTTAAGTATACAAAGTTACTCACGCTTTATAAAACATTATTTACAATGATAGTCACAAAACAAACGGGAACAAAAAATCGAGTCAGTAAGGACTCTTCAGGCATTGAAGGATCTACTTTATCGATTTTATATGGTAAGACAGAGTGAAATCCTGTGGAAATGATACGAGATAGGTAAGTTAGGATTGACAGTTTATTACCATGTTTGAATTTTATATTATGCAATTTTTTAATGTATGCAGATTGAAAATTCAGAACTCAGCATTGTTGAGTTGGCGAAAAACTGTTAATGAAAAGCCAAAAAAATCATTACACCAATTCTCGAAATTCAGTTATTATTTTCGGATGGAAACCGCTGGAACCGCCAGATGTAGGCAGTAGAAATGCATTTTCATTATCAAATAATATAAAGTACAACCATGTGAAAATTCGAATTTTGTATAATAATTTGTAATATTTTAGACTGAAAGCACTTACAATAGCCCTAATATAAACTGAAATTCATTTATAAGATCTATCTACCTTTAATTCAAGTGTTGATTTTTTTGGGACACCTTAAAGTATCTTTAATAATTAATTAATATAAATAAATAATGAAAATCGATTTTTTGTAAATATTAAAAAAATTGGTAAAAAAATTGACCCATGTGGGGTTTGAACCCACGTCCTCCGCTTATTGTAACACAGTGCGGTGCTCTTACCAACTGAGCTAATGGGTCTCAGTTGACGATGTTTGTACGGATAGTTCCATATTGGTTGAGGATACATAATTATTAATGGAAATTATAATTTTTCCTTTCCAACATCAAGTCCATGTATTAATGGAATAAATTTATTTTTGGAAATTGTTAATTTATTGTGAGTGTTATGCTTTTTTTTTAGTATACAGAAAGCATTTCACATGAAATCAATATTCCCATTTTTCACTTAGATAAATATAATTTATAACAATTAAATTAAATACACTATGTTTAATATAAATGAACTCAAAATGTTGAAAGGAAACTTGCAATTTGAAATAAAATTTTAATTTAAAAACCAGATAATCACAATTTTTATCAAAAATGGGTTTATTACCTACACATTATTACATGCACATGGTAACAAACGGATTTTTCGAAATATCATTTTTAATCAAATAATGTTGAAAAAGATTATTTTAAATAAAATTATATGAGTTGTAATTTTATGAAGTATCTAATCGGGCTCACCGAAAATATTTGTGCTATCTACGTTCACCGAATTTCGATGAACCTAGAGGGCAAACAGGATTTTAACGTGTAGTGGTAATTTTTTTCAATCTTTTATCATAAATATTTTTGAAATTATTATTAGCTGATGAAAAAATATATTTGATTATTATCTACGGAATTTTAGCAAAAGAATGTCAGTCACGATCTTCAATTTCAAAACCAGTTTTATTCTTGTTCGGCGTCCTTATATCTCGTGAGCAAGTTTTTATATTGGCCATGGGTACGTGTACCGAAATTTTGGTACGGATAGGTCGCTTTTTTTGGAAAAATTAAAAATTCGATTTTCCATCGATAGACAAAGCCGAATTTGAAAATATATGAAATCCTAAAGTAAAAATTCTTGATCGATTATCTAGGAATTCTCTTAATTTCTTCAATCTTTTCTTTACGCGTTTTCTGAAACATAATTTCTCGGAAGCATGTTTTTTTGTATTGAAATGAAAATTTCATTTTTAATTTCAATCTGCAACCGAGATCACTACAATTTTAGGTTAGTGTCACCTTGACTTTTCACTCCCACTCGGTTGAAATATTTCAATTATTAAATAAAGTTTTTAATTTAAAAAAATAAAATTTTCTAAATTTTATTATCAAAAAATCTTGAGTTAATTGAGTATTAATGTTTAAAATGTATTATTTTTTATGTATATGAATAAGACGATGAAAAGTATGAACTGAAGTTTTACTTTTAAATAGTGATTTCGATTTTACAGCATGTTTTTATTCTTTCTTGAAAAATTGCCACTTTGTTGGTGAGCTGTTTAATTAAGAACTCTATAATAATAAGAAAATAAATGGAAATTCGTGTAGGGAAAATATATTAGTAGACGATATTTGTATGTTATCTATGACGCAGTTTATTATACAATTACGATATAATACTAATTATATAATGTTAAATAATATTGGTGTACCTAATTGTTAACATTAACTCTTTGCGATTGATATGGTTTTGTTTATACATCTCGCCTTCCTTAAAAATCCTATCACTCACATCTCATAGTCCTTGCGAAATATTTATGGAAAATGTCCAAAACTCATATTTACCTTATCCTTATTAAAATTCTGCGCAAAAAGCGTAGAAAACCATCTTTTACCTTTTTACCCCTAAAATCGCATATCAGCGATTTTTCTTTTTCTAATTTGTTAACATCGTAATTCTTAGTAGAAAATATTTAAACATTTCTATGTAGGAAGTTTTGCATTCTTTGTCGTATGACTGTAGGAACTAGCATATCGTGCTCTTTTATTTCGTTTGGAAATTTCATTTTCCGAACCACCTCCGTCTTTGGATTCCAAATACGTAAATCCACTTACACGCGCATCGCGTCTTCTAATATGAATTACATCGATCTTTATAAGTTCGCTAAAGCTAAACCGCTCAAAAGACATAATTTTATTATTCATTTCACTCAAGGTATAATCGACTCTTGGCGAAACTTATTTTTCTTTTTTTCTCATAACGATTCTTTTCATTATTTCTAAATTCATACACCTGATTACATTGTCAAATGTTTAACTTTACTACTCGATTATTTGATATTTACAATTTGGGCATGGCAGGACGGTGGAAGAGTATAAAAAAACATTTAAATCACAAAAAACAACCAGGAAACGTAATCAATATTTACAATCCAATAATCACATCGATTATGTACCTAAATTAGTAAATTTAATCAAATTCGTTCTAACAATTGAGTTGCCGGCTCGAATAAGGGCATATAAAATTACTTCGCCGGGACTGATAAAACCCCTGAAGACTTTAACAAAAAATTTCAAATTTTAATTTTTAAATACTATGTCTAGATGTAGAATTCCATTGCGCATCTTTTTTCCTGCAGGCAAAAAGTTGTAGCAATGTAGTTCGAAATTTCCTTCGACTTATAGAGCAAAATTAATGAAAAAATTTGTTAACAATAATTGTAAATTTTTTTCTGATGCGTGGCGCTTATCGGACTTCTCTAACTTCCTGCGAATCGTTAATCGAGCGAATTTGATGCAACAAAGAACGTCTAGCGAAAAAGTTGTTAACAACAGTACAAAGCAGTTTTCTGGAAAATTTTATCCCAATCGAATTGGTATGCAAAAACTTATCTACGTCTCAACTCGATATCGGCTAGGCGACAAAAATAAAAAAATAATCAAATAAGCAGATAATATCAAAGTATTATGCATAAATAAATAATAGTGCATAATGTAAAATAATGTATGCATTTAATTTTATGTACAATAAATATAGTTCTATTTTTGAGGCAAACTGTACAAAAGTATAACAAAACATCTAATAGTTGAGATTGAACGGATTCTTAATTCCGCGAATTTTTCAATGCTTCCAATTCGTGGAATTGAAAAAAGTTGAAGATCGAGAAAGTACATTTTTTCATTTCGTTTTCAATAGAGCGTTCATATTTTTTGAAAAAATACAGTAGAATTTCGCTTATCCGAGCTCGCTTTATCCGAGTTCGCGATTATCCGAGGTTAAAAGAAAAATATTTGAACCGTCTTATCTGTGCTATAGTGCAATAGTAGTCCATGTTATTCGAGCCTTATGCATTATTCATGCATATGAACTTTTCTTAACGAACCAGAGCAGATGTTCCTAAACATCTGCTCTGATTGATTAAAATTATAAATACTCTCTACGTTAAGAACTGTGTGGATCGCTCTTAAATAAAGATACATCTTGGCATATGTAATATAAACTATTTATGAGACTTTTCAAATCATGTAATTGTACAAATTGAATATTCATTTAAGTATACTTTCAGTTTCTTATACTGAGACTTCCTTTCTATTTAAAATTCCGTTTTAGCCGAGTTTCTCGAGTAGCCAAGTTTGGGCCGGTCCACATAATAGTTCGGATGATCGACGTTCTACTGTATTAATAGTGCTTGACATAATATTAAATGAATAAATTAGTTTATATTATGCACTATTATTGAGTTACGCATAATACTTTCATACTACCTGATTACTTGATTAGTTTTTGTTTTTGGCGCCGGGGATATGTATTATAAATCGGATCCGACACTCTCGCTACAGCCCGCGCGCGAGTCGCCTAGTCGCTATCGACTTGAGACGTTAATATTTTTTTGAATATCCATTCGATTGGGTTAACATTTTCCAGAAAACTTCATTGTACTGTTGTTAATAACTTTATCACTGGAAGTTTTTTGTTGCTCAAAATTCGCTTGATAAACGAAACGCTGGAAGTTAGTGAAGCCCGATAAGCGCAGCGCATCAGAAAACAATTAACAACAATTTTTTTTCAATAAATTTTTTTATTCCTTTTGCTCTATTATTTGAATAACATTTCGAACTACATTCCCTGACTGACTGAGCACAAGCGGAAGTGAAAAAGGAATAAAAATTGATTTTTTCAGAACAGCCAGCTTTTTGGCTTCAATTAGAAAGCTAAAAAAGCTACAAGTTTTTGCCTGGGAAAAAATATGCGCAATGAAATTCTCCATCTGGAAATAGTCTTTAGAAATTAAAATTGGAAAATTTTTTTGAAAGCTTCCAGGGGCCTTCCCACTTTCGGCGAAATAAGTTTATGCGCCCTTATTCGATGCGGAAGTTTAATTTTACACGACTCAACAAAACTTCGCTACTAAATAACAAAAAATCTCTAAACATAACAATGAAAGGAGTGAGAAAAAATAAAAAAAAGGGAAAGGAAGGAAAGGACAAAAATAAAAGACTAAGCAAAATTAATGATCCAACTGAAATCTCCGTGGCATTTTATTTTCAAATAATAAAAGTTAAAATATAATGAAATAATATTAATAATAATATAATATAATAATTGCTATGATAATGTGTCTATGCACGCCGTGTATTACACGAAGAACAAAAGATGAAAGAGGGACGCGAGGGTGATTTCTCGATTCTACACATTTTTTCAATATCTACAAAACTTGGCTCAATCAAGCAAAATTATCCGTTGGACGTGTCCGTTTTCGGATTTCAAATGATTGCCAAAATCGGTAACGTCGTCGATAATTTAAGTGCTCCAAAGTCCCTCTCCATATTTTTGTACGTACTTTGATTTTTTTATCGATTTTCAAAACACGCACAAATCGCACCGAAATGGGTGCTTCGTTTAGGAACTTTATGATTTTTAAATACGGGTTTTACTACAGCTTGGTCCACGTCTCTGGAATTCGATGCTGAAAGAAGAACCGTCCAATACAACAATAGACCGCGAATAATACGCCTCTAATAATTGTACACGCGTCAAGTTGTTTATATAGTTAGAAAAATCTCACAAAAATGTACATTATCGATGACAATGATAATCATCGATATATGCATCGTTATCCTCGATGCGAGTCAATCGACGGAAAAGTCGATTCCCTATCTTTCCTACTATTTACATTCCACTTCCTCACTCTGGTATATTTATATATATGCATTTTTATTTATTTATACGTACATACGATTCGCGTGCTTATCACTATATGATATATTCGCTATGTATAGATATTTATAAATACATTTATGTCCTGCTCAGTGTACTCTTGCATGATCATAGCCTTCTTCAGACTAGATGTATGAACAATTTCTAGGAAATTTTTCACATCAGGAATGATGAACACATTATTTTTCATTCGCAAACAAAAATCAAGAAGAATCGTTTCGTAATTCTCGTCTGTACAAGTCAAATTTGGTTTATTTTTTAGTTTGATAATCATGGCGAATGAAAAACATTGTAATAATTTTTTTCAACTTTTGCAATGCACACTATGATCACCGATCGCACTATATTTTGCAGGAAACACTCTTCCTTTACACTGGAAAAAATATTTACAATTTTATGACACAGATATGTAAGATTTCGTGAGAGGCGTACTAAATTTATTTACACAGTCGTGTCGAAAAAGAGTTCGTTGCTAGCCTCTGAATATACACAACCCTGCCTATCACTCTGGCCTAAACAAAATGAATTTCTCTTTCCATAATTAAAACTACTATTTTTCAGTGTTTTTCTCCAACTTATCAACTCTTTCGTCCCCATTCATAACTTATCAGACAAAATTATTCATCAAACAAAAAAAACTCTGGAAACAAAAGAGTTAATCCAAAACTCAGAATAATAGTTCTTCGAAATTGTCACAAAGTCTTTATGTCTGCAGACCCAGAAAAAATTCTTATTAAATTAAAAAAACAACGTTCTTTTGATTTAAAATACGAATATTTTTATATTTAAAGAGTATTTATTTGTTTAATTTAAAAAAAAAATCGAGTGATTTAAAAAATTTACTAGCAACAATGCAATAACTAATTTATTGAGAGTTAATAATTTTAGATAAAAAAATTACTTATTTGAATCAAAGAAAGATTTTTTTATTCCACATTATTAAAGCGTCACGCGATTGCGCAGAACAAAAGTTTGAACTACAACGGGAATGGTGGTATACCATTTCGCCACCTGGTGTCGAAAACTTGAACTAGAGAGAGTAGGTAACATTTTGAAGTCGTATTAAAATTTTTTCTTAAGAGTGTTTTTACAATTGTTTTTTGAAGTATAAAACAATGATTCAATACTAAAAAAAATCTTTATCAAAAGCAAGTAGTTTTAGATAGAATTTCCATATTATACAGTGAAAAAACACCTTTTTGTCAAATAGATTGTTTTTTTAAATAATTATTTTACTGTTTTGTGTAAGTTTCAATGCATTGTAAGCTTAAATAAACTTTAATTAATCTATCGAGCGACGAATTTTATCCAGGTTATGCAACAAATACGAAAAATAGACGATTAGAATTTAAATGCGAATACTAACCTATCTTTTAGATCAAATTTTTAAATAGTAAATATTGCATGTATGAATTGATAAAAATTTACTTTGATTTAATTTTTGCTTTAAAATAAGTCTTTATAGTCGTTCAAAAATTGAAATAAATAGAACAATAATTTTTTTTGTAGGAAAATATTTCTGTAGAAAAATGTGTTTTTTCACTATATAATATGTAAATTCCATCTAAAACTCTTTGTTTCTGCTAAAGACTTATTTTTGTTATCCGATAAATACTTTAAACTCCACAAAAAATTGTTAAAACACTTTTATGCACAAATTAAAATGCATCTTTAAAATCGTACCTATTCTTTCTACTTCGGATTTTTGTCACCAGGTGGGGTATCACAGTTTAAACACTACCAATAAGTTGACGCGTCTTTCGGATAGAAATTTTTTACGCGGAAATGCGTTGTCAAATTTTTTTGAAAACGTGGAGGAGTATGGCTCTTGGTAATCATTTAAATTGTGAAAATGTGTGAAAAAGAAGTGTGCGACATCCTTGCATCGTGGAGATTTGCAGAAAGCATAAAAACTTTTTTTTAGCGTGAGTATATTTACTTTTATACTGCACAACCTAACCCCACTTTTATGTAAATTTTTATTACTTCTGTGCACAATTTTTTTCACAATTTATCTTTTTACCTTAAACTTTTGCGAGAAATTTTAAATTAGGAAAGAAAACATTTTATTTACAGGCAACCAATATTAATATAAACTTTCCCCCTTATGTATACAAATAGCCCGGTAAGCAGCCTTGCATTAAAAGGCATTAAAAATGTTCAATCCCTAAGAATGCCTTTTCTGTCCTTCGCTGTTTTAATTCTCAGCAGGCGGCGAAAGTAATCAGATTTCAATCCCTTTCTAAGCCAAGCAGAGCTGCCAGACGTAACCTCTACTAAATTAAAAAATCAATTTTCATTAGAAGCATTAGATCGCGCTCCAAAACCATGAAATTTGAAAAATATAGCAGGATTGTATAGCAGAATATATCTCTTTATCGTAAAATTTCGCTTTGTTCAAATATTATTAATTACAAAAATATAAAATCATGATAAAAAAGTAAAAAAAAATTTTCACCAGTTTCACGGGAGGACAAAATTGGGATCCAGAAGTTTTCAATATTTCACGCGTTACCATTGGATGCGTGCAATTTTTTAATACTTTTTAATGCAAGCCTTCTTACCGGGAGAATAAATTGAATTATTTGGTTTATGAGGAGGCCAATTTATTTATAATTCAATATTGGATTCAAAGGAAATGTATTTTAATTTTTCAACTAACTTATTCTATTTTCTCAACCGAAACGCTTATTTCATTCAAAGAAATATAAAGGGAAAATTAAAAATTGAAATTAACGAAATATTCCTTTAAATAAAATTTGAAAAAAAAATTGTTTTAATGAAACAAATGTGTCTTTGACCTTATAGCAATATTAGAATGTCTTTAATTCCACAAAACTTTTTTCTGGGTCTGGAAATTTCTTACGTTATTGGGTACACTTAATAATATTAAATTGCGTGTTACTTTTGCTAGGATTATTTGGGGAGTAGTACGTAATACTGATAGGTAATTTTGACCGTAATACCTTACAGATGAAACATCAAACAAATCCAAAAGAGTTCCAACATTCCTGTATCATTCCTCTTTCCTACCGCCAGATGCTGTAGTTAAAAAGTCGTCTTCATACAACGATAAGCGATTGTCCTATAAAAACTCTGTGACATGGTATGATACTTGGTCGTCTCTTCTCGAGACAAAGCCGAGAAGAAGGAATAAAAAGCGGAACATCGTCGTTGCCAAAGTTCGACGACATCGTTCTACAGAAGACGATCTTCTTTGGACCTTTTAAAAATTCTCCCTTCGACAGAAATGACATTTACAACAATAAAACTTTACTACCTATGTACATAGTTCTTCACACTCTTGCCAAAATCCGGTCAAAACTCGTGAAAACAACAGAATTACGTCACAAAACTTAAAAACTCGGAAATCTGCAACTTCAATGTTTTACACTTTTTTCACTGACCAATCCCTCGGCTGATTTTGGTACTTACTTTCGCCAGGAGAGAATGTTCCTCTCTCTAAATTCACTGAATCGAATGCCTAATTTTCCTACCAGTGAGAACAGAAAAAGTTGACTCAGTGTTAGAATATTCTCAACGCCAATCACACCCTACACTTTTTCCGGAACCAGGATTAGTGGTAGAACTCTGGGAGATTGCACAATCGTCGCTGATGATGGTGATGCTGATGATGGTGATGATAAAGAGCGTCCCCTTGTTGGGTCGCTGGCTTGTGTCACTCGTGAGACTTTCCGGTTAGAGGATGGTAGTTGCCACCAGCAGAAGCCACCAAAGCCAGGGGCATAGGTGAACCAAGGGACCCTGGATGGGGATGCGAGTGACCCATTCCGGAAGAATGCGTCGTCAGGGCTAGTGGACTCCCGGACATACTACTTGCTAGGGATGCAAATACAGATGGAGATGGCGATGTCATCGTCGGACTACCCATTGTCGACGGTGGATTGATCCTCTTCTCCTTCTGCCGCCTGCAAGACAAACAAATTGTTAGGAAATTCTAAAACAGTTTATTAAGTCCTCATCTCCTAAAACAGATTCTGAAATCATCACCAACTGACCTATTGCAAAACCAGACTCTGACAACTTCCTTCTCCATTGCAAGACTATCAGCCAACATGGTGATTTCCTCAGAAGTTGGTTTTGGATTTTGACCAAAGGCCTTCTCTAATGCTAACCGAACACTTGTTTCTATCGAAGTTCTCTTCTTCCGCCGTCTTCCAATTGCTTCAGGCGTCGTCATCGGATTCGATAAGGAGTTTGGGTTGTTCAGGGAATTATCCGCATCTTCCAACCACTTCTGGAGAAGAGGCTTTAGTTTGCACATGTTTTTAAAGGAAAGGTTTAAGGCCTCGAACCTGGAAGACAAATTTATTGTCAGAAAACTTTTTTTTATGAAAATAAAATTTAGGGAAAAAGAAAATTTAAACCCACCTCGATATTGTCGTCTGCGAGAAGTCATTTCCATAGAGTTTTCCCATCGCAAGACCGACATCGCCTTGGGTGAATCCCAATTTAATTCTCCGCTGCTTAAACGTTTTAGCAAACTGTTCGAGTTCTTCCAGGTCTGTTGTTTCCTCAGGCGAAGGTTCCAGTCTCGTAGGGGGTGGCTTTACAGCTGGCGGTGTTCCTGGAGGTGGTGGCGACCTCTGTTGAGCTAAACTCCTCCCTACAAGTCCACCTCCACCCTGAAGAGCCTGTTGCTTCTGTAGTGCCTGCAGCTGCTGTGCCGCTTGTGCAACCGCCTGTTGTACCTGCGAAGAAATACATCATTAGAGGGATGATCCTCATTTTTTTCAAATCACTTTTAGGGTATTAGAGCATATGCAGGAAATGAAATCTGGTATCTCAGGCTGGGTGAACTAATCTAAGAAACACAAATGCACCTTTTTTCATGCTCGTGTTTATTCTACTTAGGGAGGGAATTGCATATAGTTTAAAAAGCAATCTAAAGGCCCTGTAGGGAAATTTGTACCTGCATGGACTGTGAGCGCGGATGACTTGGTCTCTGGGGGTAGCCACCGCTCTGCAACAGCCCCTGCAAGAATTCAACATTTAATAAACAAATTCCAACATTTTGTAGCATGTAATTTTTGGAATTGGGAGATTGTGTAGGAAATAGTGGATGTAAGATCAAAAATACAGATCACTTCGAAACTGATAATTCTAATTGAAACATTCTCATGTGCCACAATTCTAGCAGGTGAGCAGGGATTAGCTAGGCAAGAGGTCTGATCGATTCTCTTCACCCTTTCTTAAACATGCGTTCGAATACGAGAGTGAGTTGGGGTTCTGACTCCTGCAGGCACCCTTTTCGTAAAGGGTTTCTGATCTTGGTCAGGTCGCGTGTCACCGTACCAACATACTTTATGCTTATTTATGTAGACGCTCCATTCAAGTGCTTTACATTTAGCCACGCGCAGGGTTCGGCGACAGGTTATTGCGTGAATAATAAGGTCCCTTGCATATGCCTTAGCCGAAAAAAGGGTTGTCGTCTTCCAATGGTCGCGTGTTTGCTAATGGCAAGGTCCTTATTGTGTCGACACGCTTTCACAGGTAAATCGAATGCCGATTCATTTCACACATTTGCCTTTTCATCAAATTATCACGAGATACAGTGATTAATTTATCTGAAGTAATCCATTCTTGAGAAGAGGCGCCTCTTCGGGAAAATTTTATTTTCAGGGTGTTAGTTACAATTTGTAATTTATATTTAAGATAAAAAAATTATCGGTAGGTATCAAAATACATGTTTACTATTATTTAAGATGAAATTCCTAATCGAATGATGCAAGACTTATCGATAAAGATCCACCCACAAAAGATCGGCCGTGTAAAAAGAAATTCTAAACCGGAAGACGCCCCGTAGTAGAGAATATTATCGAACTTCCTGAAACAGGTTGAGCGCGTGTTGATGAAAAGGGTTGAAATCTTGAGGAGGTCGTGTGTCTCTTCGAAAATTCAAGACAGGCGGCACAAGCGAGAATCTTGAGGAAGAAAGAAATATATGAAAAAAACTCTTCACCCTAGCCACGTGTTAGGTAACAAAGGGAGCCCGCGGCAAGGTGCCATAGGTTTCCCTTAACGAATCGCATCGGAATACCATACCTTTGAAAAGATGCGCAGGGCCCCAGGGCGAAGGAGGGCTCCCATTAAATCTGCTAGACGCAAAGTCGTTTTGTTACTTCTTCCCCTATTGCATTTGCCTTTGCTCTGTCCATACATGCGCGCCATTCATCGCTTCGTAAATGTAACCAAACCTATTCAATCCACGGATCTCCGCATTATGCCAGCGTGCCTGTCGATAGGATATATGTATCGGGTGTACACAATCGGGCGTTTTTTCAGAAGAATATGATTTTCTTAGGCAAAAAGAGGATCCTCTCAATGAATCATTCCAAGAAGAGTGCGATAATAAAATCTCTGATGGATGTACAAATTATCATTTTTCAAATGAAGACCTTTGGATGCATTTCAAAGGCGCAAATGAAGTTAAATCGTTTTTGGATATAGAAAAGGTATATTTTTCTCCGTGTTATCAAGGGTTCTTTAAGAAAAGCTTTAAGAAGAAACTGATGGGGCGGATTTCAGGTGGCATTCGTTGGTAGATTCATAGTATATTCAGAATTGTTTCGTTCAAGCTAAAGATGTCCCTGAAAGTGAACTCAACACTTCTTCAAAGGGGAATAATCTGATATCAAAAGGACGATCAGATACGTTGTTCTGAGCGAAAAACACTGTTGAAGATGCATCTTCAAGCGAAAATCTCATTTCTTAAAGTAGCTGAGCGGGAAGAATGGATCCAAAGTCCGCCCTCGAGAACTTCCGCTTGGGAGATTTCAAGTCTAGGAAAGATGGTAAGAGTTTGAGGGAGGCCATTACGAACCTGATTCTGAAGGAAGAATTGCGCCTGTGCAGGAAGTTGTCCCGCAGCCGCTGCCGGATTTGCTTGTTGGAACATTGCGAACTGCTGAAGTTGCTGTTGCAGAGATTGTTGTTGCTGTTGGAGAGTCGAAGCCAACGCTTGGATTTCCTGGGGACTCAAGGCACCCAGAGATCCATGCATGAGGAGTTGCTGGCCAACGAGTTGGGCCGCTAAAGCTGCTTGCGAATTTCCGGTGTTGCCTGCATGACTTCCAGTCAGCTGACTACTCACCCCAGAACTGGGTGAGGATGCGCTACCACTGGTACCGCTGCTGCTGTTCCTATGAGAAACATCCGTAACCTGCAACATTTTTGTATTCATTTATTATTTAGGCATTTCTATTAAGTATTTGTATAATATTATTTGAGAACATTTTTTAGAGTGACTCTTTAACTTTTAGTGGATGAGGATTCGCATCGCGTGGAAAGGCTCGGAAATCGGAAGACCCTCCCTAATATCGTAAAGTAAACGCTGCCGAAGAAAGCAGTGTTTACACTCGGCCAGTTCAGGATATTGGTCACTCCTGGTCCATCGTATAAGCTTTTGTGTTTTATAAAACCTTTTGAGCCACCCCTAACTAACTAGTCGCTTTTATTTATTTCCCAAATATTGAACTCGTGCACTTTTTATGCCACTCGAGGGCGAAGGCAAGAAGTTGAAATAGGATGTGCCGGACTTTTCGATCTGGATGGATGTTTCTTTAGGAGGACTGGTAGCGAGTCCTCATCTTGTTTGAACCATGTTTGTATCCCGTGGGGATTTGCGAAATGTGGAGATTGAAAAAATAATTAAAAAATTCATGTCGCAGACGAATGTTTAATACAATCACATTGAAAGTAACTATAGGGTGTATTTTTGTAGGTTTAATTAATGTGGCCATTTAAATGCTAATGAAAGAGAAACAATAGAGATAAAAAGAAAACTCAACCATTTAACTATGCGCCAAAACCTCAAGCCATGCTAATCAGCCCTTAGAAAAGGATCGTCATCACTTGTTGGACACTAATTAGTTACTAGGGTTTATAACTCTGAAACACCTGTAGCGGAAATCTTCAAACAATGAGTGATCTAGAAGATAAACTTCTATTGCTGAGGAGCTTTAAAAAAATCAGTATCACTATTTTTCTATACATTTCTACAGACAATTAATTCTTCGGAAATAACCTTATACTTTAATATTTCTCTGCTGGTTATTATTCCATCATTTCTTTCTTTTTATTGAATAAAGTGAGACTGCAAGTTTTCCGTTCATTTTAAGAAGTCAATTATCTCCAAACTAGCAATTTGTGAACTTGAAGCACCTGCAGCTTGCATGGTTGCTTGACATGTTTAGGATTAACCCTAGAGTGGCTCGCACGAACGTTTCTCTCCGCGAGAATTAATTATCCCATTCGTGATAAATTTTGCATGCGCGGAAGTTAATCATTTTATACGTATTTTGCCTTCGCACGAACTGCGCGTATATAAACTTTAAATTGAAGTTCGAGTAAAAAATAATTTAATAATTACAGAAGGGTCAAGGACGAGGTTCAATAGTTTAAAAAACTTATTTAGGAGTTTGCTTTACATTAAAAAAATTTTTTCATCATATGAATAATTGTAAGTTATATTTTTACTAACCAGATTGAGGGCCCCCCTATCAGAGTCCATGGAATCATGATCCAAATGCGGTTCGTGTCCATCCTGAACATCACTAGCGATGCTCCTGTCATCACCACTAAGCTCAGGACCATCAACATCCCCATGCAAATCGGCATCTGTAACAAAGAAAAAGAATAATTTTAACATTTCGCAGGGAAAAAACTGTTTTTTTTTTTACTAGCAGTTATTCCTAAATCAAAAAGTTTTTCTTATCACATAAGGTACTAGTTTCTTCAGAAGTTTTATGAGTAATTTTTATCTACTTTCTTAGTAAATTTAATTATCTTGGAGAGAAAGCGAAAGTTGCAAAAGCGATTTTGTGTCTAAATCATTGTAAAACATTTGTACATATGCTTGGTTTTGAAAAACAGGGTTTATAAAATATTATCACTCAACTACATAGAAATCTTGTTAGACATAGTTTAGTATGTATTATTTTCTATTGAGTACGGCTAGAACTTTTTTCAGAGTCAATTATGTGTTTAAAAGAATAAAAAATTACACATGAATGGTATGCAAACTAAGTGAAATGTACGAATCCTTATTCGGTTAGAATATTTGGAGTATAATTTCTTCACGTAATTCAAAAATAAGCGGAAAAAAATTTGGCGCTGCCTCTGTGAATTAAGTTTTCGAGATATTCGTTAATCATAAACAGCTGGCCGAGTAGCAAAGGAAATTTAATAGTGGATACTTTTAAAAGTTCAGATATTTTAATTTTATCTCAAAAACTAAAACCTTCACAATCGATCAATTCAAATAGTCGCTTTAGTACTTTCAAATTCAAACCACAGAAGACTAAAGAAATTTTAATATAAAAATGTTTGATATTGTGAACAATTTTAAATAAAAGTGAAACTTGTTAATGCAATTAATAAACGTTTTTAAATTCCAAGTGATCGGAAATGAACGATCTAAATTTTTACGCGGATCAAACTTAAATATTAGAGATTATTAAAATGTGAAATCAACCAGTTCTTAAATATTTTTAAGCGTTTTTAAATTTAAATTTTTGGATTGATAAATTGTTAAGAAACTGGAAATTTAAAAACTGTTTAGGATTATTAAATAAAGCCAATAATTTGAAAAATATATAAAACAAAAATAAATCCTACAGTCATTGTTGTTTTGCGCTCTATATTTCCGATGGTGGTGATGATGATGATATCGGGTAGGGGTGGTAGTAGGGGTGCTCGTAGCATGAAGTCTCATATCAGTAAAAATCATTCTGGGGTCTTCCAAAAATACCATTTTCGAGTCACTACACACCGATCTCTCACTATTCACCCTCACATTGATACTTGTTAAATCCAGCATGAAAATCCGAAATCGTCTTTTCCTCTCCAAGAGAAAAAAACTCTGATCACTTTCACAAAATATCTAATCTAATTTCTCTCACTCACTAGAAGTCACTGTCAGTTCTTCAAACTTCGAAACATTTTTTAACTTTTCACTAAACCAAGTCCCCAGTGTTTCGAATCACGATGAAAACTGATCTTAAAAAATAGTTAATAACTTCTAATAAATGAATACTTGATTAGTAAAATTTATTGAAAAATATTCAATCAATGAATATTCATGATGATTTAAATTTGATTACCCCTACCGCGGCGGTAAGTAAAGGAATGAAAATGTCCGGAGCACTTGCCGCTCTCTTTGAATCCTGACGGAGAGGCCGACACGGAGTGAATGTCAGAGTGATGCAACGCTTCAGCGGCCCTAAGGGCAAACTACCCCCACCAACGCAGGAAGGAAGAGGCCAGCTATTGGCCGCTCTCCGTCGGGCCGCTGCCTCCATTGGATGGGGGAGAAAACCCTTTGCTCTTTGGTGCGGCCCCCCTACCTTGCAAATCAACCCTTCGGGCATCCATCATCGTATCTTATGACGGCCTCCCTCGCCACCCCTTTTATTATAAAGACCCCTTTCTCACTCCCTCTCTCTCACTCTCTCCTGATTTTTGAAAGTTTAATGTGACCTTCGGTCTGCGATTCCATACATAATAGTCATTGGAACCGATTTATCGATTGAGAAAACGAGCTTATGGTTTACGCTTACGGATCGTTTTGTTGGTTGCATGTGTTCGCCAAAACTGCACGTGTAAAGCAGTCGCGCATAACGGTTTTTAATTCTAATTATTTCGATACACCGCGACCAAAGACCCTTTTTGCAGCTGGATTTACGACGCGCGTTTTATCTGAAAGGGTAAGGAAATGTATTTTGATTCTTTGGGAGGGGGAGAGACTTTTTGGGGGTGAAATTTCGATTATTTTTTAAATAACAAATTTCAGTACTAATAGCCAATGGTTTTTTTCGTAAGGATATAAAAGGAAGACATGATAATAACATCACTAACCAAACTTTTTGAGCAATAATTTTCCGCACAATTGTGGCAAAGCAAATTGGATCAAAGTTTGCAAATTTGGCTCTTGATATTTTGGGCAAAATTCATCAATATTGGTGTGGAATAATTCCCAACATTTGGAAAACTTTTACTAAATATTATTGTTGGGAAAATATCCCAATAATAATGCGGAATATTCCCTGAAATTAGGAAAAATTTCCCGAATTATTGTGGAGAAATTTCCAAATATTGGTGTGGAATATTTCCTATAATTGAGGAAACTTCTACCCATTATTTCCGGCAGAATTCCTCTATAAACGAGTGGAATATTTGCTTCACGTAAAGGAACTTTTTCTAAATATTTACGGAAAAATGTCTTATTTTTGGCATGGAATATTCCATACAAGTTGGAAACTGTCTCCGAAATATGTTAGGCCTCAGGGATTTCTCAAAAAATGGGAAAACCCGCTATATTTTAGGAAGATTCCTAACAAATATTTTGGAATACTTGCTGAATTTAAGGGAATTTTCTGAATATTTTCGTGAAAAATTCCCACTTTTTTATTATTTTCGCCGTGAACCTGGATAAGGTTCTTTTGGCTTTTCCGTTAAAACAAAACCAGAAAATTTAACAAAAGAAATATTTTCAGCTCCATGAAATATAGCAAATTATGGCCGCATGATTCTTTAATTGTAAGTAAATTTTGCACGTTAATTTCTTTTATTCCAGTGCATTTTTTTTTAATTTTAGAAGGTCAAATGGCACATATTTAAGAGGCCCGGATAAGTCCTCAATGTATTTTCGTGATTTTGTAACAAAAAGTAGTTTAAAATTGACGAGTTGAAAAACTGGATAAAACTATTTATGTCTTCTAACATCCGACTTAGAAAAAAATGTTTATTAATGTCTTCAAATCTTTAATGTAAAGTTCTTAAGTCATCTTGAGTTCATGCTTCTATAATTTTATAGCAAAAATTTATATTTGAAAACCTATCGTAGAAAATTAGTTTTTATTTACCTGTAAAATTTCACTCATGTTCTGATAGTTTAAAGTGTTGAATTTGAATAAAGCATTTAATATTTAATCCTAAATATTTTTTTGCGAAAACTTAATGATTTATATTTATCGCCAATCGGAATATATTTAGCTTTGATCATTTAAATATATAGACAATTTGAAACAAATCTTGAAGCTTTACAATTAAAAGTGTCTAATTGAAAAGCATCTAAGTTTAGAAATTATTATTAAACAATCCTGAAATCGGTTAAGAGTTTAATTTTTATTATACGGAAATTTCTTTTAAATTTGGAACTCTTTAATTAAAATATGTGATTAAATAAAAAATTATTTGTAGCAGAAAATGAGATTGCAAATTTAAAAAATTTCATTTATATATAAGTGAAATCATGATTTCTAAGTCTTCAATATTAAGAAAGAATAAAAAAATGAATATAATATACAATGACAGAAACCGAATAATTCGAATAAAAAGTCAAAAGGATTTACACCTATTAAAATAGTTCAAGATTATTCCAATAAATGTAATGTATTATAATTTAGAAATATATAATTTTCATAATCATAATGATTGGAAACAGCTTTGTAAAAAGTTTAAATTACATCTTAAACATTTAAGATATAAAATAGGCACGGAGTATTACTGAATTTTCCACACCGTTTAAAATATGAAAACTTTCAACTGAAAGACGAATCAACAGCAAATGAAAATTGCTTTTCGACTATAATTTAACTAAAATAAATATTTATTTTACAGCAATCTTTTGAAATCTGCAGTTTAAATATGAGCACTATACTAATTTGGCATTCACTTTCCAAATCCCATTCCTAAAGTCCTAAAATGCAGGAAGAAAAAAAAACAAAAAAAAAACATTGCACTGTGGGAAAGTTGCAACTAAGTAGGGTCAGTGATCCGAAAAAAGTCGCTTAGCATTTTCGTATGACCATCCGAAGTTTCCCATCCTTGGGACATTCTGGGTAGAAAAAAGCTGGAATATCGTCGGCAGGTAGAGAACGAAACGACTACCGACGATGAGGGCTAGAAAAGAAAAAAATTTGAAAATCCGGCAGATCTCAGGATTCCGAGGCCAACGCCCCTGTCAGATTCTCCTTGATCTCCCCAAATCTTTTTTACCTGACGCAGATTCCCCTGAAAACCGTAAAAAAAAACTGCGGGTTCAGGTAGTCCCGACATTCGAAAGAATCGAAAGAGCCCGCCATATTGGCGGATACGCGATAAAATTTCAGTTGCGCTCCCCACTCCTTATCAAAGAGAAGATCCATCCCCACGAAAAATCAACGCAGGTACCAGGATTCCCCTGTTTGTCAAATTTGCATCTAAATTATGCTCTCCCCTCGTAATTTCTTTTTCACTTTCTATCCATCTTTTACCTTTTTTTTTACCTTTTTCCTTTTTTGCTAAAATTACGTCTCCGTGAGAAGTCATTTCGGTTTGGAAGGGAAGAGCAACTTTTTGGGGTGAATTCTGTCTTTCAGGATTCCCTGTTTTCTACCCTTTTTCTATCGAATATATAGATTCGTCGTAGCAGGTTCTGATATTTCCCAGGCGCACCCTTTTCACCAGATAAGGTGCAGGACCGTTATTTTTTAACGTCAAAGAAACTTTTTTTCAAAGAGTAAGGAGAAATACGTAAAAGGAGATAGAAAGCCAATCCTCTTGGAGAAGGGGTAAGGAAAAAAAGTTAGGCACTATATTTTTAAATCGTCAACGGATTTTTCGCGCCACCTTGGGAGAACATGAGAAAAAAAGTGGAACAAGGTAACTTCCAACGGTCTTCTTGTAACGTACTCTTTCGATTTTTAAGCTTCTAGACTCACACCAAGAAATTCTAGCGAGATCAGGGTTTGAGGTGTGAATGTGTTCGAAGCCAAGAAACCAGACAATGGAACTCATTTATCAGAAGAGAAAAAATCGAATATAGAAATAAAATGAATTTTCGTAATGAGAAAGCTCTCATCTTAGTGTTGCTGTTGTCCAAATTGAATTTGGAAAACCTTGAATCAGGTCAACATTGTACAAAACATTGTACAAATACAACAAAGATGCTGACGCAATCTGGCCCAATTGTGAAATGAACTTTATATCAAAATCCCTGAAAGGAGCTTGAAATCTGAAAAGAAGGAAAAATTTCCCAGGGTCCCATATCGGTGGATCTGTATCGAGATTTAGAATTTTATATTCTAAAGATCTGGATCAGTAGCGTGGTAAATCATCAGGCCTATCTTCGCTTTATGATGTGATGCAAGGGGAGCATCATATAGGGCACCCACGCTTATGCAAGGCAGGCGAAATGGGTATGGTACTACCTACATGCGAACATAATAGGGGTCCATCATGAGATTCGGGGATATTGAAAAAGGGCCCGTTTAACGTTTGCAAGAGTGACACGGTAAGCGTCTATCCATCACCCACGCATTCACTCACGAATCGTTGCCTGGTCCATTCTGCCATGGACGGAGGCAGCTGGTTCCAATGATGGTTGCGTTACATTTTGGGTGTCGCTTTTGCCTTCTCGACCCCTCGAGGAACTTCGGACCTGGTCCGTGGGACATCGAGGGGTCATGACTCCATGTTCGTCAGGTGATAAAAAACACAATACCACCTGAGAAGTTGACTTTCAAGGACCTGCTCGGAAAGGTCTTTTTTGCAAGGATGGTGTACTATTCAGCAATGGGAAGAAAATCTCTATTATACATTTTCCTTCCTGGGTCCATTTCAGTGTAATGATTGGGATGAATGGTTCCACGTATATGTTGCTTTTAAGATATCAGATCAGGGGCCATCCATAAATTAGGTATAAGCTTTTTTAGGAAGAAGATTTGAGAGAATTTTACGATCTGTTACATGTGTGTGTGGGGGGGGGGTAAAGTCGATGCTATTATGTAATATTTTTGATCAATTATCCTCATGGGAAATACATTTATCCAAAATTATGGAATATAACGTTCCAGTTTCTAACTGTCTGTCGTTACGGAAACTTCATATCGGTTAATGAGGTTAGTACTTTTTTTAACACTGTTTAGAAACTATCCATAAAATAAAGTTTTTTTCACAATTCTTGAAATTGCTACTACCCGCAAAATTGTTGAATACTTATAAGTTTATCAGGTTAAGCTGAGACGTTTGAAAAGATTCCAGAGGATTTATGAAGATTTTCAAAACGTCCAAATATTTCTAAAGATTTTAAAGGATTTTTAACAAGTTTTACAGAATTCTATAAGATTTTAAAGTATTTAATTAATATTAAGGAATTCTAAAGAATTTTAAAGACCCTTGACCGTAATAAGGTATTTTAGTGCATTTTTAGGGATTTCAAGGGATTTCATAGAACTTCAAAAATTCCGTGGGGTTTTAAAGAATTGAAGATATTTTCAAATATTTCCAGGAAATTTCTAAAGATTAAACAATTTTAATTCAGTTTTAGAGGATTGACAAATTCTTGAAGGAATTTTAAAAATTTTTATTGATTTGAAGTGATTAACAAAAAATTGCATGCTGTTTTAAAGAATTTCGGCTGATTTTGGAAGGATTTGATCAAACCTATAAGGTTTTAGGATATTTTATAAGATTTCAAGGATTTCATTGATTTAAAAGGATTTTTAAGTCCCTCAATCTTAATAAGGCATTTTAATGAGTTTCTCGAGAGCTCAAGGTATTTCATAGAACTTCAAATATTCCAAAGGATTTCAAAGAATTTCAAACTATGCTATTTTAGAGAATTTTGGAAGAGTTTGAAAGGATTTTGTAAAACCTGTGAAGTTCATTTACAGCGTTTCCAGAGATTATATGAAATTTTAATGAAATTTCAATGAATTGGTTCCCAAGAATTGAGGGATTCCAGAAATTTAAAAAGATTTTAAATATGTTTGAAGGTATATTCAAAATTTTTAATATTTTAAGATATTTAAAAATTCCAAAGAATGTCAGTTGATTTCAAGAAGTTTTCAGGAGCTTTAAAAAATTTCAAGAGAATTCGAAAAATGTCAAGCAATTTGTTCACGATAATTGAGGGATTACAAAAGATTTCAAAGATTCGAAGAGATTTTAAAATATTTGAAGGTAGTTCCAAAGATTCCGAGGAATTTTAATGGACATTGATAAAATTTAAAGGATATTTAAGATTTTAGGTTATTTAGACATGACTTTAGAAATTACTTGAAGCAATTATAAAAAAATTCAAGCTGTTTTAGAGAATTTCGGCAGATTTTAGAAGGATTTTATAGAATCTATGAGATTTTAGAATATTTTAAAAGATTCCAAGGGATTTCATCGGATCTTATAATATTTCCGTGGTTTTCAGTGATCTTAAGGGATTTTAAAGAATTTCACTGGACTTCAACTTTTTAAAGGGATTTTAAGGAATAACAAGGAATATATGATCAGATTTGATATAACTTCACAGGATTGCAAGGGATTTTATGAAATTCAAATTAAATATAAAGGAAATTTTTCTTAAGAATTGAGCATTCAAAAAAATATCCATAGAAAAAATTTTTTTCACGTTTTTTAAATCTTTTGATAAACAAAAATTATTAATTTTGTTTTGTTTTGCAGGATTTGCACTATTTACACTAAGAAAACTATATCACACAAATTACAATATATATCGTAATTCCTGCGCTATATATCGTAATTATCGCATTATAATAGCGCAAAATCGTGATATCGTACATTGCAAGTTTTCACATTATATACCGCATAATTGTGCAATCTATAACGTAAGAAATGGGGATTCCCATTCGTCAGTTACATTTTGCGCTTTTGCTAAATTGTATTAAGTTCTAATTCGTCTACAATAATATAGTTTATTTCGGAGGAAACATATCAGTAAGTACATATTTTTTTGTGTTTTCTGTCGTAGGTTCTACATGTTTTACTGAAATTTGGTCACTTCAGCTCGACGCAGTCGACGAGTTCAAAATTATTTTCCTAACCTCAATGAAACTTTCGCCGAAATAGGTTTAATCATTAAAAGTTGCAGGTCTTACCTGGAGCAAATTTTTTATTTTCTCTGTGATTGTTTTCAATCTAGAGTCCCGATTTATAGCTCGAACTGACTCATACTCTGCCTTTTTCCCATTGCTGCTAAGGGCGCCGTAGCAGACGACAGCAGCAAAATTTAACTTCATTTTTTGTCTGTGATATTAGTGCATTATAATATCGTACAAAGCTCCGGGACTTGATTGTACGTTATCATATTGCGCTTTCTTGCAATACAGAGGTTTTGCGATATCATTGTGCGATATCTTTTTCTCCGTGTACTAAATAAATTTATTAAATATTTAGAAAAATGTGTTAAAAATTAAAAAAAAAGATAAAACTTTATTTTTTGAGGAATGCATTCTTCTGATACATGTTTCGCGTTTGTTTTAATTGTCTTTCTATTAATTTTATTAGCTTCCAATTATTTTGTCATTCGTATAAATTGGATAGTAAGTACCTAAATTGTATTTAATAAGATATGGCTAAAAATATTTTGAAGAATTATAAGATATAGCCGTGGGGAGGGGGGGGGTCTACATTATTTTTTAACGTCTTGTTACATGGACAAAGGGAAGAATAATAAACGTGCTCGGAAGTGGACACCTTTAAATTTGACGCCCTTTTTCATTTTTCGTTAATAATCTGATATAACTAACTAACAACTTTACCTTTCAAAATTCCTATTCTATTCTTAAATAAATTTTAAATATTTCAAGTTCACCTTCCAATTTTCTACACCTCGCTTCCGTTGCTCCTAGATCCCGACTAGAAAAGTATATTTCCAAATCATATCTTATTTAAAAGCAACAATAAAGGAACCTATAACACACCAAAAAATTGGGCACGATGCGCGAGCAGTTAAAGTTAAATTTGAAATCTGAAAAATCAGTTATGATGAATAGTGCTTTTGAAATGAAAATGCCAGCGAGGAAGTGTACCAGATTACATGTGAAATGACCTAATGGTCCAGCGGATAATGAATCTTCATTCTCCGTCTTTAGCATATCGGATCGCTGCGAAAAGTCCCAATTCTTTTCCGCTGCAGGATATTCGGTCCGAGTGGAACAATGATTCCGAACCGGTAGCGCCTTGCGTGGGTTCCTGAGGTGTTTTGTGCCGAGGCGAGAAGCCGACGATGAGGGCGTGTTTTCCTTTTGCGTGATCTACATAAAATATCGATTTGCCCCGTAGGAAAATCATCGAGTCATGGCAAAGGCGGCCGCGGCTAACGAAGTCAACCTCAAAGGGAAATCGTTATTTTCACGCCATAGCCGATTTCGCGGTTGCATCCCTTCATCTCTCCGCCCCCTGCATCTCCTTACTCCCATTTTTCCCTTTTGTTCATCACACTTCATCATTTTTCTCCTAGGTATTCACCCCGATAAACTAATAAATTATGCAACACGTTTTTTAGTAATTAAATTTGTAACAAGTTGTAGACTCGACGTAGAGATCTGATGACAGTGCAATTTTTTGGCACTATTTCTTTTGGTGTTTTTGTAGTGATTTTGAAGGATCTCGCGTTAGTACATTTAAGATTATAGTTCTCCTCTCTCGTTATCCCTTTTCTCTTTATGTTTCCCTTCCGGTCCTTCCGCTCCTTTCTCCAGGAATCTTGGTAACCGCCGCTTTTTTAGTTTCGTGACGACCACCCTTTACGAAGTCTTCTTCTCGGGAATTAATTAAGAAAATTTGCGAAGACCTCAGCAAGGAATTATAGGATCTCCATTCGCGGAACCGCACTAATCAGCGAAATAATGGCATGAAGAGGGAATGAGGGGACTAGAAGCTCCATCCCGATGTCGAATGGTGAAAAAATATTTAATTAGGGTAGCGTAAAATTTCTTATTGTTTACCTTCCATTCTTTACTATCCCCATTATTTTCCACTCAAATTTTTATTACGGAATACTTCAACAATAATTCTTGCAATAAGACTTTACTTTTGAATATTTTTTTTCTTTTGATTTGAAAAATGTATATCTTTTCACTATTTACATTCGATTCATGAAGTCGGACGTCTTTTGGGATGCGCCCCAGCAAGACGGCAGATCGCATTAGAGCGTGGAGGGCTTTTTTTCTTGGTCGTGTATCAACGCGGCAGAATTCTGTCTAAGCAGCATCTGCTTCTACGTCGCCATTCTTGTTCCTGGTTCCTTGCGCAACATAACAAAGCGACCCACCTAGGTTTACGGGGGAGGTATCCCGAGGTTTTCTGGTGTATTCGCCGCCTGTCAACCGACTTACGATTTTATTAGGGCCTTACGTCATTCGATTATGTTTCTGGGCCCGATTCTAAGGAAATCGAGGGACATTGGGACACTCTACTATGCATCTCGTCCCATTCAACATTATTCTGAATTCATGCACGCACGCGTTAAATTCATTCCTACCAGTTTACGTGGGATATTTTTTTCTCAAATTGATTCGTTAAGGCTGTGATTCACTGAATCACCTCAGGGCGCGATTCAGCCTCCACAAATTTTCCCTATTTTATTTTGGAAAAATAAATCGTAAATGGAATTTGGTTCTTGGTGTGTTTGCTCGATTATCGCCTTTCATAAGTAGGGACTATTTGTAAAAGCTGATATTAAATTTATCTGAGGAAGACAAATTCAAATAACAATTTTCCCTGACGTTACAAACATTTTTAATTTTGCCAATTGAAGATGGTGTTAGGGATGTCCAATCTTCATCTTGGACGTCCAATTATGATTGTGTTTTTTATAGGTGACATTGCTTATAATTTACCACTTATTTTTCATTATTAGCTAATCTGTTCCTTTGGTTAGATTATATGTCATATGAGCATAATCTTTACACAAGAAAATGTTGAGGATGCTCAAAAAGAAACACAAGTAAAGCAAGAGGAAAGACAAGGAAGGTGCGACATTTGAATTTTTTCATTTGTAGATGATGCCCAATCTCCAAAAAATCCTTTTAAGAACTTGATGATGATGGTAATCATACATAAATAGTGGAGTCCAATTATGATTGTGTTTCTTATATGCGACGTGATTTATAATTTACCATTTATTTTTCATTATTAGCTTATCTGTTCCTTGGCTGGATTAGGCCATATAAACATAATCTCTACATAAGAATATGTTGAGGATGCTCAAAAAGAAGCACAACTAAAGAAAGAGGAAAAGATGATAAAAATGGTACACAGATGGTAGACGAATAATTATACTTCTATTTCTCATAAGCGGTATTGTTTATAATTTACTATCTACTTTCAATCTTTTGTGAATCTATTATGATAATCTACATTTTGATGCATGCTAAATTACATGAACTAGTCTTGTATTTTTTCCATCCCTTTTCTCTTCTTTTAATTTTATATTCATTTTTTCTTATTTTTTAATAGTTTTGTTTCTCCAACAACTTTCCATAAGATCGTGACGTATTTCCATCCAATAATTCATTCTTTTTATCCTGTATTTGAATCCCTCAATTTATGATTTATTTTCCACCAGATTATCATGTGATTTTCCAGAAAATGTTCTTAAGGCTTAACACTTGGAGAATTTCCTTCGCTTAAATTTCTGGAAGATAAAACTATTGTTCAGGTAGGAGAGGTTGGAAAGGATCGTGGCAGGGAGGACTATAGTAAAGAAGGATGTATCGAAGGGTTGGAGGAGCGAGGGGATCAGAGCCAATAGAATAACAGTGTCTCCTCGTATGTTTTGAGCCGTAGGCAAGGGTGAGAAGGGGTGGACTGGTTTTAGACTGGTGTGGGGTGAGGATAAAACCGTTAGGTTGGTCGCGTGCCGCCAGAGGCACGTGGCCACTCTTCTTCTAGCCAGCACATACACATTCGTACCTGCAGCATACAAGTCTCAATTCTATGTACCCTCTCCTTCGGAACACATGTGCCTCTTTTAACTTACGCCCTTCCCACCAAGCTCATTTAGAATCTCCTTCTGGCAACTTCGTTGGTTACATTTAGGGTTACCCACTCCTCTGTCCTCGTAATTCAAATCAAACCGCGACTTTATAAAATGGCGCCCAACACGAAACATAAGATTTTAAAATGAACAAGACAGGAGCATAAATTAAAAAAGGAAATCTGAAGATTATTGACAATATAATAAGCGAGGCGATAAAAATATTCTTTAGAAAAAACATCTGCTGGGGAAATTTTTACTTGTGGATAATCGAATACAAAATAGTCGGTTTGATTTAGTGCCTCTAGGAGTGTCCGTGCGTGGAGGTATTCTTGACAAAGAAAATCCTCTTCGACACACGAGACTCGTGCCTGGCGTTTGGCAGATTAAAAGCTGGAAATTAAGGGCCAGGTAAAAGCGAGACCCTTCGACACATGGCATCATTAACTGCAGATACGCAGATACCTTGATATCGGAAACTCTCCTAGCAGATGCAGAGTATTGGTAGAACAGTTAGATTTTCGAAGATACAGTTAGTCCACTTAATGATCGATGCTGTTTTCTGTGAAACTTACACCCTGTAAGAGCGGGTGTTCTAGTTTGACACGCGCACGGAAAACACGTGTAGACATAGCTGTTGAAAATGTTGGCATAACGGCAAGCATGCGCCATGAGATCAGTCCAGATGCTTCGAATTTTGAGGTGCTGAGTCATTTGAGGAGGGTATGTTTTTGAATTAGCAGAAAGATATCATTTTTTGTGATCTTCGATTTATACAGATCATTCTTTCCGTTTATCATTTCAGCTGATTTTATGAAATTTGAAACAAATAATAAAGATTAAGAGAAAAGTGTATTGGGTTACTTAATAAAGGTGGCGTTGGGTCACTGCGGATGGTTTCCACCGTGAACTTCCGATAAGGAAATGAACCTATGCATATAAAGAAGGACGTTACCGCAAGGGATTTCCAGACTGGCATTCTGGGTCCATTTGGCATTGGCACCCTCGTTCAGCTGGCATTGATGTATGACGTTGTGGCCCAAGACGCAGACCATGACGCGAATCTCAAAATACTCAGCGACACATCTTGTTACATTAATTTTACATAAATCACTTCTTACACAAACTCAAAGACCGCTTATAGCCAAAAATTTTCTTTCGCTGCAAAAAATATTTCTTTCAAACTTGGTAACTAAAGGAAATAAGATGAGGGCATATCTTTTTCATTAAATCACTCCCAGGGATTGATAAATATTTGTTGAATTATAGTTGCTGATAAAAAGAATTTCCTTTTGACAATTCTCCAGCATGCATTTGAGTGGATGGAAGCTGTGCAGACCATAGGGAGCCAGAGTGACGAGATTATTTGAATATCCCATATTTAAGATTCGTCCGGCGTAGTGCAAGGCAGTGATTGTTAGCTTGGTAGTCCGGTCACGTGGCCAGCACGTCATACACGTCAAACCACCCCCGTGGAAAGCCGACCTCGGGCCTTCAACCTTCGAGGACCGAGGGCTCTGCGAACACTTTACATTCTATTTTCACGCTATACTGACCCCGATTTATGCGACTTGCTTAACGTATCACCAGATATTGCCAAGCTGCACGTGCTACCTTCCAAGTTCAGAAATTACCATCATCCAAGAATTATAATGAAACCTCTTAGACTTTGACCAAGATTTAATATCAATTTGTTACTTTTTTTTTGTAATGAAATATCGTTTACTATTTTCGAATGTTAGAATCAAGATATTGTATTGGGAATCCCATGGCATCCAGGAGAACTTTAAATGGGGTTGGTGGCTGTTTTATGCGTGTCACCGCCCCCACAGTGTTTTCACGGGACGCCGAACACCCCCGCTTTTTGTGTTTCTTGCGATCACGAAACCAGTCAAAGGGGGTTGGTAACCGAGTTAAATAACGCTACATTACCACCCTCTACGATACAAGGGTTGTCCGAGTGTGAAATACCCTCCGGCTTATCAAGCTCCCGCAGAGCTTTTTTTATTATACTCCCATCGACCCCCATGGCTGCCGATGAACGAAATCGCGATAGAACCACCATTGTGGTGACCAGCTTCAGTTAAAATTTTCATATTGGTCAGTTAGACCACCAGATCTTAAAAAAGTTACATATCACATCATGGTTTTGTGAGGCCTGTTAGTAATTCTACAGAATCCTTGGAAACCCTCTCAATCTTCAATTTTATTATCGCAAATGGTTCTCGAGTTCATTATGAAAAATTAGCGCGGCTGCTACGGATAATTAAGCCATCAAAGCTCATCAAGGCTGTGGTTAATGAATTTAATTATTCCCTGTCGGTATCACGGACTTTGGCACGTCCATCTTCGTTTATTTGAGGGCTCGTTTTCACCAGCACACCGCGACTAAACGACGCGTTTACCTGTCCAAGAGTTTGTCCTTTTGCACCGATTACCACCGTCTAGACGAAGAAGATACTGGGACTTCTCGCGAAATGTCAATTATATGGCAGTCGCCAGAAACTCACTCCCCTTTTACTGTCTCTCAGTCTGCTCGATTTTCGTCCCTCTAATAGTGTCTTTTAGCCCATTTTCGTTGCCCCGGGGTTCGATACATCTCCAATTCTACTCTGTCATTCTCCTATTTTGTAGATTTTTCTGGAACAGATTTCACGACCACTGTTCATAAATATACAATCATTTTAGGAATTCTTATGCGTCTCTGAAATGAGTGTTCTCACAGAAAAAGTGCTAAAAAGTGAAATAAATATAAGAGACTTTTAAGCCTAAATCAAACCAAGGAGAACGGAAATAAAACCAAGATTGCAGTTGTTAACATCAGTCCGCACAGTGATTGACAAGCTGCTAAGGCCGTTTGTGGCTCTACCATAGGTTTCGTTTTGTATTCTCGCGAAGATTGTACTTCGCCTATTGCACAATACTTGCAAAAAGAGGAAGGATCGAACCCTCTCTCCTGCCCTCTTCGCTCAAGCGTTTTCTTTCACATTTTCTCTCTGTCTCTTTCTAACGTACAGCGTTGGCTTAATGGCTGACGAGGGTATCGGGTTTCTGCAGAAGCGTAAAAGATCTTCAGGGAAAGGCTCACGGAGAAAACCTCACCTCCTCTACCTTTGATCCCCCTTAACCCCTAACCCCGCGTTTTATATATCTCCTTCAATCCCCCTCTCTTTGCTGCTAAATGATCTTTCGTATCCAATGTCTATAACGAAAATAAGTCCTTCTCGGCAGGAAAAAGGAGAAACCCTTACATCTTCACATCCCTTGCAACACTGAAGTATGACGAAATAAATGTGGATGTAGTATAGAAATATTTTTGTGAAATGTGCCATAGCTCGTATTTTTGGAAATTTTAGTGGAGACAAGGCAGGAAGGGAAAGAAGGAAAAGGACGAATCAGTTAAGGGTCGTTTCTACATCAGGTTTTTGTTTGTTTGAACTATTTTATAGACCCTTTACGGTGTCAGAGATTAAGGTTCGATGTGGGTCCAATTTTTACTTTATTGTTTGTTTTTAAATTGTGGATAATTCTACTACGCTTGTTAGGGAAAATCCTTTTATTCAAATTTGTTAAATATCCATCTATTTACTTGATCAAAATCTGACAGAATTTATGTTCTTATCCTTTCAAAAAACATAAAAACCAATTTGAAATTTTCTCTTAAATTACCCCTACAAAAATATTGTTCTAGAATGACTTTTTGACTGTCCTTTGCCGATTCATAAATATCGAAATCAAATGAAAGGGAGATAATATGAAATGTCGTGGAAAATCATGGATCATAAAAAGTAAGAGTCAGTGTGTAAGTTGTCCCCTCATGGGGAAGACGAAAGGAGGGAAAAATTGGGAATCTTGCCACTCATCAGCCTGTTGCCAGTCCTGGTGCTCTTGTATACCCGTTTGGAAGTAGAATATAAAAAACGCGTTGGAGGGTTTCACCCCTCGACGTTCATACACCCTCGTCCAGTCGCGTGCTGGTAGATAACGGGGTGCTAATTGATTATAATAAACAGGAAGGAAGTGGTTGGGGGTAAATGGTTGATCTTATCCGGGGGTTAGAAAATGACTCGCTTTACCAACTTCTAAACCGCTATTTCCGGTTCCAATGTTTATGCTAAAAAATCTCTTTAATTTATGAACCATAACCCTCATTTCACTATACTATCAAATAAACTTGAATAGCCACTAAACCACTAAAGACTAAAGAACCATTAGAATTGGAATTATTTTTAAAGAAGGCCGATATTCAGAATGTTAAATCTTGATTTGTAGCTCCTGAAGGTATTTTGAATTTTAATGATAACATGAATAAAATTAATGTAAATAAAGTCCAGAAACCTTATTCGATCAAGAGATCTATAGATTCGACCAGTGTTAGAGATAATAGATTATCGGTTGAGATAGCAATTTCTTGGTGCACGAAAGTTTAAAGAGTGCTTTTCAAAAATGCAAAGCACTCAAGTGATTACGCTGCACATCAACTTGTCCACACGCGAGAACAATTTTTTGTTGTAGGTAATCAGAAGTAGGTCGATTTCTTACATTTTCTGCAATTTTAATTTTTGATTATAAATAAGAAATATTTGGTTTCTACATTCTCAATTCGAATGAGTTAAAAGTAGCTGATTTGAAGTCAACTTTGACTGATTCCAATGACGCGGATTTGACTGAAAAATCAGTCCATTTTAATTATTGATTAAGTCAGTCCTTTCAAATGATCCTATCTGTTGAATTTTCAGCTGAAAAAGGACCATTTTTAACCAAGAATGGAATATTTTAATTTTCAATTAAACAAATTAACTTTTAGCATAGAAAATAATTTTCAACCAAAAATATAAATTCTGTTCCAAAAATGTAATGGTTGATATTTAGAAAAAATATGCTGTTTAATCCAAAACAGTTGTATTAATTTATCAAAATTATTATTCGACAAAAAAGTGTAATCTTTCAACCCAAAAATATGTATTTTTAACCAAAACGTTAATTTAAAACAAAGGAGTTGAATTTTTATTCAAAAAAGATTAATCTTTAACCAAATGAAGAAATATTTCAGAAATTAGTTCAACTTTTAACCAAGTAGTTGAATTTGCAACATAAAAGTCTACGTTGTCACTAAATACTGAACAGTTAAATTTTCAATTGTAAAAATTAATTTTTACCTCAAAAAAATATCAATACAAAAACATGAATTCTCATAAAATATATTTGATGATATTTCAAACAAAAAAATTTGAATAAAAAACTGTTGATGCTTCGACGAAAAAATATTTGAGATGTAAACCAATGACAATGGAATTGAGCCAAAATTCGATGAAATTTGACAAAAAAATGCTTGAATCCTCTTAAGAAACAGTTGAATCATTTTAACTAAATAAGATCAATTTACAACCAAATTGGAATAGTTTAATTTTTAACGTTTGAATTTTCAGCTGAAAAGGAACAATTTTCAATCAAAAATGGAATAGATTAAATTTCAGTGAAACAAATTAACTTTCATCATGAAAAATAATTTTTAACAAAAAATATGAATTTTTAACCAAAGCGTTAATATAATACCCAAGTTGTTGATTTTTTGTTAAAAAAAATATGAATCTTCAACGAAACAAGAGAATATTTAACAAAGTGGTTTAACTTTTAAGCAAGTAGTTGAATTTGTAACTTAAAAAGATTTATTTTCACGAAAAATTGCATAGTTAAATTTTCAATTACCAAGACAAATTTTTAATGAAAAAAACGAGTTTTCATAAAATAGATACATTTGAACACAAGGGTTGAATTTTGAACTAAAATGTTTCATTTTCAATAAGAAATATGAATTCTTCTAAAATCTAATAGTAGATTTATCAAATAAAATTAATTTTTCATCAAAAACAGTTGATATATCTTCCAAAGAAGATTTTAAATATAATAAATCAATGACAGTGGAATTGAACCAAAATTAGCCGGAATTTCAACAAAATAGTCGCTTTGAATCCTCCAGACAAATAGTTGAATTTTTTAAACTAAAAACATCCGCAAATGATTAGTTACGAACTGAAATGATAAATCTTCACCCAAAAAATGAATTTTTAACTAAGAAGATTTATTTTCTACCAAAAAAGATACTTAACCATTGACGCCCACTGGCCGAATCAGTAATTTTTTAAATTTTGTAAACATTTTAAACTGGAATTTTCACTGTTTAAATCGATAATTTTGAATAATGTAATGAGTAGCTCCTACTAATTGAATCAGTCATTTTGAATTATATAGCCAGACATTTTCACTAATCAAATCGGAGATTTTTAAATCTAGTTAATATAATCAGTCAAATATTAATTGATTTTATTTTAGACTTTAAAGTGCTTCTACTGATAATCAAAATAATTTGATCTCAAGTTGTATGCGACGAAAGTCTTAAAATCTTGCAGAAATTTCCCGCTCTGGCCCGGATAGGGGATGAAATGCCGCCCCAATCGGGGCCCGTTCAGCTATGTTGAGGTAGGTCAATCGTCGATCGGTAATCGAACCGCCAGATCGGGCCCCGATCGGGGCGCGCGTTTCATGCCCTATTTAGGGTTGCCAGATGTGAGCCCTATATGGGCCACAACAAAAATTTTCTTTTCGATCCGTTTAGCATTCTTCATATTTAGCAGTTTAAAATACTAGTTAAGGAAGATAAAGATCTTATAAAAGAGATGAGAAGGAAAGTAAAAAATCAACGTAGAGACGAATGGGAGTGTAGACACTTCGCCGACAGTGGAGGCGTTCGACAATTTATCGTCTTCATTTGCTCGCGTCCATATTTATTGCGTCGTTACGAACAATATGGCGCCTATTAAACGATATACGAACCCTACCACCACACAATCGAATTAATCTCGCGCGCACGCGCGGTAATAAGCTTAATACATATTGATTATTTAATTATTGTATAAACGTTGCGTGGGAGCGTATCAGCTCTATTGGTAGTCAATTGGCTCGCCCACTATAGCCTCCTTGCCGCTCCGTTCGTTAATTAATGAATGTCACTAAAATTATTGAAGCCCCAGGAGATTAGATATAGATGGATGTCATTTTGATTATTCCATTATCTTCTGCATTTCCAACATTTATTATTTTATTTATATTGATATATTGCTCCCAAGATAAATTGTCACATCTGCCTTTTTTCCTGTTGAGATATTAAACATTGAGTCTTTTTAATTAATTAAATTACTGATCAAAGCAATGTCCTAGTTTGAACATAATTTCTTTCCCAATTTCTATAGGAAATAATTGGTATTTCAATTGCTGGTAATAAGGGAGCTTTTCAATATTACGTGAGATATTTTTCGACTTTTTTTATTAAATAATTATGGAATTATGCAACTCTAAATTTAAGTGATTTCGAGACAATTCAAAGTTATTTGAATCACATTAGTAAGAAAATAACCAATTTCAATTTAAAAATGATGGATTAGTGGAATTTAGATAAAATTAAAGAGTCAAATAATTTTACACAATTTTTAAAATCAAGAATGCGGAAAAATTCTGATAAAAATTATATCCGAAAAAAAAAATTTCCAGAAAAAAGTAATTTGCCGAGATTTCAAACGCTCGATAGAAAATGAAACTACCGAAAATGTTTTATCCGGATATTTTAAAACCGAAATTTTTGAGTTACAAAAAAAGTAAATTGGCGAATTTTCAAATTCCGACAGAAAATATTGAATGATTTTTTTTTTCGGTTAAAATAATCTTTTATTTTATATGGGGTAATTACTTTCAAGGGTACAATAAAAGCTTGTAATTTTATTTTTTTCGGAAATTTGAAGATTCACCAAATTAATATTTTTGAAAATTTGAATATCAGAAAATTGACTAATTTCAGTAATATTTAATCTTGTGTATTTACTATTTTCAGGAAATCAATAATTTTATAAATTGGGGAATTTTTGGTTTTAATATTTCGAAAATTTCAAACATCGAGAATACACATTTTCGGTTGTTTTAATTTTCATTTAGGAATTTTAAATTTCGAGCATTTTCATTTTTCGGAAAATTTCTATTACGGTATTTACTCGGTGTTTTCGACAGAGAATTCGAATAAGTTTGGGCAAATTTCAATGAATTAAACAATAAAATGTATTCAAAATTAAATAAATTAAATACATAATTAAATGAATAATTATTACACCATTAAGCCATTTCCCTTTTGGGGTAGGCGTGACTCACTCGGTGGGGGAAAGGAGTTATGTGTGGAAGGGCTAGAGAGTTTTCAGATTGACAGAGAATTCTCGTGTTTTTTATGTAAATAACACGTTCGTTCCGCAACACCGCTCCGACCCAGATTGCTGATCAATCTCTCTAGAAATCACTCCACGTGAAGATCCTCACGAAGTCGTTATGCAAGGTTCCCCACTTGGGTCCATTAGTGGCCAAGGTCTTTTGTTTCAGGCGTCATTCACTCTACTGACACTCTTTTTATTAACTATTTGCCGCCATACATTCCTGTCCTGGCATACTTCTCTAGCCTCTTTTATGTCCATGCATTTTTTCATGCAGGCTCTCGTGTTTCTGTAACTTCTTATGTTTCTTCTAACTAGGGTCACATTCACACATTCTAACCATTCTTTCCGCGGTCTACCTCTGGGCACGCTGCCATTTACTTTACCTTGATACACTTGTTTCGTTAGTCGTTCATTTGGCATTCTCTCAACATGTCCGAACCATCTTAACCGATTTATTTCCCATGTGTCTACTAGCGTCTCTTCTGCACCACATTCTTTTAGAATTATTTCGTTACTTACTTTGTCCATCAGAGTTTTCTCGCA
Source organism: Belonocnema kinseyi (assembly GCF_010883055.1). Taxonomy (NCBI): domain Eukaryota; kingdom Metazoa; phylum Arthropoda; class Insecta; order Hymenoptera; family Cynipidae; genus Belonocnema; species Belonocnema kinseyi. The sequence goes on from NC_046664.1 coordinate 59,758,472, forward strand.
TATTATGTGCATGAATCTCATGTCAATCGCGTTAATTTTACTCTTATCTTTTTGATGATAAGTTCATGTCTCGCTACGGTATAGTACAGTCGGTACAAATATAGAATTATGTATTGCCATTGTAGCTTTATTTGATACATTTCTACTTCTGATAAGGGGAGCTGCTCTACCAATAACCTTCTTACGTTCGTTTATGCGTCTATCTAATTCCTCATCTATCTTCCCGTCCCTAGCAAATAAGCTACCAAGGTATACGAACTTATCAACTTGTTCAATTCTCTCATCATTTAATAAAATATTGCATAGTGTTTTCTCACTCTTTCCTTCGAACACCATAGTTTTTGTTTTATTTGCGTTAATTGGAGGCCCAAGTTCTTCATACTTGCATCTAGTTTATTCAAAATTCTTCGTAAGTCTTCGATTGAATCTGCCATGACAACCTTATTATCTGCGAACGCAAACACGTGGGTTAACCATTCTTAAACACTTGTCCATAAATAATTTAAATAACCATGAAGACATAACGCATCTTTGTCTAACTCCTTGAATAATATCGAAACAGTCACTCAATTTCCCATTCACCCTTACACACTTTTTCAATTGAGTTTTCCATCGCATCGTGTTCAACATCGCAGTTGTGGTGTCCTATAGCTTCATCTCCGAATTATCTCCTAAAATAGTCTCTGAAAGCCTCTAGTATTCCGTCTGCATCATATTCCATTTCCCCCCTATTATTTCTCATGTTGACAAATTCTGTACTTTTGTTTTCTTTTATTTTTTTATAAAACAGTTTCTTGCTTCCTTCAAAGTCGTTTTGTATTTTCATCTCTTCTTCTGCTCTAATTGTATCTTTAAGCTCCTTAACTAATCGTTTGAGTATCCTGTTTTCAAGTCTGTAATCATTTCTATATCTATTTCTTTCCTCATTGCTAAGACCTGCGATGTTAAAAGTTCTCCTGTACGCTTCTCTCTTTGCTTTTTGAGCAGCCTGAATTTCATCATTCCACCACGCATCACTAGACATTCTTCCTACAACTGTCGTACCACACACTTCGATCGCACATCTAACAGGGATATCCCGTAACTTTGTCCAGGCGCCCTCTTCTATATCTTTGTTTTTATACGGTCCTTATGCTTTCGATTATCTTATTTTGGAAATCTGTTCGCACATCTGGTTTCTGTAGGTTCTTAATTTTGATTCGCGTTTGTTTTGTTTTCTTGGTTCTCTTTTTTCCATTCCCGACCTAAGAATTGATAATACACTTAAGCTCAAGTGAATTCATAAATATACTATCAATTTTAATTATTCAAAAATATTTTTAATTTTATTTAAATGAATTTCATATGAATTCATATAAAAAGTATTATTTTATAATGCTTCGATTTTTTATTGTTTAATTCTTATAATTAAAATAAAAGTTTCTTAGTTTTCCACCTGAGGATATTATTCTCAAAATTTTTTAATTTTTTGTTCATAACTTTTCGATTTGAAATACCATTTCCATTTAGAACTTTCAAATTCGACAATACCTGTTCAGTTGATATTAATAATTAATTTTAAGATATTTTTATTTTCACGTATTTAAAACTAAAATTGTTATATTTTGAAGGTTTGAACTTAAATCTTTCAAGTTTTTGGAATTTTTCAGTTTTCAATTATAAATGATACAAAATAAAAAATTTAATTTAAATATTGCTTACTTCTAAATCATTCAGTTTAAAATCATTTAATTCAAAATGCTTTTAATCGCGAAGTGTTTACTTTAGAAATTAGATGTTTCAAATGTGAAAATTTGTCATGGGGAAATTGCAATTATCATAGCCCATTATGACACCAGTTTTACTTCTTTAATGTCACATAATATCTGATCGCTTCCTAAGTAGAGGAACATATAAGATTGTAAGATAGCGAAAAAATTGAAATTCTTCCCTTCGTGAGAACCGCCACCCCATTAATGGAATCTCCAATTGCAGAGTTATTGGTTTAATTGCTAATTGCTAGTCTCGGCGCCGAGAGAGTGAAATGTACAAAGAAAAGGCGATGCCGACAATACCGAATTGATGGAATCGTTAAAGAAAGGCTTTTTTTAGTTCCTTTTAGTTACTTATTCTCACGACGATTGATTCTAGTTGATTTCTGTCATTTCAGAAAAACGAGGTCACACCTACCGTTCCAACTATCGGATATTATTACACTTAAGATATGAAAAATTGATAATTGGAGACCATACTTTGTCAATTAAATTAATTAATACATAATGTCATTGAGGTACTGAAATGTGAAATATGAGGTACCTCTGAAATTATCTACAGGGCTACCAGAGCGATATCTCGAGATATGATCAAAAATGTCCAAGCGTGTTTGCGCATGCTATCACTTTTAAAAATTAGAGCAAGAATATGAAATTTACAGAGTGAAATCTTTGAGATATTATCTTTATTTTTAACAAAGAAAACTTTTTAAAAAGTTAAGGTTTCTCGAGATATTACCAACAATGCCTAAGCATATCTGCGTGGAGTTTCTGCCGATCGACGCAAAAATTTCCCAGATTTTATACCTCGACTTCAACTCGTGCCATCACTTAGAAAAGATATGACAAAAATCTGAAATTTATAGAATGTAATTTTTGTATTCTCATTATTACTTTAGGGTGATCAAACTTGAAAAATCTTAACGGGCTATCAAGATACGAATAAGAATTTCTAAGCATGTCTGTGTGGAAGCCAGCTGATAGCGATGATTGCCGACTGAAACTCGACGCAGATACGCTTGGACATTTTTAGTAATATCTTGGGAACCGGCAAAGATTTTTTAAGTTTTCTTGGCTAAAATTTTAAATCAGATTTTGAAGTTTATGTTCTGTGGATTTTAGATTTTTGCTACAGATACCCTAGGTCGTGACACGTGTTGAAATTTAAGGTACAAAATTCGAGAAATCCTTGAATTTTGTTTTAAAACTTTTGGTGTGATATTTCTTCTTCAGAAAAAGAAAATGATCTCAGCTATAGGTTATTCGCGGCATAATTTTGATAAGTTTTGGAACGATTTAAAAATAAAATGTCAGTTTCAACTTCGGACCGAGTTATCGAGTTTCAAAGTCATCATTGATTTTTGGTATCCGCGCTTAACTTAACTTGCATTTTATTAATGAAATTAATTTTCTTAAGAATCGTGTGGAATTCAATACGTGAGTTTTTTATGACAAGAATGTCATGTTTGCCTCATAAAAGTGACATTAAACGTCTCTTTGTTGTTTTTACGAGCACCCTGCCATATATGGGCTAATGATAAGTAACGTCTTTATCAGTATATATCTATATTTTTTTCGCTTTCATATCACAGTAACAATAACGAAGGTCGGAAGTCCAGGTCGCGAAGATGTTACAACTTAAATCGTGAGAACAAAGTGCCAGGAAGGAAAACATCTTGGAACTGTGAGCGGTTTCTCGTGTACGGATCACTGGCCCGACAGTTCCTTCATTCTAGGAAAGAGCGACTACTCGTTTTCATTTCCCCTTACGCGATTATCGGCCTTATACACACTTTATTTCACTGGACGTCTCATCCCTTTCTGTGAACCCTTCATGCACATTTGAACAAACTTTGAAATAAAAACTTCTAATTTCATTTGGATCAACTACAGGGTTGCTTCAAAGTCTTCATTTCAAAATTTCCTGACATTTCCCTCACCAATTTTCAGAGGTGCAACTAGGGTGTGTCACGGTGGTGGGCGTGTCACTTTTCCTGGACGCATTTGAGCGAGGGCGCCAAAATAATGTAATAAAATTTAAATAAATAAATTAATAGAAAAATAAAACTAGAAAAAAAGGAGAATTAGGGGTAGGTATGTTGCACAAGGGTGCATTTTTAAAGTTAACCAATTGAAATTTTCTCTAGATACGCTACCAAGAATTTTTCATTTTCCCTAACCGTTGTACAATTTTCATTTTGTTATGGAAATAATGTTACACCTACATCAATAATGTTATTGCAAAAAATGTTTTTTTAAATTAATCTATGTGAAAGATTTTTAAAGTGAACATAAACTATAGAAACAGTTTGGAAGCTCTTTCGTAAGAAAAATTTGTGCCAAATAAAATAAATGACATAGGTGTATTAAATTTTTAACAAAATCGATACATTTTTAGGCAGAGTTTAAACTTCCGGACAGTCCATACGTTTATCTACGTTTATAACACGATCGGGTCTAAACTTGCACGCTTGGAAAGTAGACATAATTTTTTACAAGGAAAGGAAAATTTTCAAAAAAAATACAAGAAGAATCAAATAAGACTGAACAATTTTAAGTAGAAAAATTAATTTTTAATAAAATAGATATATTTTCAGGCAAACAGATACATTTTTAACTAAGAAGACTGTATTTATACCGAAAAAGTCGAATTTTAATTAAATAGTGGAATTCTCAAATAAAAATGGTAAGTTTACAACAAAAAATGGAATAATTAAATTTTCAGTTAAAAAATGTAAATTTCATTTAAAAAGGAATTTTCATTATAAAATACATTTTTAACAAAATAGTTTAATTTTTGACCTAAGAAATTAATTTTCAATGAAAAAAAATCCATTTTTAAAATGATACATAAATTTTGAACCAAATACATGCATTTCCCACTAAATAGTTGAATTTTCAACAAAAAATATAAATTCTCAACCAAGCGGATACATTTTCAACCGAGAATATTAAATTTCCAACAAAAAAGACGAATCGTCATCAAAATAGTGCAATTCTAAAATAAAAAATGAATAAATTTCGAACCAAAAATTAAACAGTCAAACTTTCAGATGCAAAAATTAATTATAAAAACGAATTCGCAACAGAACAGTTAAAATTTCAAGCAATAACTACCAAAAAGAAAAGTGTTCAATTCTGAAGATCAATTCTTGATACAAGAAATATGCATTTTCGAACAAATAATTGATTTTTTAGCAAAAAAATATTAATTTAAAACAAAAAATGGAATAGTTAAAATTTCAGTTCATAAATGGTTCATTTTTAACAAAGGATACAAGTTTTTTACGGAAAAAAATTAATTTTCAACCAAAAAGATAAATTTTCAACTAGAAACGAAAAAAACGAATTTTCAACAAATTACGTTAATTTTTAACTGAACCGCACAAATTTTTTATTAAAAATGGAATTCTTATATTTTTAGTTTTAAAAAAATATGATTTTTCACACATTAAAAAAACGGTTTACAACAATTGATTTAAACTTTCATCCAAAGAAATCAATTTCCAATCAAAAGATGAGTTTCTCACCAAAAAGATTACCATTCTATTACATAACATGCGGAATACTTTGATTTTCTGTCAAAGAAATTAATTTAAAAAAGAGATTTCAAGTAAATAGTCAATTTTTAACGAAAAAAAACAAAGATTTTTAACTTTAATGATAAATGAACAAACAAGCAAAAATAATGTTTAACGAAAAATTTAAATTTTTAAATAATAAAATAATTTTTGGTTGGTTCGAAAATCAAATCATCATAAAAAATGAAATTCTAAAAGAGTAGTAACACTTTCATCTAAGTAGCTTAATTTTTACCCATAGTGATTAATTCTCAACGAGAAATATAACAGTTGACAACTCAACCAAAAATGATTTTCATTTTTAACAAAGCAGTTGCAACTTTTATCAAACACGATAGGCGATGCATTTTTACACAAAAAAGACGAATTAATTTAGTTTTTATGCCAAAAAGACGAATGTTCTACAAGCCAGTTGATTTATCAAACCGGAAAAATAAAATACCAATAAATAAATTAATTTAAAACCAAATAGTTCCATTCACAATCCTAAGAAATAGATTTCTAACAAAACATTTAAAGTGTCAAGCAAACAAAATTGTTTTAAATATAATTGTTGAATTAAAAAAAAAAAAAATGAAATTTTCCACCAAATAATAAAAATGTTAACCTCAAGATAAATTTTTAACCAAAAAAGTTGTAAAATAAGAAAAAAATACGTTTGTAAAATTTTCTTGCTATTAACTTGTTATTATTAAATATGCAATTCAAATGAAATATTTTGAGACTTCCCTCAGATGATCTTCCATTAGTCTATTCGCAACGGAGAACACATTTCTTATGTAATAAAAAATCTAAAATAGTAGCAAGAAAGCAGTTCTTTTTTCAAACTTGTTTAGTGTACTTGTTTGATGCTTTAAGAAGGATCTTAAATGTTATTATCCAGAAACTGCACATAGAAATGCTTCTACTTTTAATATTTGCTCAAAATCTTCACTACCTGGATTAGACATTCCAAATGATTCAAAACAAAATTTTGAAAATTATTTTACTCATGAACTTATGTATTTTTTCTAATAATGTAAATAAGGAAGTTTTTTTTCTGAAAATAATTCTTCAATATAGGAATGAACAATTGTAAAAGCAAAAAGATAAAAATCATCAACATCTTTCCACTGAAGTTTTAGGAAGAAAAGAATATAGTATATTGTAAAGTTTAATTCATAAGCTTACCAAAGTTATTCAATAATCCCCAGGTTTCTCGTGTGAATAAAAAATATTCAGCCGAATGCTCTCAAGTTTCCCACAAAAACTCTTATTCAAACGAAAAATTTTTATCCGGCGATAAAAATCAGATCCTGAGACAGAAAGCACACGAGGGCCGATACGCGTCAATGATTTGGGAAGGCGTGAATTGAAAAGTCAGGAAAGCGTTTTCCCCGGATTGAAAGCCGAGAGGAAACCTGTGCCTTGAAAATTTGAATAACAAAGTCTGAAGATCGCATTCAACCTGGTGGCGGTCTTGTTGGGTTTATTGACGTCCTTTGCATTCCAAGTGAAACGATTTCCATCCTTCTACAAGAATAATTTCAGCTTGCGGACATGCAACATTTATGGGGATAATTTTTGAGGAAAGGGTGATAAATGTAAGCTCTCCTAGTTTCTTTATTAAGCAGAACATTACTTTTTTCGAATTTTTTTCTAAGTAATTAATTTTTGAAGTACAAAAAAAATTTGCCTCAGCCCTGATTTGAACCAGGAACGAGCTATCTATGAGTGGAACGTTCACTAATTACGCCATCCAGGTGTTGTGCTAATCATGCTATTGGAATTTCAGATTCAAATCCAAGCTGAGGCAGCTTTTTTTTGTTTTTGAAAAATTATTGGTCCAGGGCAATCGTTTTCGTATGGCTTTTTTATTAAATCGAAATTTAATAACTCGAATAATAACATCTTTAAATTAGGGTAACATCTTCTTCGAAAAATGATTTTAAATTATTTGTTAAGATTTCAAGAGAATTTTTATGAATAGGCAATTTTTGAAAAAAAATTATAATTCTGTGTTGGGAAACAGAATTTCAGTAAAGAAATATAATTTTGAGCTTGGGGCAATGAATTTCCGCGAGGAATTATAATTTTGATTTTTGAACAGAAAATTTTGTAAAGAATTATTTTGAAAGTCAAATGATATTTCTTTGCATTATTTGATTATATGATTTTATTTGTATTATGACGGCTCTGTTCTAAGTAAGGCGGATTCTAATTTGGAAAAGGGATTTTTTTTAATATATTTTCATACTCAAAATTATAATAAGAATTATTTTCTGAAATTTCCGATCCATGTAAAAAATTCCCTGTCCGAGGTGAAATTACAATTCTTTACGGAAACTTCTTCTCGTAAATTAAAAATTATTATTTATATTTTTTGTTATCATTATTTATAATTTATTGCGAATTCCCATGCTCATAAGTCAAAATTATAATTATTTACTCAACTTTCCTGTCCCAAAGTAAAAATATATGAAACCACTTTAAATATATATTTTAGTATCACTGTGTAAACTATTTGGAAAAATTTCCCAAAAAGGTTTGGTAGTAGTATTTTTTAACTTACTTGGAAAATTTCTGTACAAAAAAGAAATATTCCCCGCAAAAACGACAATTTTCAAGAAATATTGAAAAAACCACTTTTTTTGCAATTTCAGCAGGAAACCACCAACAATTGAGGAAAAATTACTTAATATATTTTCGGTTATTTCCACTTTGTACTGATAAATTTATTTAAAAAGAGCAAAAATGCCAAAATGTCATGTGGTTTCTTTATTCCTTAAGTGATTGAGAAAATTACCAAACATGATGGGAGTATCATCTTTAAAAACGATATTTTTCCTAAATAAGAGAAAAATTCACAATCTTAGGGCAAAATAAATTTTCTATCCAAAACAGGAAATTGAATCAAACAAATTATTGGAAACATTATTGCATTTTTTGCAGTAATTTACAGTTATTTTTACGGCTAAAAAAATAAGTATTTTCAGGAGAGCAAACCATTTCATCCTAGTTTCAAAGTAATACTGACCAAAATATAGAAACGACTAGACTGCGGATTGCGATGAAAAAAGTCATCTTCAGTTTAGATAAAAAATAAAAACTTGCTTCTAAGATATACCGTGCGGGAATGTTGACATGGCCCAAGCAGGGCACAGGCTTGGAAAAATTAGGCCCTGGCCTGGTGATCTAGTCTGGGTCGAGCTCGAATGAAACGAAAAATCTAGACAGGGCGAGCCTTGATCGCCCAGCTTTGGCCCAGGAAAGGCTCTAGTTTATAATCGATTTCCTGCTATTCTTTATTTTCTTCATTAAAAGTTAAAACTATGCAAACATTTTTTTATTTTTATTCAGGTTGACAAATTAACGTACAGAGGTTTAAATTTAAAAAATGCTCTCCATTCTAATGCGAATTTCCAAATTCGTATTTACACTTTATAATCCAACGAAAAAATTATCTTTCTTTAAGGTTAGAAGTCACGTGCAATCAATACAATTCCATCTGTCTTCAATTTCAGGAACTTTTCCACTAGCCGGGCCCAAGCTCGATCCATTTTAAAATTCAAGCTAGGCCCAGGCTAGGGGCCCAGCTTGACCCAAGTCTGAAACCAGGAAGAAACATAGCGATTTTTGCATAGCTAGGGGAGCTGAATAAGAACAACAAATGTTTGTTAGAAACAAATCATTCTGTTCCGAGAAAATCAAAATTGATTGTGCCCTGGATTGTACTGCGATAGACGATTATTCGTTGAAAGGACTATACAAATTTTGGTTATCTAGTTCGATACTGCCATCCTTCATTGGTTTCATTTATCCCAATATTTGTTGAATAATATTTCTAAATAATTATTTTGGTTGCAATTCTCGAATAGGCTTACATGACAGTCAGGAAGTCAAAAGGTAACGGATTGACGAGCTTTGGGTACAAGGAAATTAAGACTCGATTCTCGTTTCCGTTCGAGAAATCTTCCTGAAGTGCAGGACGAAGGAATCTCGAGGCGAGCCTTATTGGCGAAACAGGTGTGCTGTACGTTAGTGGCATAAATAAACAAGCGATTATCGCTTACAGGACGTACCCAACTGAACTCTCAACATTAAATTTGCACTGCACTTTTATCCAACCGCCTTCCAGGAAGCGAATTAATGAATGATCGTGAATAATAAAATCGGTATCGTAAATCATCATCATTAAGACTCGCAAATTGGAAATCATTTTTAAACTAATAGAATCCCTCAGGATCATTAGATGAATACATTACATTTCATAATTCCCTCACTTGGAAAAGTCTCGCCAATTCATAATCATATATACTATTAATAAAATTACCAATTTCGAAATTCCCTGACTTTTGTCTTACCAATACTTTTTAATTTTCCCTCATCGTTATACATTTTTTTTTCAGTTTTAAAAACATATAATTAGGAAATAAGTAATGTTCATCTCGATTCATACTAAGGCAATCTTTTTTTCAAGATCTATCTTAAAAACTCTTAGAAACAAAATTTTATAAGGCGTAATCGACAAAGTGCATAAGACGAAAATAGTAAATTCGCATTTATTACAAGATATAGATATTGTATTTTCCACAAAATATATGATATTTTTAAACAAATAGTTGATATTACAACCAAAAAGATAATTTTTTACCCAAACAAAACGAATTTCCAAAAATACATAAACCTTTAACACAGTACTTGAATTTTTAACTAAAAAAGAAATGAAAACAAAAAGCAATGTTCGTTTGAAATGGTGAACCTTAAGAAAATGAAATTTTAACTAAGAATATTGATTTCCCGATTAAAAAGGCTTCGACTTAAGTTCGACTTGAATTTTAATCTCATTTATGAGACAAAAAAGGTTCGATAATCTCAGCCAAGTCAAGGCTCGTCTTGAGTCAAGTAAACGTCATCTTCGCCAAGACATCTATGTCTCGGAGACGAACTCAAGACATAACCACGTAGAACTCAAGTCGAAGCATTTTTACTCGGGTTCTTACCAAAAAAGACGAATTTTTACAAAAATACATGGATTTTCACAGAAATAGTTGAGTTTTCAAATCAAAAAGATAAATTTTAAACCTAGAATAGAATGATTTAATTTTCAGTTAAAAAATAATACTTTTGAACAAGAAAAAGGAATTTTCAACCAAAAGAGATTTTTCCTTCAATGAAAAAAATCTTTAATGCAAAATGTTTAATTTTCCAGCCAAAAAGACAAATTTTTCTTTAAATGAGATACATTTTCAACTCAAAAATATAAATTTCTATAACTGAAAAACTCATTTTCAATAGAATTTTTGAATTTTAAAACAAAATCATGTATTTTTTAATGAAAAGCTGAATGTTTGATAAAAAAAAATTTTTTTTCTACAAAAATAATTGCATTTTTCAACTAAAAAGACGAGTTTCTAACCAAATATGTGAACTTTCAATTAATAAAAGTACATTTTTAGACTAAAATGGAATAGTTACATTTTCCTTAAAAAAATTATTTTGTACTAAAAGGAAACGAATTTTTAACCAGAGAAATAATTTTTAAAACTAAAATTAGGACTTTCAACCAACAAAATAAACTTTCTACTCATTTGTTCAAGTTTCAGCCAAAAATAAAAATTTTCAACGTAATACATGACAAAAGATAAACTTAAAAAAAAATCCATGAATTTTCAACAAAGCATTTGAATTTTCAACCGAAAACAAAAATATTGTATAACAAAAATATTAATTTTCTACAAGAAATTTGAATTTTTTGAAAAACAAACGAATTTTCAACTGAAAACGATAAGAGTTTAACCAAAATATAATAGTTATATATTCAGTTTGGACAGATATTTTTTAACCAAAGGAAATAACGAATTGTTAACAAAATAGTTAAATTTTCAATCATAGAAACTAATTTTTGATTAAAAAGATTATTCAGGCAGCAACCCCGTTTTTCTCTTAAATTATTACAATATTTATGATGTAACCTAGGACTTCTACTTATTTTTTATACTTACAAAATAGAATTTGCCAGTAGTGCAGGTTGAGAACTACTGTGATTTCTCGAAAATGACACGAATATCGAATATAATTCAGCGAGTTCTGGCAACGGTTTCGCTGTGGCTAGCGAGAGGTTATTTGTAAAGAAAAAAATGAAGCGGGTGGCGAGTGGTGGCGCTAGGCGATCGGAAGTGTGTCAAATTACAGACGTCCGCGATATTAATGACTCCTAATGACATGCCCCCTTCCCTTGGGGCCTGACGTATCCCCTCCATTGACTACTGGGCCCATCGGTTGGGGCCTCTTACCCCCTCCACTCGTCCTTCTTTCCCCGGCTGCAGAATATCGCCGTTAGCGGCTCGCTGAGTAGCCGGTAGTACTGGGTCCGATTCAGGGAATCCACATTAAAATAAAATTACTAATTGACTCGCAGGCTAATAGCAATAAGACAAACAGCGGGCTAAATGCTATAAAGTAAAACACAGGTTGCCAATGAAGATTCTCTGTCTCTCTTTCTTTGTTGTTTCCTTCCTCCTTTTTCGCTCTCTTTCCCTCGGAGTCGATTCAGCCCCCTTCACCCCTCTGGTTGGTAGGCAGATAACCAAGAACTCATTGGCAGAGGGACTTAAGTCCTCTGGTTACGACCGGTTCGTGATTTCCGAGAGACCAGCCTCGAGGATTTTTTTGTCCAAGAGCGTTCCTCTTTTCCTTTGGCTTTGCCCTGCGTCCGAAGGACTCGCGGAATTTCAAATGGGTCCTCGAAACTCGGAAAGGGTGCACCGATTTTTTTCAACGAGAACCGATGCGCATTCCTTCACCGAGATGATACTTCTTTGTCTCCGGACCGATTCGTGATTCCCTGAGAGTGGCTTCAAGGCGAGTTTGATTTTTTCAAAATTTAATTGTTTCTTGAAATGTCAAAATCGGATTTTAATTCAGTTCGTGGTACTTGGAATTATTTTTTTTTATTTTAGTTTTGCGTTTATTTTTTAACATTTTTCAATAACATTTTCGCAGAATATAGCAGAATAGTCAACGATAATCAAAATACAACATATAATCAATTTTGTTGATTCTTGAAAGAATCTAAATCATAATAGGAAGAGAAAGTGTCAAGATATCGTTCGTTATTGCGAAAAAAATAGTGATATGCGTCAAGCTATAACTGAAGGTTTCGAATCCTCCCTTTTTCGCGAGAAGACATTTACTACCCTCGTAAACCTGGTTGTTAGATGGGACGCATCACCTTGTACGTGTGACAACCGTCATTTCAAAAAATATAATACGTTTGCTCAGCAACATTTTCGAACCAATTCAAATTTTATTGTACTTTTTATCACTAAAAACATGAATTACAAGAAGGAAATTGTTACATTTATTTTTCTAGTAATAAACTAATTGCAAGCATTATTAACATTTTTATTCTGTAATTATTAATCATAAAGAAAGGTTTAGCATCTAATAAAGTATTTTCTGATTCAGAATTAAAAAGAAAACAAATTTTGACTTTAAATTATGTAAAGAAACCAAACTTGAATACTTAAGCGCTTAAAGGCTTTTTAATTTTTATATTTTTAAATTTAAAATTCTTAAGATTTTATGAATCTATACTAAGCTGAAAAATAATAAAAATCTGCGCATCATAAAGTTTAGGAACACCTTATCAAGATTCTAAAAGATTATCTAAATTCTAAAATGTATTCAATTATTATGATTAAAGGAATTTGTATAATTTATTAAAAGAAAAGAAAACTTGGTGAGATTTTATCTTTTTTTTAATAATAATAATCACGCCAAGTTTTCATTTGTTTCCTTTGAATAGATTTTCAAAACATCTGTAATTTAATCAGCTGAATAAGTTTAAAAAACAGATATATTTTACAATTACTTAGCAAAGTTTAATTTAAAAAACTATGTAGATTGTACTAAAACTCTTTACCCAAATTTTCTGCATCGTGGATGTTCTTGGCAAAGATATCCATTTTTTTAAAAATAAAAATGGTTATAAAAGAAAATACTCGTTTTAAAGTAATAAGAATATTCAGTACTCAACATAATATTATGCATATAATTTGTATTGATATTGATAATATAAATGACAATATAACTGGAATCCATTTGTCTAATTTCCATTTTCCTAGACCTGAATATTTAACCAATGGAATTATTTTCAAAATTTTTTAGAAATCAGTTTAATACTGTAAGCTCCAGTTTTTCTCAATTACAAAAAATTGCTTCTTTTTTTAAAACCAAAAGTGCAAAATTTTGAAAAATAATTGAATAAAATTTTTTTGGCGATATCTTTAAGCCTCCTAGCTGACAAGAACATAAAAATATCTGATCCATTTGGTGTAATAGTGTAGGTATCGTGTGTTATTAAATTGTTAGAAAATCGCTTTTTCAATTAAAAGTGAAATATCTCGAAAGTTGATGAATACGAATTTAGCGAAATTTTGAAAAATTATCATAAAAATTTTCCAAGATATCCCGAAAGTTTTCTAGAGGAAAGATTTTTCAGATTCAAACGAAATTTCTTCGAATCAAAGAAAAATATACATTCGCTCTCAGACAAGGAAATTTTTTTGATTCATAGAAATGGTATCTTGTTATAATGAAAAATTTTCATAAATTTAAAATGATTTTATTTATTTTAAAATCATTTTTGGCTAAATGAAAAAAAAATTATGTTAAAGTAACGGTTCATTTAATTCAAGAAAAAAATTTTTTAACGTAGGCATGATAGGGCAGAAAAAGTAAAATATCTTTAGAATTAATTAATGCATTATAAATTCCTGAAAAACAGCACTAAAGCTTCAACTATAGTTAATTAATCGCAACATTTTTAGATGAATCGGTCGAACAATGTAGGTCAACTGAAGCGCTCAAAAGTCGAATTTTGGGCATAACAAGTAACATATCTTTAGAAATAATTAAAAAGTCAACAGTTTCTGAAAAATTGATCTGGAGCTTTATCTAGTTAATTCATTTTTCAGTTTTTATATGAGTGTTTTATATTGTTGAATGTAGGCTACACTTCGATTGAACTTTTGAAAAATCGAATTTTGGGCATACACTAAGAGGGAAGTATTTTTTTTAATTAGAGAAACAAATTCTTCGATTTTTTGTTTCACTTGAAAATGAAGAAAGCCAATTTGAATTATGGAAATAGTTCCATTGAAACAAATAGAAAAACATTTTTCTGAAGTTTGAATCACAGAAATTTCGTCAAATCAAGAGAAACTTCTTTAAATCAAAGTATTTTTTGACACATAATGTTTTTCTGATTTTAAAAAGTTAAATATCTTTAAAAATAGTTAATTAATTGAAATATTCTGAATGACGATACCTGGAGCTTTAACTGGAAAAATTATCCTAAAATTTTCAGACGAATCAATTGGCTACAGGTGAACTGATCAGTTAAAAATGATAAATTTTTCATGATTTCTGAATCTGCTGTGTCCAGTTTACAAATAATGGACAAAGTGTCCACAAAATGTTCTAAATGTCAATGTTCTGGTATTTAAATTGCAAAAACCTCTGGAAACAAACCAAGTTCATTTGCTTTCAGAAGATAACAATTTTCCAATTGGAAATCACAATGGTATTGTTTAGATAGAATTTTTGATCAATGTGAAACTTTTTAAGGAGTAGAATGTTGGTCTTAATTTGTGTATCCTTCGGAGTAATATCCTTTCCCAAAATAGACATAATAAAAAAGTCTAAGATTTCTAAAATTAAAGTTTCTTTTGTTTAAAAAAATCCCGAGAGTCCTAGTTTCCGTTGATTTGCCTGACTGCATTTTGTTAGAATTCAGTGGTATGGGAGAATTTTTGTATAGTGTTTTTCACCCAAACGCATGATCACTGCCATTTGGCTAATTTTTTCCAAGTAAAGTATGTCATAAAGCCAATTACAGTTGGCATTGTGAGTCCCGCCCCGACTGCTCGGTAGTTTGTCATTTGTTTTTAAGAACCCCTATGGCCAAAACGGCGTAACCGCCCTTTTAACTTGGCGTTGCGAGAGAAGCTGGGAGAAGAAAGCGACGCATTATATGTATCTCTGCGGCTCGAGATGGAATCTTTCGACGGATCGTAAAAACTTTTTGGTTTCAAAGTCAACCGGACGACGAAGCGCTCGATAATAATCGACGAACAATTTGCAATTTGCAATTTGCAAAAGCCCCGAGGTTTCACGGCAGGCTTTTCTCTCTTTCGCCCAGCAACCATCAACCCCTCGCTCACTTAGCTCTACTATATGGTACCCTTTGCCTCCCCTCGGTTTAGTTTTAGTTTCTCGTATTCTCTCTTTTTATTTCTGCTAGAAATTCGGCGCCAGCTTCAAAATGCAATTGCAGTCCGTGGAATTGCTGGGGTTGGGTCTCGCTCACGTGACACCAGCAAAAAACGAACGAGATATTCTCCATTTGAAACACTCCTCCACTTCAGGAAGGCGCGTGGGAAAATTCCACCTGCTAGCTGTCTATAGTTGATCTCTATAATTCTATACTATTTATACCTTTGATAAGATGTAAAATCAGGGTGTCTACATGAAAGATAATTTTAAATTTACGGTAATTTTCCAATTTTATTCCGGTTAGTTGTTGATTGAATTAACATATTTTTCTCGCTGAACGACGTTGGCAACTAAATATATTTTTTTTAGAAAGGTTCGAATTTTAATTTAAAACGTGTAGATGGTAGAAGTAGACTCTCACAAAGCGCCGGGTGCTTGGGAACAAAGTTCACACTAAGCGCCCGCTTAGTTATGCCACGCCTCTAAGGTTGGGCGGAAAATTACTCTGAGACCTATTGGCGGAATATTTAAATATTGGCTGGCAGACGGGCATCTAATCCACGCTTAAATCGCTTATTGAATTTAGAGGTAATGAAAGGGAGAGGCACTTGGCGAGAAAAGGCGCTTGGCGAAAAGGGTGCTTGTTGGAGAAAACGCTTCGTGAAAAAGGCGCTTTGTGAGAGTCTGTTGTATTTTTATAGAAAAATTTAATGCGCATCTTTGTTTCTGGATACAAAATTTGTATATTTTGCCGTTTTGCAAAATAAACTTAAATCATACATTCATAATCGCCCCATTCGAAAAGTTTTTCAGGGATGTTTAATTATGTTTTCTATTTAATTATTTGTTCATAAAGCTTTTAATTTGCATATTGCTACATTCGAGAGAAAAACCTCGGTCACCGAATTAAATTCCCAAGTAATTTCTGGTTTTTCCCTTGGTAAACAAATTTTCTGAAAATTACCAGTTTTTAAACTATCAAAATAAGTATTCTAACTGAATCCAGAGCAATATGATTTGACATGTTACTGAGCATCAAGCTATAGCTAAATTTAATTATGAATTTCGTGATAAACCAACTCTGTGATTACGTTTTACGGCTACTCGATTTTTCTTCAAGTGTATAAAAAGTAAAGATGTTAACCTCTTTCGAAAACTGGTATAATTGTTTGAAAAAGTGCAACATCAGGCGACAAAGAATATTATTCCTAGAACTTGATTCTTCCCTGACTGAAATTGTCTAGTTATGAAGAGAAATTAATGAGCAATCTTCAGATTCAATTTTCAAGAAGATTGGAAAAATCCTCTAGGTGAAATACTAAACAGCGAGCTTGACAGTTACTTTTTTTACCTTGCATAGATTCCGGAGATGCTGGTTCCTTGTCGATTCGACCAAGCGCGTCGCTTGCTGAAACACAAAAAGAAATTGCAAATTTAGAATATAAATAGAAAAAAATTCTAATCATATTTATTGCTACAAAACAGAACAAATTTAATTTCTCTTAAATCTGTACAAATTATGGAGGAAACAATAGAATACAATCTAAGGTAGCGAGCTTAAATCTCAAATGTTCAGCCCGAACGGGCGAGGTTAGAACTCGGATAGGTGAACTTTCGGGATTGTTATTTTTATTTAAGTTTTCATGGCGTTCAACTATTTTTGAACGGGAGGTTTGAACGCTGTAATAAAAATTAGGTTATGGTATGAGTTTTAGAAACTGCAGAGGATTGAGTACGTCAGACTTTACCTGAAGGCTAATTGAGAGTTGGGGTAATTGAGAAAATTGAGATACTTGGCGTTAAGTTAAAGGACGAACATTTAGCAATCAAAGAATACAAAACTAGAATCCAATCCAGGAAATTCGATCTCCCAAGTGGTGGGACCTTATCAATCAGGGCGACAGTCGAATTATGCTAAAACACGACCAATCAGCGTGACACATGGCACTCGATTGTCCACCGATAGAAAGTTCCCTCGAAAAGGGTCGCAATGCCCTAAAAATGAAGCATTCGATATTCAAATAATCTATTTGGGATGTCCTTGGAGCAAAAGTGGATAGAAGATGGTGGTAATTCAGGGAAAAGATGACCACCATACGTCATGGCGGGGGACTGACCGACCCTAGGGGAGACTGGCTACTACCCCCTGGGGGGTCGCAACTCAGTATGAAACGACTGTATTCAGATAATCCCCCCCCACCTCCTTCGCCACCTCAGAAACATTTCAATACGGGCTCTTATGGGATGTACCAGTACATTTTGATACCTCATAAAATAGCTATCTTACAACTTCCAAATTTATAGGTATTTTTGTACAGCTTTAAAAGTTATGGGTACCTACTTTTTTTGCGTGACAAAAAATAGATGCGGATGTAAGCAAGTGCGAAGGAAATTTAATTGTTACTTAAAAATAGTTGTTTCTTGACTTGGTTTATTTTGCAGAACATGGTCAACTTTCATATGTATTGATTTACCAGTATAGGAATGGTAATTTTAGTAAATATTTATATTATCAAATCAGTAAGAAACTAATCGAATTTTAAAGCCCTAATTTCTCCTTCAATTTTCACTGGTTATGGTATAATTTCTTTATTTCGGTTTTAATTATTTTAAGTTACAAAAAAGCATCCTCACTTTTCAATTTGAAAATGATTCAGATGTAATAAATATGTTTATACGAAACATTGAGAATCCCAAGAATAGGAAGTAAAATAATGAAAAGTAACTCAATCTTGTTTGATCTTGATAATTTTTGATAATAATTTGTAGGTAAGATTGAAGATCAATGATAAGAATTGAAATAAAGTTCACCCGCATTTCTGAAATATTCAAAGCAAAGTGATAAACTAAGTATGGACCCCTATTTATGAGGAAATTGTACCCACAATCCCACAACTGAGGAATATTTTGAGTCTGTTGTAAATTATACGACAATAAAGGCCCACCACAATCTAAATTCTCAAGTCTAGAAACCTTGACGAAAATGGATCACCAGGAAGCGTTTAGAATATTTGTCTGGTTTTATAATGTTTCGTATATAATCTGCGGGTCAATTGACCTAAAACCTCAGAGCCAGTCAACCATGAAATTATGTCATAGAAAAGTTAAAATTGACCGCATAATGGCATTTAAATTATACTTGATAATATATGGGTACCAATAACCAGAAGTCTATATATTAATTATTTTCGACTGTATGAATATCTAAACCGTATTTCATGTAGGTAATTTTCTGAGATCATTCTGCTTTTAGATCGCTAACAGGAAATTCTGAAATATGCTTCTTGGCTTTATATAAATTAATTCTTGTTCTCAGGCAAATAGTATTTGCAACTTTACCATTTTTCATCAATTTCTATTTCTTTCTAATTTTGTAATGCTTTTTTTTGCATAATTAGCTTTATTTCAGGCTTTTTTCTAGATTAAATCGTATCAATTGATTTTAGTTATAATGTAAATTAAAAGGATGCGGTCGTGCAACCTTGAATGACGAGCTTTAAGCAAAACAGTAATATTTTCAACCAAAGAGATGAATTTTTTAACTAAACTGACGAAACTTCACCCAAAAAATGAATTTTGAACAAAGCAGTCAACTTTCAATCAAGTAATTACATTTTCAAGAAAAAAAAAAGAATTTACAAGAGAAGATGCAATGATCGATATTTCAAATAAAAGCTATTTTAATGTTAAATCAAAGATAGTTCATTTCATTTTAATAATAATAATTTTTAACAAAATAATCATTTTTTAAAAATAAAAATGTTAAATTTTCAATTTTCAAAATCATTTTCAACTACGTAATTCGATTTCTACCACAATGATACATATTTTACCGAGAATATTAATTTTCTAAAAAAAAAAGAAGATTTGTGAACCAAACAGTTGAATTTTCAACTGAAGAAGATCCATTTTCTACCAAAAATAAAAAAATTTAAATCTTTGGTTAAAATAATTCATTTTTAACATTAAAAAAAGGATATACATACAACAAAATAGTTAAGTTTTCAACAACAATAAAAAGTTTATTTTTTAAACGATTCAGGTTTTTTTAAAGATTAGTTTTACGTTTACAATGATTTTAAAATACGTAGAAAAATATCTGGAAGATCTTTGGACAATTTTTTAATTTTACAGGATTTGAAACAAATTTTTATAATTATGTAGAATTTTTTTAATTAAAAAAAAGTTTAATGATTTTAAAAAACTTCAAGGTGTTTTAATAAATTTTCGAGCACTTGAAATAATTTATTCACAACAATTAAGAGACTTTCCAGTATATTTCAAAGTATTTCCGAATATTTTAAATAATTTTTGGATATTTGAAAGAATATGAATTTTTTTAGGGAATTCTAAATGATTCCAAGGAACTTTTTATAGATTTTAAAGAATTTATTCAAGAGAAGTGACGAATTTCGTAGGGTGTCAAGAATTAGAGAGATTTTCCAATTTCTTTTAAACTCTTTTGAATTCTTTATAGTTTATTTTAGTTATTATTCTAAGTTCCCTCAATTCTATAAAATTAAATCAATTTTGTGTTTAATTCATCCAGAAATCTTTTGAATTTACCTTAAATTCTTAGGCATTTATTCAAATTCTTTGAAATTGCCTCGCATTTTCCAAAACAAATTCCAAACCTACTAAATTGAATTATATTTATGCATATTTTTGAATTGTTGTCAATTCAATTGATTTGTTTAAAATTCGCCTTTAAAATTTATGAATTCAGTTGAGTCTTCTAATTTCCTTCGAATTCTTCTAAATTTATTTAAAGAAGACGAAAGAAATAACAGATAGAAAAAAAGAGAAAGAAGGGGATTTAGTTGGTTGCCTTCTCAGATTTCTTTCCTCTTTTTTATTCTTGACCAGAAAAGAAGGGAACATTTTTTTTCTTTTCATTTTTAGGAGAAATTTTTTTTCAGATTGCAATGGCAACATTTTATACTGGTTGTCCAAATTTAGTCGTTAGATTCTTGGTTTTATTTTCAGGAATCCTGCACATTAACTTGATTATTGCAGGTTAAATAGGCGTTTAAATTTGATTTTGATCTCCTTTAAATTTTTTAAATTTGTATTAATGGTCAAGGAAAATTAAAAAAAAAATCAGGGAAAAATCGGTAAATTTTGTGACTCCACTACAAGCGTTAACGAAATGGACTGTACTTATACTTTGATTCGTGTCCCATAAACACATGTGGTCTGACTATAACTTCACCATGACGTGCTTGAAAACGTGCGGCTTGCCACTCAACAAGAACTGACCTTTATGAATACTAAGAAGGCGGCAAAGCACGCGATTTGCGGTTGTCGGAAAATCGGAGCGTGTCAATAATTAATTCACAGCTTTTGCGGTTCATTTTCGAGAAATGCTTCCGCTCTTATCGGAAATCGACATCTCGTTAATAATCTTCTACCTGGCCTCCCCCCTAATCCCACATTTATTCTGCTATTCTGGCGAAGAAAGTTGCGATTGACAGTTTTTTGTAGGGTTTGCCGCAATGCTATCTTTATGTCAGAATGTAATCCCTATGGGAAAATGTAATCTTTATGGGAAAATGTGATCCTTATAGCAATCTTGCAATCGTTATGGCCCAATGTTGAAAGCAACGTGCTTTACCAGGACATTCATATTATTTTATCACAAATATTAGAATATCTATACCAAAGTGAAACCAACCATAGACCACTTTTCCTATTCCCGCAATTTATTATGCTTATTTATTTATGTTGGTTTATTTAATTTATTCTCTTTTTTCCTCTTTTTGATTTTTTTCCAAGAAAGAAATCTTTTATTTTTCAGGAAAAAATTGTTATCTTTTTTCAAATTTCAATATAGGAAAATTCTATGGTGGTTGTCCAAATTTGGTCGTTGGATTTATGGTTTTATTTTCAGGAATTCTGCACATTGATTTAATTATCGGACGTTAAATAGGATGTTAAATTTAATTTTAATCTCATTTAAATTTCTTTAATTTTAATTTATTCCACCATCCTGAGGAAAAAAGTCGTTAACTACAGTTTGTTATAATATTTTCCGCAAGGCGATGCTTATAGCAGAATGTCGAGACATTTTGTGAAGGTTGGTTACGGTTTGGTGGAGAGGGTCCTTTGCTCACGTACGTAATTTTTTCAAATTCGCAAAAACATTCTCCTGAAGATTATCTTTTTAGTTATAAATTTTATTATTTTTCTGAAACTTAAACAAATTTTCTTACAAAGACATTATTTTGGTTGCAAATTCAACTGTTTCGTTAAAAACTCGTCTTTTTGGGTTGAAAATTCAACTTGTTTCGTAGGACATCAACCTTTTGCTTAAAATATATTTTTTGTTGCTAATAAGTCAACTGAAATATTTTTTGGATGAAAAATATTTTGTCTTAAAATTTGCCTTCTTGATTTAAAAGTTCGACCATTTAGTAGAAAATTAATTTATTGTTTACAATTCTTATTTTGATGTTGGATATTTCTTTGGATGAAAATTTAACTATTGTTTGTAGGCTTTTTTGAATTATCCTGTTTTAGAAGAAATTTTATATCTTTGGAATGGAAGCTTCTAATGTGTCCCCTAAGGGTTGACATTTTTCTTGCACCTTCTCCTCTATTCCTTTACACACACTCCACACAGTTACTTGGTGGTGGAAGGAGGACCTACAGTTTAAGGTGGGTTCCGAACCACCAAGAGCAACAGCTTTAAGTACTTAAAGAAAACCTTTTTCTCTAGAGGTACCGGTCCCACGACTCTCCGGAGATTAACACTCCACTTGCTAGGCTAGTGTTCACCGCATGGGCCGCCAAGACTCTTCCAGAGTGCGAGGCGGGAATTGAACCCGCAAAAGCCGAAGGAGTGGGTCCAAAGTTTACGCTTTAGCCCCCTCGACCATCGTCCCACTAAGAAATTTCATAACTTCCTTGAATATAAAATTTGATGATAAATTCAAGTCTTTTTTTAAATTTGTCTTTTTGATTTTTAGATTCACCTGCTTCAGCCGAAATTACATCTTTCTTAGATAAAAATGAAACTGTTTGTTTGAAAATTCAACATTTTTTGTTAAAAAGTAGTATTTTTGGGGTGAAAATTCTACTGTTTTGTTAAAAATTTAACTATTTCGTAGATATTTAAATTTTGTTTAAAATTTATGCTCCAGTGTTGAAAGATTAATTTAAATCTTTTTTGGAAGAAAGTTCTTCTTCAAAAAAAATGTGTCGCTTTTTATTAAAAATCTTTCTAATTTATTATAAATTTAATCTTTCTTGGATAAAAACGTAACTATTTATTATAGAATTCAACTATTTTGTTAAAAATTCATCCTTTTCGGTTGAAAAATTTGTATTTTTGAATTTTAAATCCGATTTTTTTGTATAAACTTATTTTTGGTTAAAAAATTCATATTTTGGTCTTTTAAATTAAACTGAATTATTTTTTAACAGAAAATCTAACTAGTTTGTTGACAATTTACCTTTTTGGTTCGAAAAATCATCTGTTTCGTTAGAAATTTAATTTCTTTTATGAAAATGCAATTTTTTGGTTACAAATTATTGTTCTTTGCTTGAGTGTTTAAAAATTTTCTTCAAAAGATTTAGACGAATCACTTTAATTAAAAAATCTTTTTTTTTGCTATGGAAGATTTATATTTTTACTTGAAAATTAAGTTTTTTAAATTGAAAATTCAACTACTTATGTAAAAGTTCACCTAAATTGTTGAAAATTAATTTTTTTGATTGCAATAAGCTTATATCTTTGCCTGAAAATTGAACTGTTTATTGGAAAAGCCCTTTTTTTGGATTAAAAATATTTTTTTAGTTGAAAACGTAACTTTCCCCATTTTTTAGGATTGATCTTTTTTAGTTTCTATTAAAATTTTATTTTTGGTTGGGTTTCGGTTTTAGAGAAAGTTCATCTTTTGGCTCGAAACTTTAAAAATTGAGATAAAAGTTAACATTTTTTGAAGCAAGAACATTTATTTGTTGAAAATTCGTCTTTTTGGTTTTAAAATTAATTTTTTTTTGTATCTATTTTATCTCTTTTTGATTGAAATAGAAACCATAGCACTTTTTTGTTGTGAATTGATCTTCTTAGAAAAAAATTACTTAAGGGGAAATCAGAGAATTTAAAAAAAGAAGTCCTTGGATACCCTGCCAAATTATAGCAGCAATAACTAGCAAAACATTTCTGGAAACTAAAAATTACGTACTCTAGGGGGGGGGGGGGGGGGGCGTAGGAATATTTCGTTACGGTTTGTTACAGGGTGAAGGGGGGTTCAAGAGAGGGCCTATAATCCGTTACGTAATTTAAGTACGGCCCCTAAGGCTTGCCGCAAAATTTAGATAGAAACGTTCTTAACTAAGACGACAGTGTTATCCATCGAGAAATTTTTGACTATCTATAAGAAGATTCCTGTTGCCGATCCTTACCGACATCGGCCATTTTCGAGAGTTTGTTTAGACAACAATTTGTCAATTTCTAAATTTAGATATAGGTAAATACCCTAAAATTAGAGAAATAAGTTTTCATTCTGAGTAAGTCGTTCGATGTGCTGAGTTGAATGAAAATGCAGGTAGGTAGAGTTTAATGCATTTTTAATCAGACGCTTCTTCATAATCATCGTAATTTGAATAATTTATCATCATTCACAAACACATAGGAATGTGCGTCTGCGCACAATTTGAAGCATGAAGTTCAGTCAGTCCATCCGGAATTAACATGCTGGACCGGAAGTGGGAGGATTCATCTATACCCGCACGTTCCGACGCATCAGCGTGTCACGAGTTTTGATGCGTAGGGGCCCATTTCCGCGATTCCTCATCGTTTTTGTATCTAATAGCAGACGCACATGCGAACGCGTCCTAATGTACGGTTCCAGGCTCCACGTACCATGACCAATGCCGCATATTCGACGCACGAGGCGTGCAGATACAACATTATTGCTTTTAAAAAACACTGTAATCTCGTTAGAATACCGGCCCCCAAGTGGCCGCTAACTCAATTTCGGCACATATCTCAGAAGCTCAATAATTCTTCTTTTTCAAGGAATCTGTATTATCATCAGATAATAACAGAAATTCTTAGCGTCTTTTCAGACTAGATGGAAGTATAAATTAAAAATTTTTTAATTACCTTTTTTTTAAACATCTTCTTTCCCTCCGCTGGGATGCGAACCACGTAACTTCTGATTGCCAGTCGGATGCTTTTCCATTAAGCTACTCGAGCGTGTATTTCTGAAAACGGTTCTTCTTTCGATCTCTCTAGTGGCTTAAGGGTAAAGCACCCGACCGACATTCGGAAGTTCTGTGTTTCGATTCCCAGCGGAGCGAAGGAGATCTTTCTTCGGAAAAAATGTAATTTAAACAAATTTTAATGCATAGCTCCATCTAGTCTGAAAAGACTCAAGTCTCCACACTTACAGTCTGTCAAGTTAAAGCGTGGGTGGCTTTACTCGCAGTCGGTAAGGTGTATCGACATGATTGTGGTGTCAAAATATTAAGAAGAGCTCCCTCTTTCA
>NC_046664.1:59783660-59787089 GCF_010883055.1 Belonocnema kinseyi
AAAGAGGGAGCTCTTCTTAATATTTTGACACTAAAATCATGTCGATACACCTTACCGACTGCGAGTAAAGCCACCCACGCTTTAACTTGACAGACTGTATATGTCTGTATAAAAATAAAATAAATAAATCGAAATTCCTGCTCCAAAAATCAGTTGAAGTTTTAGTTTTGTGATTTATAAAATATTAAGGCTAGACCAATCAGGAGTGCGGTATAAGCAGACGTACGTATGTGAGCGGGAGCCCAAACGCAGTGTTATTGAAGAGAGCACCGAGGTGGAGTTAGCGACAGAAGAACATCGGTCACTACGCTACATTAGACTCCCACTCACGCACACTAGACTGCTTATCCGGCACTCTTGATTGGTCCAATTTAAATGTTTTATAACTCAAAAAATAAAACTTCAACTGATTTTTGGCAAAAGAATTTTCGATTTATTTTTTTTTATCTCCAAGCAGCCATATAAATCCGGTAACTTGACTCTGATACACCGTGTATATGACCCTTTTTTAATTTCTTTAATGAGACCGAGGCCTGCTAAGATCATAATTCATAAAGATGATGACTGCGAGAGCGAGAGTGAAAATTTCAAGGTTCTAAAGATCGCGAATTGGCGAAAAATACTTGATTAAGAACTCATGCCCACGGCCCCTTGATTTGCCTCGTACCTTTCACAGGAAAAAAGCCAGCGAGCGATTCGCTGCGGCGAAATGAGATCGTAATCGTGAAATAATGATGAACAGGCAGCGTTCAACGCGTATTTTAGTTGTATGTGCCAGTGCACCTGTGAACGTTCCCCACATTCCGGGTACAGTTTACGTCATGCTTTTTAACTCGTCTTAATGGAAACAACGTTTCCAATTAGATACTCTTCTCTGTTTGCCTTTAATGTCCCGGAAAATTTTACCGCTTGTTTCCCTAATTCGAAGAAGATCATATCTTATCTGCGCCAGATCTGATCAACATAATGCAAATTTTTCTAATTTTTTTAGTCCATAAACAGGATCGTGATTCGTAAATCACCTTCTTGTGTAGTAATTGCCGTTTAAGTCAAAACAATGTCCAAAATATTTTGTATCGATTTTTGTATGTTTTCTTTGATTTTTTGAAAGAGCATTTTTTTCTGAATGACATGTTGACATTTTAAGCGTCAAGAATAATCAGTGATACAGATTTTTTGAGTCACGTTTTTATCAAATCACTTTTTTAAGATAAAGTCACTACAGTAGTTTTTATTTCAATAAATTAACCCACGGTTTTAACACTATTTCTCAATTTTTTGCATTCTTTTGAAATATTTTAGGGTATTCTGAAATTAAAACAAGTTGCAAGAGCTTTAGAACTTTTGAAGAGTTTTAAAATATTTCAAAGGATTTTAAGTAGTTTAGGGTATTTACAAAAATTCTAAAGCATTTTCAAAAGATGTAAATATTTTCAAAGAGCTTCCAAGTATTTGAATCATTAGAAAGGTTTTAGGAAAACTCTCATAGGGTTTTCAAGAATGATGGAATATATGAAACGATTTTATAGTACTTATAAAACTTGAGGATTTTAAATATTTTCAAATATTTCAATATATTTTCAAAGAGCTTAAAGAATTTCAGGATATTTTGAAAGACTTGAGGAATTTTTCTAATTATTTTAACAATTTTAAGGGGTTTCAAAAGATTTTCAAAAATTTTAGGTTATTTTATAAAGTTCCAAGCAATTTTCAAGAGTTTTAAAAAAAATCAAGGGATTTTAAAATATTTGAAAATCCTGGAAAAATCAATTGTGTTAATTTTTAAAAGTCTCATGAGTTAAAATGATATAGATCAGAATGTATAGTGGCGTCCCTGGTTCAAATCCGGGCTTAAGCAGAGTTTTTCTCGTTTGACCGAAAATAATAGACGAGTAGGGTGAGTGACCCAGTGAATGAAGACTTAAGGAAATCACTGATTACAACTTGTCCATTTCACGTTATAATAATTGATTATTCTTACAAAACTTTTGAAAATAGATTCTTAAGGGTTCAAATTTCATAATCCGATAAATAAATTTTGTTTTTACCAAAAAGCTTTATAAAAAATAATTAAATAGTGCAAAATTAACGAAAACACCAATGAATGAACACTATAATCACTACAAATTAGAATTAGGATTTAGGTATAAAATTACATAGGTACATTACAAGATGAGCAATTAAATAATGTAAAATATTACAAAGCGTTGCGAAATTTATCAAATATATTATTTCAATAAAAACCACAAGACATTTAGATATGAAGAAAGGAGGGAATACAAAAGTTGAACACAGATCTATGTTAACTTTTCCTAATTTTTAATTGCAATATTTATTTTTAAAACATTTCTATCAGTTCTTTTAACCTAACAAAAAATACAACTTTTCGTTAAAAAATAGATAACTCTTATCTAGTGACTACAATAGAAAACTGCGATTTTTAGGACACATAACATTTGTAATACAGCACCTTACTGTTTTGCTTTAGGTTAAATTATCAAATACAATTATAAATCACAGTGTTGTAAAAACGGAAATTCTGTAAACATTTGGAATCATATATATTGTCTAGCACGCAGTAGTACCTACCACGAATTAATGTATTTTATAATCAAAAGACGTTTTCTAAATGCAAAAAAAGCATTAAATTTCTAACCTCAAAGTTTCCTTACCTTTAATTTAGTTCGTGCGTACTTTTTTGATGTTTTAACCACAAAATATACATTTAAAATATAACTATTTATAGCTTATATTTATATTTATAGCTTCGATATTTATAATCACATTAATTGAAACAAACTTATTTATATGTAACGAAACATCATCCAGGTCTCCGTCACCTGCTGTTCATTCACTGGACCTGCGGGGTGACAGTTTTGCTCCAATAAATGAACACAACGTTCGTTCACTGGAACACGGGCAATTTAAAGGTCTAGTAGGTAAACACTCATTTATCAATAAAAAAGCGTACTTTTTGTGAAAAACCCCTGTGGGAAATTGAATAATAATATCTTACAACTATAACAGCACAACTTTGATGCAGAAAAGGTAAATAATTTTTTTGTAAAAGCAGTGTAAACAAGGAGTTGCTTAGGCACGTACGTTATAGTGGTCGATGAATTTCTCACCATCCTTCACCATAATCGATGATGCTTCACATTCAAGAAATTTTTAAAATTATTTACAAGAATTTACTGAAATGAATTGTATATTAAACTCTTCAAAATTGCTTCAAGATTTCAAATACGAGGGTAGTTCAATAAGTCCTTAGAATGAAGTATAAAAACAATTTTTTTTGGGTAATTTTTTTTTTATTTTTCAACATGCTCTCCTTGGAGCTCTATGCACTTGGTCAATCGCTTTTCAAGTTTTTTTAATCCTTCAGAAAAGTGCGTTTTCGGAAGTTCCTCAAAATAAGCACTTACAGAG
>NC_046664.1:59787189-59793940 GCF_010883055.1 Belonocnema kinseyi
TAAACTCAGAAGATGTGGACTGTGACTGCACCATATATCTAGTCGGGAGTGGTGCTGACTGTAAACAGATGATTTGGAGCGATTCGCGCGCCATCTGTTGGTAATTCTAAGGACTTATTGAACTACCCTCGTATATAGAAATTCATAAAGACTTTAACTTTGAAAGGTTATATTAATATATTTTTCGCATTAGTGTTCATTCACTGGTGACTGTTCAGCCACTGGATCACTCACCCTAATCGAAACTATATTTAATAGTTAAAATTAGAAAAAAAACAGACAAACCAACTACTAAAATATGAAGTTGGGCGATTTGTCAGAGGAAAATGTAGGGCGTGCAATGGTATATGCATGTTCTGCTGTCCGATGCTACAATAAAGCCAATCCTGTCGATCGTGTAATATATTGTAATCATACGAGTCGATATACCGTATGTACCGATTCTCTCTCTTTTTTTCTCGTTCCCCCCTCGGCCCACCATGAATACGATATGAGGCTTTGAATCTAGTTTGCGTGGCTGCGAGCCGCCCTCGCATCAATTTTTAAGAGCCCCACCCCATATGCAACCGAATCGCCGATATGGAAACCACGTTTCTTCAACGAGGCAGGTTATACACTCGAGTGTGTATGACTCTATGAATAATAATAAATGATGCCCTGCCATTTAGATTTCCTTGCGACTTCTGTTATTTAGCTACATTTAAATTAGTGCTCCTCGCTTTACCAGTTCAATGTTTATACAATTTAAATAATCTCTAGGTTTAACCTTTTAGTTTAGACGTTTAACCTGTAGAACTGTAGAAGAGTTCATCCTGCTAAAAGTTTTCAGAATTTTGAACTTTTTTTAAGGGTTTTGTAGCCCCGCTTAGAAAACCTCATAGTTTCAAGAAAAGAAGTAGGAAAGTGAGGGAAAATAAGAGAAGAGAAAGAAAGGGCGATTTTGGGAAAATAGTGATGGCAAGTAGGGGGAGGTGTGGGGAAATGAGGAATGTTAAAGAAGGGGTGATGGGCGAAATTATGGGAAAGGAAGTATGGGTAAATGAGGGAAGGGAAAGAAGGTGAGGTTAGAGTATATGATTGGAGGGAAATTCCGAGAAGTGAGAGAAAATGTGAGAAGGAGAGTAAGGAAAATGAGGGAGAAAGAGAGGAAATGCGAAGAAGAAGTAGAAGAAAATAGGGAGGGAAGTAGGAGAAGTAGTTGTAAGTGAGGGGAAGTATGGGAAATGATTAGAAATGAGTGAGCGGTTGAGGACAAGTAACCACTGGAGGAAGAAAGTAGGGGATTGGGAGTATTAGCTTGGAAAGTGAGAAGAGGGAGAAGAATAAATGCGAAAAAGGAAAGAAAATGTAACTAGAGGGAATAATAGGAGGCGAAGTAGGGGAAATAAGGGGGGTAGGGAAAGTTTGGAGGAGAGGTATTAGGAAAAAAATAGGGTGGGAATTAGGAGAAGCAAGTGTAAGTGAGGTGAAGTATATGTGAGAAGGGGTATGGAAAGTGAGGAATAATGAAGTAAAGTTAATAGGGGAAATGAGGATATTAGGGAACGTGCGAGGAAAAGTGAAGGAATTAGGGGCGAATGTAGGAGATGTGAGTGCAAGTGAGGGGCAGTAGGAGATGTGAGTGTAAGGGAAGGAAAGTAGTGGAAATAGTTTTAAAATATACATGGAAGTAAGGAAAGGGGGGTATTATTTGGGGAAGTGATTAAAATTAATTTTTTCTGAAGATTGATCTTTTTAATTAAAATTTTATCTTTTTTGTAAAAAGCTGATTCTTTTTGTTTAAAATTTTCAATTTTTTATTGAAAATTCAACTATTTCTTAGAAAATTGAACTATTCGATTGAACATAAACTTTGCAATTAAAAGTTCAACAGTTTGGTTGAAATTTTTTTTTCTTCTTGACCTAAAAAATCTTCCCGGGTTAAAGACTTAACGCCTTTGGTAGAAATTTAAGCTTCTAATGTTAAAAATATAATAAGTTCTTTGAAAATTAGTCTAGTTTAGTTGAGGATTAAACTGTTTTAAAATATTGGCATGTTTTGGTATATTTCACTTATTTGTATTTAAGATTAGAATTTTTTATTTAAATGCCAAATATTAAATTTTTTGTTCTGAATTGATCGATTTGGCTATATTCTATTTAGTTGAAAATTGAACTTCTTTGTTACAAATTTTTCATTTTTATTCAAATTGGGTCTCTTTGGTTAATAATTCAACTATTTTGCTAAAAACTCCTGTTTTGAGCTTCATTCAACTATCATTGATTAAATATCATCTTTTTTGGTTGAAACCTCAACTATAACATTTTTTTTGAGAAATAAACTTTATTGGTGAAAAATTCATTAGTTGAACTAATTTGTGAGAAATTAATTTTTTTGGTTGAAGATTCATCTCTTTGGTTAAACAATTAACTATTGTGTGAAAAATTTGTTTTCATTTTGGTTGAAAATTAACTTTCTAAAATGAAAATTGAACGATTCCAGTTTTTGTTGAAAATTGACCTTTCCCGGCTGAAACTCGTCTTTTTGATTTGAAAAATGATCTCTGTTGGTAGGCATTTCTTTTCTTTGTTATTGAAAATATAATTGTTTGATTAAAATTAATTTCTTTTTTGTTTGAGGAT
Organism: Belonocnema kinseyi; assembly: GCF_010883055.1. NCBI lineage: Eukaryota > Metazoa > Arthropoda > Insecta > Hymenoptera > Cynipidae > Belonocnema > Belonocnema kinseyi. The sequence goes on from NC_046664.1 coordinate 59,789,812, forward strand.
TTTATCTTTTTTTGGATTTTTTTTAATGAATAATTTTATCTGCAAATTAAACTATTGGATTTTGGTTCGCAAGACAATCTTTTTTATTTAAAAATTCAGGATTCTGCCCCATTTTGAAAAGCTGTAAAAAAAATCAATCCAATAGTCATGAATAGGAGAGGAATTAGCTGTACGTTTGTCACATTTAAATGGCGTGAGAGCGTAATGCAAATGATTGATATTTGCATTAACAATCAAATTGCTGAGTGCCCTCTAAAGGGAAATTCGTACTGTTATCAGAATCGGGCAGCGGGATCAAAGTGGAATGGCTGTACGACACGACACGATGATATTCGCCAAGTTAATTGCCGACAAACTTCTCTAATTACAGCGCAATTATGAGCAGCGCTGGTACGCGGGCTGCCAGGATCTCTCGCATATCAAGTTTAATTGTCAGGACGTTCGGGGGTTACTGCGCAATTTTCAATGCGCACTCCGGCTATTATTGTGCCAATTAACGCGAATATCAGTTATTACTCTCACTCTCTTCTCACGACGCAAGCACACGCCCCAAATTTGCATCCAATGAATATTAATTTCATTCCTCAAGTGCAAGGCCTTCAGAAAATTACTCTCGTTAAGTACCTCATTCTCCTTGATTGCCTTATCCACACCTTCATTATTAATTCCATTTTCGATCCTTCATTTTTGATTCATCATCCAATTTTTAATTCTTAAATGGCTGGGTTATAGCGTCAGCCCCACCCAACTTTGGTCAAATTGGTCCTATCGTCAGTGCCGGTTTACACATAAGCAAAGGTAGTCAAATACCACAAGAGAGGCCTGCACAGTGAGGAAAATTTAATTCTATCTGCTCATTTCAAGCAGCTCGGTTGGTGGTGCTCTTGTGAAGTTGAATGGAAGTGAAAAATTCATATTTGCGACTTGAGTCGTATTGGTGAAAATTCCTGGAATTTATCCTCGCTGGGCATTTTGGATTTTTTATTTAGAAAAACTTTTGATTCAGTTTTAAAGAAACTAGCATCTTGAATCGAAGAAAACAACATTTTCTAATATAAAATAGAAATTTCGATTAACTCTTTATTTTATACATTTTTTTGTTCATTAGTTTTTATGGTTATATAAATATCATTTTACTAAGATACTTAAGAAAACTCGATTTTTTTCTAAAGATTTCAGATATCTAAAATCCAAGTTTGAAGTGAGAAATTAATTTTCTACACAGCTGTTAAATTTTGAACCCAATAGATAAATTTTCTCCCAAAAGACGAATTTTTAACCAAATAATTTAATCCCTAACCAAAATATATTATTTCTTCACCAAGAAGATTTATTTTAAACAAAACAGTTACATTTTCAACTAACGAGATGGATTTTGAACTAAAGATGATGAATTTTTCACAATTGTCAACAATCTTCAATCTACAACAAGCTTCAATATTTCAATAAAAAAATATAAAAATTTTTTAACAAACACGTTAATTTTATGCTTAATATTTGAATCTTCAAATAATTAAATTAATTTTCTACGATAAGAATTTGTGTCTATTGAGAAAAAAGAATAGTTGAACTTTCAACTAAAGGTATGAATTCTCGCTGAAAAATGTAACAGTTTCTATTTCAATCCAAAAAGATTTCAATTTTCAAAAAAAAAAAACAGTTGAATTTACCCAAAAATACCATTTTTCAGCAATAGAGTGACAGTTACAAAGAAATAAATTTGTAACTAAATAAGCTATTTTTAACAAAGTATTTCGATTTTGAACCAAGTAGTTAAATTTTGAACTAAACCGATTAACTCAGAACAAAATCATTAACATTTGGTATTTAAATTAAACAAGGTTTTGATTTTAAATGAAAATGATTGAAACTCATCTAAGAAAAAAAAGTTTCCAACAATAATTGAATCGTCAACCAAAACAGATTAATTTTCAATCATACAAATCCAATTTTTACCAAACAAGATGAAATTGCTACCAATTCATTTAAACAGTTTACAAAATTAAAGAATTGCCTTAAAACCCTGGAAGTTAAAAAAAAAATTCAAATTAAAAAGGTAAAGGGCGGGGGGTTAAAAATATAATAACTAGATGGGCCCTTTTTTAAATAGGAACTGTATATCTTAAACAGATTTAAAACAATGATAGAAGAAATTTAATAAAGAAACTAGAAAGGAGGCAGCAGCATCCCTCCAATTAGGCGACTTTAAGTACGTAGAGACGCTTTCATCGAGATCGATCGATCATTATCGACTTTACTAATCGCGCACAAACTGCCCTAATCCACCCGAAAAACTGATGGATTCCGAAATAATTGCTGTCCAAGGGGCGAGTGTCCGCCCTTTGCAGATGGCGAGTCTTTCGAATTTGTTGGGGATGAAGTAAAAAAGAGTGATACACTAGATCTCCAGTCAAAAAAGACAGGAAAGAGAAAATAGTGAAAAAGTTGTAGAATAGGAGAGAAATGATTTGAAATTGATGACATGTCCTGAATGGGAAGGGGTTCTGTTTAGCGAGGGATCAACCCCTTTTATTGGCTCTGTCCTGCAACCCTCTGGACAAACCCCTCTGTCTTAATTGTATTCTCTTTCTATTTGGTACAATCCAGAGGAAATAGACTGTTACTATCTTTTTAACTTTTCTATTTATATCACTTACTTTGATATATTTTTTACCCGCTAATTATTCAAAAGATTCTTAATTAGCTTTGAGGAACTCTAAGAAATTACACGCCGCCGCTGAGTTCAACTGAGTCAGATCTCTTCAGGAGAGTTGCGCTCGCGACAAATTTTGGAAATCTCGGCACCCCCAGCAATCTCAACGAAATTTCGGAACTCTTTTACCAAGTGTCGAGTATTTACACACCATTTTGGTGAGATGAACGAACAGCGAATCCGTACGAAGCCGAGTTGAGCCGAGTCTGATCTCTTCAGGAGAGTTTCGCTCACGACAAGTTTTCAGTGAATATCCCCCTCCTCCCTCCCTCGATTTGTTCAAGTAATTTGAAACGATTTTAGCAAACAGGTTAGTTAAGTCACTGCCAAGCTGTGAAGGTATCGTGACATAAAATACACTTACATAAGGGAGAGGGTTCATATATCGGAACTTCCAAAGACAAGCCATTAATGGTCCCTGTATAGGAAAAGCTCACAACTAAAGATAGTTAAGAGAGGGTTTGTTTTCTAAGTAGGTGAAAATCACAAGGAGATGAAATGGACGAGGGTGAGCATAAGTGCTTCACAGGGCGATGCGATAGAGTCGACTTTCGTTAGTGAGAACAGTCGAATCTTTCAAGTGTCTCTTTTATTTTAAGCTCCAAATCTTAAAATCCATAAATTATTGTCCATTAAACCACAATATTTTTTTTTGTCTTAAAGTATTCATAAGGCATTGTCATTAATAATTCGGATAAAGTATCGGTTTAAAGAATTGGCATAAAGGATTAAGATACATTATGGGCATAAAGTATTGGCTTAAGATGTTTTGCGCTCATTCATCGTTATGCCAACATTATGAACCAAAAGAATCCTTCTTTTTCATTTTATTACGATAAAATCTGATTGAAATCCTTCTCTGGTAAGAAAGCTTTCTAGAAAAGCATCAATTATATGAAAATAGTATCAAGCTGATTGATTGGGAACTTGGTAGAAGAAAAGGGGGATGAAAATGAGAGGGTATGGAAAAAGAAGTGAAGAAGAGTTCCAATACGTGCTCGAGACTTTTTCCAATTACAAACGGCGCCATTAAGGAAAAGCCGCGAGTATTTTTAAAACAAGAATATTCTCTTCCACTGGCGAATATAATGAGGGGAGCATGGTCAGGGGTGCGATAATGGCGGCCGTTATGAAGAAATCAACCCCCGCCTTGGTTCCTATCCCCACTTGATCTTCCGTTTCCATGGCTACCGACTTGTCCAACGAACCCCTGTTGCGGGGGTGGTGGATCTCCTTTCTTATTATGAAACCCACCCCCTCGTGAAAGGGTTGCCTCTGGCAAGTTCCCCTCCCTATTTCTTCCTTTATCAACATTCTTACCAAATATAGGGATTGTTGTCCTATTCAGAAATAGATTGCAGTTTGAATATATATCTCTTATTCAAATTGATAAGTTTATAGATACTTATTAAAGGG
>NC_046664.1:59793950-59875853 GCF_010883055.1 Belonocnema kinseyi
TTTTCATACTAAAAAGAAAACCCCCAAATATGGCAGTCTGTAGGAAGGTCTTGCTGGAGAGTAGAGTTAAAGATAAGGAATCATTGATTAACTTTTATTATTTTAAACATTTTACTATGCTTAATGAAAAGCTTCATCTCGATAAGGACACTGGTGTTTATAATACAATTTCAGGGTGCCGAAAAACTTTATTTTCAAAATGTCCTGATTTTGCTTTGATTTTTCTGTGACCAATTTTTCAATTTCCCTGCCATTAATCTTCAAGGACTAGCACTTTGGTCTTGTAAACATTTTAATACAGAATCTTTTAGAAATAGAATAAAACCAAAAAGATCATTTTTTATCATGATAGATGAATTTTCAATTCAAAAAGATGAATTTTCCGCAAAACAGTTGGATTTCCGATAAAAATAAGGTTTTTTTAACAAAACTTTCAAAAAGATGAATTTTCCACAAGACAGTCGAATTCCCAATAAAAAATAATGTTTTTTAACAAAAAATTTCAACCTGCAAAAATGACCTTTCAACCAAATGGTCGAATTTCCAAACCAAAAATATGAAACCTGAACCAAAAATCCTTAAATTTTCAACCAAATTGAAAAAAAAAATTAGAATACATTCGAATCTTCAACAAAAAAAGATGTATCTTCGATAAAGAACGACGAATCTGTTTCTAAATCGACAAAACAAGATAGTTAAATTTGTAATAAAATAGTTGTATTTTTAAACAAATACTAAAATTTTCTGCCTACGAGGATAAATTTACAAACAAACGGTTGATCTTAAAAAAATTATAGTTTAACTAAAAACGCGTGCATTTTAAACGAAACAGTTCTATTTTCAAGCCAAAAATTCGTATGTTTTAGAAAACTTTAGAATTTTTAAAATACTGGAATAGTTTAATTTTCTGTTTCAAAAATTAATTTCCAACCAAACAGCTGAATTATCAACAAAAAACGATTTTAGAAATCAAAAAATATTTTATTTATTGATCGAAAACAGTCCAATTCAACCAAAAATACGAATTTTTATCAAAAAATGTAATCCTCAAACAAAGAAAATAAATATTCAACTAAAAAGTTGCATTATAGTCCAAAAAATATTAAATTTCTACTAACAAAATTTGAAATTGAAATTTCAAATTATTAAAATTTATCATCCGTGGCTTTTGCAAGATTGTTTTTCAAACTCCCTGACTTCCTTACTTTTCTTGCCCATTAAAATAAGCTAACAATTATGAAATCGAAACTATATGGAAAAGCTGAAAAAAGATAACTAAAAAAACACACGAAACATAAATTTTCATAAAATGACTATACCAACATTTATGATTCCCCAGGCTTATCAAATTTCTTCGAATACATTTACATCAGCAGAAACGCCTTTCGTACATTAAATAATTCTTTCACGATTTTTGTTAATTTAAAAATGTTTTTTTGAAAACAGGGGTCCATTCAAAATGAATTATCTCCTACAGATTGAAGGCTTTCGTAAATCAATACCAACATATTTTTTTTTTACTTTTTCAGGTTCCTAATACGCGAATTGTCCGTAATGTTCCAATTTCAATTTCTATAATTTGTTGTTTTTTTTACCCACCCTACTGCTAAAAAAATTAGGTTCCCTTTCCCCTAATTCACAAATTATAATCACCACCCCTCCCACTTTTCGAAAATCGATCGTGTCTTTGTTAATTGAACTATTATCCAGCATGTCTGCAGCTTGAGTTCCATCTCTGCCTCTTATGATTGTTCTTCTCGCATCTACACTAGTGCAGATAATTCCCAACAAGAAGAAGTTTGTAATGACGGGAAGTCTAATATATATCGTCCGCGCTTTCCTTGTTCTCTCGCTGCCGTCTGGGCAGCTTTTCTTGTAATTAAGTTATAACTAAGGGTGGTCGAGGATCGGGTCCCAGGGAGGGTCAGCGGGGGGTAGAAAGAAACAAGTAGAGGTGGCGTCCGAAGAGAGAAAGGGGCGGGGGTGGTATAGACATAGAGCCGTGGGGGCTTGCAGGAGCGGAAAACAATAAGGGGCTCCACTAATCTGGACGATACATTATATCCAATGAGAGTGGTCCTGGCAGCTACCTTACATGGCAAAATTGTGTGTATGTGTGTGTGGGAGGGGGATTCTCTGCTTGGTCGGTGTCGCGAATTGCAGAAGAAAGCAGAAACAATTTTCCCCCTTTCTGTCCCAAGAACGTTTGTACACCTACAGTTCCGTCCAGGAGTATGAGGACACTTAAAAAACTTCTAGCGAGATATTTTCGAAACAAATTAGAATATAAAGGAATCTGTATTATCTTCAGAGATAGTTACCATTAATCAGTGCAGATACCTTTCTCACTAACGTGAAAATCGCTTCCAGTGGAGCGACGTGAGTGGATCTTCTTTGAGAAAAAAATTTATTTTAAAATTTAAAAAATTTATTTTCTATCTTGTCTGAAAATGACGCTAAGTATTTTCTATTATCTGAAGAGTTGACTTGATCGATAGGTTGATTTCTATTTTCACGGTGGTTAAAAAGGCATCTATCCTGATTGGTGGTAACTATTTCTGATGATAATACGAATTCCTTTCAATTACTCGTATCATAAATGCAACGACAGGGGACAACGACAGGGGATCTTTTTCAGAAAAAAATTAAATTTACAAATTAGGATATAATCATTTATAATAAAGAGTTCGGAAGGTTATTTAATTCCACGTCAAATGAGCTCTATTAAGAGTATTTTTTTAATGGTCTAGAGTTAGTGGGACAGGCCGGGCTAAATTCTGATTTTGGCCAATTTTGAAGATTCAGTTCCAGTTCCTGATAAAATCTTGGAAAACAACGCTAAAAATTTGAATGGTACAGAAACTGAATCTTAAAATCTCCTCTTTAAAATGAGATTCAAATATTTTAAATGTGTACTGGTTCTCGAATTATCATAAAAAAATGTAGAGGTGTGCGCAGGACAAGAACTGGTCAATTAAGCGATGTTCGGCTCTAAATTTTTTATTGTAACTCGAGCACCAGTGAACATTTTGACTGTTTCTTGTGCTTATTTTAAAGAGGGGATTTCAAGGTTTATTTTTTGTTAATTAAAATTTTTCATCATTATGTTCCTAGAGTTTTTCAGTAGTTGAAGTTGAATCTTTAAAATTATTGTGTTTCAGTTTGTTATTGAAATATCCCGCCTTGAATTGATTCGGTATTACTGCTCTTCCATTTACTACATCCCAGGATATTTTTTTTCTCTCATTTTTCAGATCACGAACCGAGTTTTTCGATAATTATAGTGGCGAGTAAATATCAATAAAAATCGCGAACAAAAGCCCGAGTAAAAGGAACAACTTGGTCGCGAAAAATCGGATTAGGACGAATGGAAGCGAAAATGTAATTAATTAATTCGAACGCCATATTGCTCCTGACAAGGGGCGATGAGAAATATTATTTGTGAGATCTGGAAACGTAGAAAAGTCTCTCTTATTACTTTCATGAAAAATTAACACACACCAACCTATGGGAAACTGTTATCAAAATCTCATTAAATAAGGGAAAGTCTGGCACATTGGATAAATGTAATTAATAATGAATCTTCATTACTATAGAAATATAAATTATGGTCACGGTCTTATAAATTAAACGCAGGCACGAACCCAGAATAATTCCAAATGTCGGGAAATATCGGTAACAGTAATTTCGAACAATTCTTGCGATTTTATATATTTAAAGCGCAGGGCAAAGAATGTTTTTTTAACAAATTAGTTAGGAGATTTAAATTTTTATCCGATTGAAGCATATTTTGTTTTAAAAGAAAGCTAGTTAAATTTCAAAAATATTTCTGAAATTCTACTTCTCAATTTTTTAATTTAGAACAAAGTTGACATTTTTTTATAATACTACTTACTATAATGCACAACATCATGGAGTCAATGAAGAAACTCCTTAAAATAATATCCAACAGTCAAAAACATTTAAAAACATTTTTTATTATTATATTTTAAATATCAATGAGAAAGTGGCATTACTTCAAGATTAAAAATCAACAAGTTCTTGACAATGGATCATATGTATTTTTGTAATGGAACATCATTGCAATTGGTAATTGCTTGAAGAAATTTGATAAACAAATACTGATATTTGTCAATTTTTAAATGGCATTTTCGTTTTTTTTTAACAGAAGAAATTTTTAATTACTTAGAAAAGTTCATCGCTTATGGTACTTCATCAACATAAAAATTTACTAAACATTTGAATCTTTAATCAAATAGTTTAATGCTTATCCTACGCAAAGTAATCATCAACAAAAAATGGAATGGTTGATATTTTAACCGAAAAGATGACATTTTTACCAAAAGAGATAATTTTTCAAATAAACAAGACGAATTTTCAACAAAAAGATTAATTTTCTAACAAAAAAGATGACGTTTCAAGAAAATTCATGAATTCTTAAACAAATGGTTGACCTTTTGAATAGAAAAGATACATTTTCAACCGCAAATCAAAGAGTTAAATTATTATTTAAAAAATTAATTTTTAATAAAAAAGAAATCGGATCCTGGCCAATAGAATTCCCTAACATTTCATTAGTTATATTGCTATGGCTAGAAGCGTTATCATATTAGCCGTTCTATATAAGAAAAACCACATAGGGCGACTTAAGTTTGGCTTAAAATTACAAAAGAAACTTTTCATATGTCTTTTGAAAACCAAAAGGAATATGTTACGGAGTTTAAAAGATAATACTGTCTTAAATATATATTTTTTGGTTTTTTAAAGCATATTTTGAAATGTTTTATGAACAATTTCGTGGAAAAACCTAAGTATTGGGCAGGTGTCCCAGATAGTGGCTCATGTGAAGAGAAATTGAGTTTGGTAATTAATTAAAGTTTCTTTACAGTGTCTCTTATAGCAATTCTCTAACTTTTTCTGGGCAACAGAATTCCCGAGATTTTCATTAGTTGTTTGGATATAATTATAAACGTTATTATATGAGCCGTTATCTATAAGAAAAAGGACCTACGGCCACTTAGGTTTTGGCTCAAAATAAGCAAGGAACGTTTTCAAAGTGTCTTTTTAAAACCAAAAGGAATATGTTGTGGTGTTTAAAAAAAGATAACACTGTCTAAAATATACGTTTTTGGATTTGTTAAAGCACATTTTGAAAAGTTTTATTGGCAATTTCGTGCCAAAACCTAAGTATTAGGCAGGTTTCACAGAGAGTGTCTTCGTGTGAAGATCAGTTGGTTTGCTAATTAATTAAAGTTTCTTTAAAGTGTATCTTATTGTAATTCTGTGAATTTTCCTGCCCAATAGAATTCCCTTAATTTTCATTAGTTGTTTTGCTATAATTATAAGCGTTATTATATTTGCCGTTCTCTTTGAAAAAACCATCTAAGTGAACTTATGTTTTGACTCAAATTTGCCAAAAAACGTTTCAAAATGTCTTTTGAAGACAAAAATGAATATGTTATGGAGCTTAAAAAGTCAACGTTAGCTAAAATATAAACGTTTAGGTTTGTTCAAGCATATTTTGAAACGTTTTTTTGAAAATCTCGTGGCAAACCCTAAGCATTAGGTGGTTTTCTCGGATAGTGGCTTATGTGAAGATCAGTTGGTTTGCGAATTAATGAAGGTTTCTTCAAAGTCTCTCTTATAGCATTTTCCTGACATTTCCTGACTAATAGGATACCCTAAATTTTTATTACCCTCCCCTAAGCAGTATTAAAATAGATACATGGGTATAATAAAAATTATTATATAAGCCATTCTCTATAAGAAAAACGACATAAGGCAACTTTGGTTTTGGCTCAAAATCCCCAAAGAAACTTTTCAGAATTTCATTTAAAAGAAAGCAATATTTTATGGATTTTAAAATGATAAGACTGTAATATATCTGTTTTGCTCTGTTAAAGCATAATTCGAAAAGTTTCGTTGAAAATTTTTTTGTAAAAGCTAAGTATTAAGTGGTTTACTCAGATAGTGGCTCAAGTAAAGGTCAGTTTGGTTTGATAATTAATTAAAGTTTCTCTAAATTGTCTCTTATAGCAATTCCCTAATTTTGTGTGACAAATAGAATTCCGAAACTTTTCATTAGCTGTTTTGCTATAATCATAAGCGTTCATAAATGAGCCGTTCTCTATAAGAAAAACCACATAAGGCGACTTAGGTTTTGAATATTTTGCAGATTTGAAAAAGATAACACTGTCTAAAATATATATGTGTTTTGGTTTGTTCAAGCTTATTTTGAAAAGTTTCTTCGACAAATTGGTGCCAAAACCTGAGTATCAGGTAGTTTTCTGAGATAATGGCTCAGGTGAAAATCAGTTGGTTAGCTAATTAATTAAGGTTTCTTTAAAGTGTCTCCTAGAACAATTTCCTATCTTCTCCTGGCCAATAGAATTCCCTAACTTTTCATTAGTTTCTAAAAATCTTTACCATCCACCAAAGAGTATTAAAATAGATGCATATAATTAAACCCCAATAGGTGTAATTTCTAGTGATGATCCTGGCATTTTGAGATCGGGTTCGAGTAGAGTTTTGCTGTAATTATAAGCTGAAGTATTATAATATTATAAACTGAAGATCGGTTGGGCTCGGTAATGTCGAAGATCAGTCTATGCAATGAAAAAGGAAAAAGAAGGAAAAGTATATGGGAGGTTGTATGTACCTACATGCAGGTAATGCACGTGGATACCTGTTTACGTTATAATCGAACGAGGTCTTTGGTTAACGAGGGCCGAGGAGTCCAACTCATAACGTTTAATTAAGGCGCGGTCTAGCGGAGGGCACAGGGACGAATAAAGAGAGGAGGGGGCCCGGGCCCAGATCGTGACCGACCGAGCGCGCGGAACGCGGCCAGATCGCCTGATAAGGATCTGATAAAGACGCCCTCCCAAGATTGCGACGGGCCTTGTCGGATCCTTAGGCTGAAAGAAACTGGTCTCATATGCCCTTAATGAACCCCCGGATAACGAAGGGTGCACTATGATCTTACACTTAATTTTCAAACCTTACCGAAAAATTCAAAAAGTTCCGTCAGAGTAGTGGGATTGAAACTTTCTTAGATCAAATACATAGTTGGGTGGTTTAAAATGCAGACCTTATTAGGAATTATTTTACAATTAATTTTTTTCTGAAGAAAGATCTTCGCATCCACTGGGAATTGAAACACAGATCTTCTGGTTGCCGGGTGGGTGTTTTCCCCTTAAGCTACTAAACTAGAGAGATCGTTAGAAGAATCCTTTTTCAGAAATACCCGCAATTATTTTGCCAGGTTTTACAAGTCAAACTTTTCAAGGAATCTGTATTATCATCAGAGAATAACAAAAATTCTTATCGTCATGGACATAGGAAACAAGGGACTAAGATATGCCATTGTGAGGATGATGCAATGAGGGGGGTGGTCCGCCACCTTTTGATGTCCCGCGACAAACATGGCAGCGCCCACATGTTTATATTTCCATTACCGGTTTGTCGGCAAAAATGCTCGTGCGCATAATGAAATGGCACATCGTAAGATGGTGGCTCTCCCCACTCATGGAATCCCCCCCCCCCCTGGATTCAACCCCGCTCGCCAAGTTAGGATGGCATGCCTTGTCCCGTGTTTCCTAGTCCATGCTTATCGTCTTTTCAGACTAGATGGAGCTATAAATTAAGTTTTGTTCGGAAAAATTTCTATTAAACAAATTTTTAATATTTAAAAAAAATGATAATAATTAGGCATTATTTCAACAATAAGCTATAAAAATGGCATAGATGGCATATTAAAATGGCATATTAATGGCTTAGATTTCTAAGCTAGTACTAGTGATGAAATTTTAATCTGCCGAAAAGTTGCTGAAATATAAAAATCTCAACTTGGGAAATTCTCGAATAATAAAATCCCGTAAGAAAGTTGCCGAATTAGAAAATATGCAACCCTGTAAAATTCCCGACAATAGAAAATTATTGAATTGCTTCAAGTACAAGTTTTTTAAATTAATCATATGAATCAATAAAAAATACAATAAAGAAATATATTAAACTCAAATTTTGTTTAGTGTTCGACATATTTATTTTTGATTATTGTTATAAATTTAAATAACAATAATTGAAAAAATATATATTTCTCAAAGCAAAATAACAATACAAGAACAAGATTTTTATTACGAGAGCAACAATTTAAGAAAATTATACGATGCACATTTTGAAACCAAATCTTAAATTGAGAACATTTTTTTCTATTCATTGTTATTTATAAATAAAACAATAATATAAAAAACGCATTGAACATTAACAATAAATTTCTTTGCTCAAAATATTTAATTACCATATTTTTGACGAATAAATAATATTCATTAAAAAAAATTTATTGTTTAAAATCGGAAATTTTCTATTTCGAATAACTTCTTTTGCGTCTTTTTTTTTGCAAAAATAAATATTTAAATATTCCAAAAAAATCGAAATGGAACAATTATTAACATAAAGGAGTTGATTAAAAAACGTTTTCAGTCAAAATCGATTAAAGTTTAACCATCTCAAATTTCGAGTATAACAATTCAATGAATTTAAATATTAGGTATATATAGTGAAGAATGTTTGAAAATAACCAATATTAGGGTCTATATTTATTTTAATATCGTTTGAAAATAATCAAGACTAGCTTTCAAAAATGAAAAATTTGAATTTGTAAGCTTTCGGCGTCAAAGATTCATAATAGCAATAATAATTTTTATTACAGTTTGATATAAAAAAAAATAAAAATTCACAGAAATAATTTCTAGTGATAACAAAAAATGCATTGAATTTGAATTCAAAAATAAAATGAAGAAATTTAAAAAAAAATTTAATGAATGTTTCAGCTATAAGTATCGTAAGTTGTTGTATTCTTATTAATTCGTTATTACTACAGTGTGGTTTTTAGGGGGAAAACATTTTACTTTCACAGATATAGTTTCTGATGATGAAAGGAAATTCATAACATTTTAAACTTAATGTTTAAAAATATTCCTTTAATAGAAACAAAATTGTTTAAAGTGTATTTTTCCATACTTGAAGATTTAGTTAATGTTAATAAAATAAAAATGAAAAATATCATCTGCATTTCCCGAGAAATTTTTCACAACTATTAAAAATTAGAGGCATTCCAAATTAAAACTTTCGCAATTGATTTAAATAAAAATTGAATAATTTTTAAAATTGTAAAAACATTGCAATTCAAATTTCGAAAAAGTGTCATCTAATCCCGCTCTGTCGAAAAATCATTAAACGTTATTTTGAAATTATCTGCTTTTCTAGATAGGTAGAAAAATTCAAGTTACTTTCCCAAAAAGATACTTCGTAAAAAATTGTAATCAAACTTATCTTTCTTATTAATAATAACGTATTAATCACTGTTTAAACCTTTGTTAGACGTTAAAGGCGTGTACATAAATATTAATTATTTTTAAACTTTTAATTTCGGTCATTGAATCTTTGAAGATCCGATAGGAATTGAACTCGCGCAAACTGATTGCGGTTAGGTGTTCTTACCATTAAGCTACACAGGATAGATAAGGAATAGATCCTGGGTTCGATTCCTACAAGAGCTAATAAAAAAAGATACTTTTTTCGCCAATAAGTATTTAAAATCATTGTTATTACAAAAAATAGACCACATGACCAAACTTTAAATTAAAAATCTTGAATATTTAAACATTTGTGTCGATTGTTCTTTTATTGACAAATTTTTAATGGATTAAAATAGTTCTTCAAAAATTCAGGACCCATAATAAAGGCTTAAGGTAAAATAACACTAAATGTGCAAAAGTTTTAGAATGTAAATAATAACAAGAAAAATGTGTGAGATACAAAGTCTGGAGCATTTCTCATGGGATACATTTAACAGGTCATATTGGGTAAATTTGTCAAATTGCGAGGGTGAATGTCAGATCGGTGAACTGGTTACTGGATTTCTACGGTTTTCTCGCGAGTCACGAGGCTAATAATCCCCAAGATCGATGGATATGCGAGAAATCCGCCAATAATGTAAAGCATAACTGACATTCGACCTATCGAGATAATCCTCTTAAACTATCATTATAATAAGCTTTCAATGAAACACTCCAAGTGCTGGCCAATATTTCATAAAAATGTAGATTTAAGTTAGTATGCTACTTCCTCTTGCAATTATCGATTCTGTCTTACTGTCGATAATATTCAAATTTAATTTCCATCAGTTAATCCCTTTACTTCAGAACTGCCCCACAGGCTAAAAACCTCCTTAACTCAAATTTAGTCAAACGGTGATTTAAAAAAACGAGCTTTAACAAGCAATGTGAATTTTTCCAAATTAAAGCTGATTAAATTTCAAAGAAGTAGTTCTAGGTTAATTAAAAAACAGGTTATTTTAAGATAAAAAATGACAACAAAAACATATTTTTTATATTTGCACTACCAACCTTTCTCTTTTTATTAATATTGTGTCAAAAATACATAGAATTATTTAATATTCTTTCCATGAAAGAAAATTTTCATTATAGATTAAATTACCTAATTTCATAATTTTTATTAAAAAAACTGATGGATAAAACTTAGGCTTGCTTCAGTTTCTGTGTTTAAATGCATTATTTATACTAAGTTTGCCCTTGAATTAGGTGAAAGTAATGAATAATTACGAAAAAGACCTAAACGAAAACAATCATCTTTGTTTTAAATAACTGTTATAATCAAATTCACTTATATCGCATTTCTTAACATAGAAGCTTTTTTATTTTCTGCGGAATCATTTCCCTTCGTTTCAAAGATAATAGCTTGACACAATAGATTATAATTCAACAAAAATTGTTATTGTTATGAACAAATGTTCTAATGAAATGGAATTATTTCGCATTCTTTCACATAGAAAATTGTTCTATTTTGGGGAGTCACTTCTATTCACCTGAAGAATAATATTAACATACAAAAGATTGGAATTCAGTTTAACTTTCAACGAAACAGCTGAATTTTAAACCAAAAAGATAGTTTAAATCTCAGTTTAAAAAATTAATTTGTAATGAAAAAATTCAACAAAATGCTTGAACCAAGTTTTCAAAAACAAAAAGAAATTTCTAACTAAAAAATATGAATTTCCAACCAAAAATGGAATAGGTAAATTCTCGGATAATAAAATTTAAAAAAAGAATGTTAACATATCACAGTTGGTTTTAAGAGTTCCAAAGCATTTTAATAGCGGTAAAATCCTGAGTTACAACTAAGACATAAGTCTTTTATGGTGTATTTCATCAAAATATCTTAGAACTTAGGGAATATTTCCTACAAATTCGGAAAATGTACCTAATTATCTTAAGTACCTGTTCCAAAGTAATTTTATGGACTACTTGCTAAATGTAAAAATATTATTGTTATTATTATAAGAAATTTTAAAAAATATTTATGTAAAAATTACCATTTCTGCTTTAAAAAAATAACTGTACACTTGAAAATTGATGTATTTTTTTGAAAATTCGTTTTTTTATAGAAAATTAAATTTTATTTCATAAAGGTGCAACTTTTTGATGAAAAATGAATCGCTGTAAGTTAACGATTCAAAAATTTTGTTATAAACTTGTCCTTTTCTCATTAAATTCAACTCTCTTCGATCTAAAATAAAAATATTTTCTTGTTGAAATATTAACTATAGAATTTTTTCGGAAAACTCATCTTTGTGATTGGAAAATTGAACTTTGGTTCGAAAATGATCTAATTTGTTCCAAATTTATCCTGTTTGGTCGAAAATTAATCTTCTTGGCTGAAAAATTGAATTATTTAGTTAAAAATCAATGTCTTTTGTTAAAAATTCCTTTTTTTCAAAGAAAATAAATCTTCTCAGTTGAAAATTAAACTATATGGATAAAAGTTTGTATATATTTCAATTTTTTTGCAGACAATTATTCTTCTGGGATGAACATTTATTTTATTTGTTTAAAAATTGATCTCTTTCGGTTAAAAGTGCAAGTTTTTGGTTAAACTGTTTGTGCAAATTTCCATAGCGCGCGTGTTCGTTGGCTAATTTTGATAAAAAGTTTTAAATTAACAAAAGAGTTTTTCAAATAACGTTGCGATGCAAAATCATATTCGAATTTTAATTCAGAAAATGAAGATTAAATAGGCATTCAATTCGAGAAGAGTTGGAGATCATGTGAATGAAAGTTGAAATGTTGAGACGGGAAGATCGCATGATCTAATCGAAGATAAGAGGATGAGCTGAAAACGGGACAACGAGAAGAATCGAACTCTACAGATTATCTCGAGTGATGGGGTGTCCAGAGTCCTACATTCCGAATGGAGAGGAATGGGTTTTAAAATGGCGTTCCCCCTAAAAGCAACCCCAATCTCTGCAAGCTGCTCTAATCAGAGAAAGGGGGTTGGTTTTGCATTTTAAATCTGTCCCGGAGAAGTAATGTCCTTCTCGAATAAACCACCCCCATTAAGCTTTCAACTAATCCTCAAAAAAGGTGTATTCAAACACGAGAACCACACTAAACAAAATAATACAGATTAGGATCTTCTTCCAAACAGCAATAATTTATTTAAAATTTGCTAAAATTGAGTCTCTTTAAGTTTAAACGTGTGACAATAAATTCCCATCGAGTGTAACCAATGAGAATTTTAGGGGTGACGCAGAAGGGGTGGATGGTAGTTAGTGAATTTGGATCTAAAAAAAAAGTGGGGTGGCAATCAGCATTAAGCGTGACATCCTCCATTATAGGGGCGCGTGGACTTTAAAAAAGCGTTAAACCAACCGGGATGCTACGAAGTTAAACGTTTCCTGGAAAAAAATTATACAAATGAATTTAGGAATTTAATTTTAGAGAACACGATAAAGAATGCGGGATTAATTTTTTTGGGAAGAGAAGCACGTGGCGTAAATTATGCTGGTAGAGTTTCCAGTATGAAATGATTATTTGATTGCCTCCGATGTCACGCTGGATGAAATACTTCTTTTTGAAAATAGCTTACTATAATTAAGTTAAATAGCAATCGCTTTATCAATTCTCAATCGTACTTACGTATCCGAAATGTAGGTTTCATGTCAGCATGCATTTTCCTTTTGCCACGAAAATTGCAAATTCCCACCACCATTTGAACTTTTTTTTTAAATTACAAAATACAAAAAATTATTCTCACTCCTATAATTTATTATTTACAACTACATGATAAATATTCAGATGTAGAATTTTTCATTTTGATTCTTGGCGGAGGGGAATAAAGAGACTCGGAGGGAAATTGTGATTAATCATATAGGGGTATTTATTATAAGAGATGCTTTGTTTTTGTGGATCCTCAAGTTGGCCAGCCGGGGGCAACTTGTCTACTGGTGAGCCAAGAGTTGTCCGATCGCGTTGGTCAGCTTTTGCCCCTCTTCTGAACTGGGCTGGGGTCTCCCGGCACCCCCGCAGCCACCATTACACCCCCACGTTCGGGCGAAGGGTACATACATTATCCGCCCCTGATCCTCACCCACCCGGCCACGTTTCGTTATACATAGGCACAGCTCTGAATTATAGAAACGCTTCTCTCCTCGATATGGTACAGCAGAAGTGGGCTTTTAATTTCGTCCCGACTGTAAAACAACCCCTCCTGTTTTCACCCCTTCAGGAAATACGACCCAAGCCCAAACTTCTGAGGTCCAGGGGAAAAAATACTAGTCCCAAAGACCTAAAAGCATAATTCTACTAAATACTAAACTCAAATCGTAATAGAAGATTTTTATAACTCCTGGGTAGTTTAACTACTTTAACTATACAAATTTGCAGAGGACGAACGGTCTATGGTCAAGGCTCTAAACTCTAAAAGGGTTCTGAAATTGTAAAAATGCAAAAAATTCCGAAAATCGGCAACAGTGGAATTGCTAATGGTCCATTGCCAATAAGAATAAGCGTTGGGATTCGGGGTTGTAAAATTTGGACAGGTAGCTGACCTGACCAGTTCTTATGAGTTTACTGTCCTTCCGGATTTCCAGAGCGGGATTACAGTTCTATTTTCCTCAAATTATGGAGGTAAGAGGTATATAACAGCTAACTGATTACTGGTTCCGAAATTTTTTTACAATTCACAAGGTCGATTTGTAATTCTTAGTCCCACTAAAATTATATTATTGTCAATTACGTTTTTTACAAGCAAGAAGCAAGAGAAACTTTTTTAAAATCAGGGTTTTAGGACCTACTTCCATAAATCCATAAATCCAGAAAGGACCTTCCGTAGGTACATAAAAACATCAAATTCAAGGAAACATGTACAAACTCAAGAATCTCTTTAAAAATGAAAGACGCTTTCTGAAAAATCTTTAAGTTTCCTGAGAGAGCGTTCATCGCGTAAGGCTTTTTGAGGGAGGGAATCTTAAAAATCTTAGGAATCCTTACTTGGGAAATTCTAGAAATCTCGTGTACAGTTTTCATAAAATCTCGTTTTATTCATGGAAATCTTTGGAATCCTTTGAAATCCAGTGACTTCTTTTGAAAAATTTGTAATTCCCTTAAAATTTTGTAAAACATGTGAAAATTCATTGAGATCCTTTAAAATTGTGTAAAAAAAAGCTTTAAATATCTTAAAATCCGCCAAAATTGCTTCAAATCTTCTAAGTCTAATTAAATTCTCGTGACATTCTACAACATTCGTAGAAGTACTGTTGTATCTCTTCAAATCCTTTAAAATCCTTTGAAAATTTCTATAATATTTTTAAGTCCTCAAAAAAAAAAAAAAATTGTGATGACTGGAAAATTTTCAATTCGTGGGAATCTTTCCAAATATCTTGAAATCCCTTAAATATTTAAAAACCCATTAAAATATTTTATAAGCCACAACAATTCTTTGAAATCCTCCTAAATCTGTAGATATACTTTTGATTCTTTTTAAATCCCGTAAAATAATTAAAAAGGCCTTTAAATCTTTGCTTGGCAAGCCCTTGTAATCCTTTAAAATCTATGCACATCCCTTAAAATGTCTAAAAATCGGTTAAAACCTAAAAAATTTCGTAAAGTATTGCAAAATATTACAAGATCCCCTCACATCTTTGAAATTACTTCAAAAATCATTCTAATCTTTTAAATTTCTGGGAATCGTTCCGTATCTCTTAAAATCCCTTGAAATATTTTAGAACTGATTGAAATCTTTAGAAATCCATCAAATCTATGGGTACCTTTGGAATCTTCTGAAAATTCATAAAATCCCTTGAAATCCCATGACTTCTTGTGAAATCGTTTGAAATTCTTTAAAATTTCTAAAAATGGTTTTATTATGAGATTATAACTTCTTTGAAATATTTGAAAACTTTTAAAATTTGTTCAAATCTTCTGAAAATTAAAGAAATTTCTTTTAAGCCCTTTCAAATCTTCAAAATAAAATTGAAACACAGAGACATCCTTGAAAAATGGTGAAAATGCTTTAATATTTCTTAAAATCGTTTACAAATTTTATAATAATTTTAAATTCTTTGAAAATGTGTTAAATCCCTGAAATACCTTGAAATCCTTTAAAAACTGTGGAAATCCCTTGAAATTCTTTTGAAATCCCTTTAAATCTTTCAAATACATTGAAAATTTTTAACTCACAGGAATCTTTCCAAATATCTTGAAATCCCTTAAATATTTGAAAAACTATGAAAATATTTTAAAAGCCATACAAATTCTTGGGAATCCTTTAAAGTCTGTAGATATACTTTTGAATATTTTGAAATCCTGTAAATAAATTGAAAGTTCTTTAAATCTTTGCACGCGTTTTGAAATTTTATGAAACTCCATTAAATCTCATATAATCTTTGAAATCTAATAAAAATTTCTTGATTCCTAAAAATACTTTTTTATTTTTTAAAATCCAGACACACTCCTGAAAAAAAGGAAGAATCCAACGACCAAATTCGGACCACACGGACAAATAAAGATACTCCTATTGTAATCTGAAAAAATTAAAAAGAGGAAAGAGAAACGAGATAATCTAATAATATATAATCTGAGAAAAATAATAAATAAATTCGAAAATCCTGTGGAATTCTATTTAATCATTTTAAATCCTATGAAATCCTTAAAAATCGATGAGTAACCTTCGGTATCTTTCGAAATCTCATGAAATCCCTTGAAATTCTGTGAACTCTTTTCAAATCTTTTGAAATCGTTTAAAATTCCTAAAAATCGGTTTGTTATAAGATTCCTTGAATCCTTTGAAGTTATCTCAAAATTAATTAAAATCTTTTAAATATGTGACAATTTTCGCGCATATTTTGAAATCTCTTTAAATTTTTGCAAATCTCTTGAAAATTAATTTAATTCCTTCAAACCCTTTTCAATCTTCAAAACCAAATTAAAATACCCTGACATCCTTGAAAATTCGTGCAAATACATTGCTACTTCTTAAAATAGTTTAAAATCCTCTAAAATCCCGTGAACTCAAGCCGTCTCAAAGAGTTTCTTTCACATTAGTCAACCAGTGTCTCCTCTACAATCTACAGTGTAGAGAAGACACTAGTTAACACATGCAGAGTCTCCTCTGCATTATAGAGGAGACACTAGTTGACCTTCAGTCCATCAGTCTTTTTCCACATATCTCATATGATGAGCAGGAATTTCAAACTATTTAGTAAAAATAGACAATTTTACGAAAGAAAGAGGAAGAGGGAGGGGGGGGGTTACAAATATCTTGATAAAATAGACGTTTCGTGAGGAAAATAACGTGAGATTCATCTTTAAATGTTGTCCACGCTATTAGATGGTCGTAATAATTCAGAATGGTGATTGGCCAATTGCGAGGAATTGACAGTTGAGTCTTCCTCGCATTTATAAGGACATTTACTGGGCCA
Source organism: Belonocnema kinseyi (assembly GCF_010883055.1). Lineage (NCBI taxonomy): Eukaryota > Metazoa > Arthropoda > Insecta > Hymenoptera > Cynipidae > Belonocnema > Belonocnema kinseyi. Next base: position 59,810,731 of record NC_046664.1, read on the forward strand.
TGGATGACAGCGCCAGACTCAATTGCTTTTACACTGAGATCGATCCGCAGATTATCTAATTCAGTTAATTAAACAATTGTCGTAATTATTGCTACCCGCACCGGCAGTACACGTATATATATAGTTTCATAAAGTCGAATGAGCGTGTTTTATGCGAAACTAAGAAGAGCCTTGTTTCTCAAAAGGGCTTCATGATCGAGGCTCTCACTGTTGTTGCGTTTCCTCACTACACTCGCCTCGTCATTACACCAATCGCTATTAATTAGTCTGAAATTATCGTTCCTGGGATGTGTCGTTGCTTGGAAATTAACGACCTTCATCGAACATTCTTACATTGTATGAATTACAATTTAGATCAGTATTTATTAAAATCAGCTTGGTGAATTTCCACTCGATTCGGTGGAATGGAAATCTGAATTGGCCGTATAATGGTAGAAAGAAAATTATTGGATTTCTACTGATGATAATAGCAATATTTGCATTGTCATAAAACATTAATTTTGGAAACATTACATTTGAAACCGGAACATGACATATGATGACTTTGTCAAACTCTTCGACTGGGATGATTGTGTCGAATTTTGATGTTTTTGAAAAATTGGAATAACTCTAGAAATAATTGAGATTTTTTAATTTTCTCGAGCTCATTTTAAAGATAAGCCTCCACAGTCTTCGGTAAAGTTAGTATAATATTTTAAGGTTTAATCTTCTAGTTTCTACTCTAGGATAAAGCTTGGTATAAAAAATTGTAAACTTTTAAAAAATGATTGTACTTACCGCATGATGTAAAAAAATGTAAATAATATTTTTACAGACATGAACTAAATATAATTAAATATGATTTAAACAATAATTTTTAAATAAAAATTAGAATTATTTGCACATTTTTGATTTTTTCAAAATTATTGAATATTCTCTTCAAGCTAAAAACTGGGTTTTATGATTTGATTTGGAAAATGTTTAATTCATGAGCTTATGAATTTTCAATTTCTTATTATCACATTTGATTATTTTTGGTTAAAATTAATTTATTCATTAGGTTTTCAATTAAATATTGTTCTACTATTTTGCATCATTAAAAAAACTTTTGAACGTTTTACGTGATTTGAAATTGTTATTTACATTGAAATTATTCTTCAAGGGCTTTAATGTATACAGATTATTCATAGATTGCAGAGGATAATCATTGAAGTTTATTATGTTTAATATGTTTTTTTTCAAACGATTTCATTTAAATTATAGCGAAAATTTAGTTTTTTGCGACATTGTCGAAGATGATTGTTATTGCATTATATTGTATTGCTCTTCATTGTCAGTTTTGCATTGGTTTTTAAAAATAAGTTCAAATAAATCTGAAATTTTTTTTGCATTCGAGTTTATTTATATTTAAAAAACTATTTTCGGATTTGAGTCAGCCATGAGACTTTTATCGTTTTTTTATTGTAGTCAAGCGAGTAGAAAGCTCTTCTAAAGAAAAAGCAGGATTTTGTCAAATCAGATTTAGATGGATTTATATTATTATTATTATTATTATTATTATTATTATTATTATTACACCATTAAGCCATTTCCCTTTCGGGGTAGGCGTGACTCACTCGGCAGGGGAAAGGAGTAGTGTGTGGAAGGGATAGAGATTTTTCAGATGGATCCAGAATTCTCGTGCTATTTAAGTAAATAACACGTTCGTTCCGCAACACTGCTCCGACCCAGGTTGCTGATCAATCTCTCTAGCAATCACCCCAAGCGAAGAACCTCACAATGTCGTTTGAATGTAAAAATATCTATATAGATGGTTATTTTCTGAAGTTTTTGTTTTTTTTTTTCAAAATTTATCAGAACAGTGGAAGATCGTATGTATTAACTGGATTTCCATCGACAAGGAAAGGCAAAAAGTAAAATGTGAATTGGATGAGAGATTTTTATTTGAATTTTTAAATTTGAATTATAGATAAAAGATTGCATATTTAATTTTAAAATATGGTCACATAGGTCTTGGAAAATTAGAAAAAATGCATCTAATGACAGTTTTTTCGCATTCGGGCTCATTTATATTTGAAAACTATTATTGGATTTGAGGCAGCCGTGAAACTTTTATCGCTCTTTATTCTAGTCAGAGTAGAAGGCTCTTTTCTGCTAAAGAAATATCAGGATTTTTCAATTAAAATTAAGACTGCTGGAGATTATTAGATGTGAAAATAACTATACAGATTTTTATTTTCTGAGATTTAAGAATTTTTTTTAATTTAGTAGAACAGTGGAAGATCGTATCTGGTAACTGGGTTTCCATCGATAAGGAAAGACAAAGGATGCGGGGAAGGGGGGTCTGAGTTGGATGAGGGATGAGAGAATTTGAGAGAGAAAAGTGAGGGATGAAAGAGAAGGCACACAGAGGGAGGCTGCGAAGGGTGCATAGAAAACCCAGGGAGAAGTGGATTGTACAAACAGGGAAATAGGAACAGCCGGCTTCGCTTCATTTCGCTACAGTCTGTTCGAATCTGACACCGAGAGCATTAGTCACGAGCTAAAATGTGAATTTCGATTCTCGATAATCCACACATCTTTGCACCTTTGCTTGGGGCTAAATTTAATTTTTCCAATTTTTTACAAATTTATTCTGGTGACCTCATTTCCTTTAAAGAGGCACTTTACAAATAAGGCACAATTTTTCAAATGCTTTCTTGTGCTTTCCTACATAATGAGGGGTCATGCATTCAATAGTGAATGGATGAAAAAGGTTTCACATTGGAAAACGTTCAAAATTTGAAACTCAACATATTCAGGTTTCCAAAAAAAAACAAAAATTATTAAATCTGTGCTCGGAAGCTGTGTATAAATTACGTAAGGTAATTTATATGCAGTTAGTGTAATGAAAAATTAACTTTACTTTTTAAACAAAATTTCAATTGTATGAATAATCGAAATTCTTATTTATTTATGCCAACTGAAATGAGATCTTAATTATTAGAAACCAGTCAGAAAATCCAACTATTTTCGGTTTGAAAGATCATTTCACTTAATTGAAAAGTCTACTATTAAACTTCTCGTTAAGAATTCATCTTTTTCGTAAAAATTCGAATATTCTCTTGAATATTTGTGATTTTTCCTTGAAAATTAAACAATTGGACTGACAAGTTTTTTCTTTCTTGACAAACCAATTTTTTAGGTTGAAAATTAAACTATTTTGTTTAAAATTTGTCCCTTTGATTTGAAAACCCATCTCTTTTTGTGAAAATGTTATCTTTTTTTTTTATTAAAAAATGTAGCTGTATAGTTAAAAATCAGATTTTTCTATTGAAAAATCAACTGTCTTGTAAAAAAGTGCGTATTTTTATCATCAACATTAATTAATTTGTTAAATAAATTGAGGTGTTTGGTCAAACGTTGAAGTGCATTGTTAAAATTTCAACGGTTTAGTTGAAGATTTATCATTTTAGTTAAAAATTCGTTTTTTTGGTCGAAAGTATAACAATTTTGTTAGAAAATCGTTTTTTATCTTTTCTATCTGGAGACTAATCCTCTTTGTTGAAAATTTAACTGCTTTGTTGGAAATGTATAAATTTTCTTGAACATTTGTCCGGTTAGGAAACTGTGTTGTGGAAAATTTATTTTTTGGTTAAAAATGCAACTGTTTGATTGAAAACTAATCTATTTAAATTGAGAATTTAAGTATTTTATTCAAAGTTTGTCTTCTTTTGTTACGTTCAACTGGTTTTTATTCAACGTTAAAATTAATTTTCGTTGAAAGTTCAAATCCTACATTTTTGAAGTACTTTGATAAAAATACTTTCTTTAAAGAAAATTAATAATGTAAAACCTGAAAAGCAAATACTACACTTTTTGTTGAGAATTTACCTCTTTTTGGTGAAAATTCACTCGTTGCTTAGATGTTGAACTTATTAGTCAAAAACTAATTTTTCTGCTTGAAAATTTTCATCTCTTTGGCTTAAAAATTAAATGTTTTGTGGAAAATTCTTTTATTTCTGTTTTGTTGAAAATTAACTTTCTCATTTAAAAATGTATCTATACCAGTTTTAATAGAAATTTGACCTTTTTGGTTAAAAAAATAAATAAAATGATCTGTTTTGGTTAAAATTTTACCATTTTGTTGAAATTCGTACATTTTTGGTTGAAAAATGAATTATTTTGTTAAAAATTCAACTGTTTAATCGAAAATTCGTGTTTTTGGCTTGAAAATTCAAGAATTCGATAGAAAATTCAATTACTTCATGGTTGAAAATTCATCATTTTGTTCAAAAATGCAATTATTTGGTTTAAAATTTAACTGTTTGGTAGTAAAAATAGCCACTTTTTTAAAAACTGAAGATTTTAAATAACGTTTTTTTCTTTTCCGACTGAAATATCTTTCTTGACGAAAAAATTAATTCTTGATGAAAACCTGTCTTTTTATTTGAAAATTCTCTTGACTGAAATTCAAGAAATTATTCATGATTATTAATGACTGAGAAAGTACTCGTAAATCACTAAAATCGAATACGAATCCGGCTCAAAGGACTATTTTCTGTCCATAAAAAAACCGTTTCCAGCTCTTATTTTAAACGTAATTAACTTTTCTTGTTCACAATTGGAAACGGGTCTGAATCCCCAAGATAGATTTAAAATGTTGTCTTTCTTTGGAATTCCCTTCAAATGCACAAATCAGCTTTAGATTCTCGAAAATTACCGAATTTCTTTTTGTAAAATTAGATTAGGTATTATCGAGGAGCATTGGCCCGGAAACGTTCATCCTTGGATTTGTAGCTTGACATAGAAGAGAATAAGTTCGACCCCACACCCACGCTCGTAGGTTAGGGGTCAGCTTGGCACCCCCATTTTCAACCCCCGCTTCTTCTGCATTTGACCAGAGCATTGTCCAGCCGAATGGACCTTTGTCGATTTTGAATCATTGACAGGGTGGAATATTCAGGGATGGCCGATGGTCAGCCATTATTTTTAGTGTTTCCTATATAATGATATATATGTATATATTTTTACACACACTACTAATTCCACTAGTCACACGACTGGCACGTTGGCTGAGTACTCGAGGACCTTTCAACATTTTCCATTCTCTCGTGCTTTCATTTCTGCGCTTGAGAGTGAATTATTGTTCTAATTGTTGGCAATGGTAATGGGCGAAGGGACAAATTTTCAGACGGACAGTTTTCAGTCTCTTTGAACTGCCACGCTTTTCTGACACGTGACCAACGCACGACACGAATTTCGAATGAGCCACATTCGTAGAACTGGGATTTTAAATCGGGGAGATTTAATTCTAATTTTATTCTGATTTTATTGGGTGGAATTCAAATTTAACCCCGCTGGGAATTTTTAATTTATTTAGAAAATTCTGGTTTAGCTTTGGACATGTTTGTCAATTTTTGACATTTATAAATATTAAGATGGGTGGAAAAATACAAAAAATGTTGGGTTTCAAAAATACACGGAGTATAAAAGCTTGATTGATTTATTATATTATTTAACAATACTTAAAAATGAAAAATATGCAGCTAGTTTCCCTAAAGACATTTTTGAAAGGCAGTTTGGGGTGACTCCTTCCACTCCGAACTGGATTATAGGAAATCAAAAAATCAAAATGTTTTTTTTTTTACTTTTCAGTGCTTAAACGAAGATTTTTAACAAAAATGTATAAAATAGTGAAATACGCTGATGAAATTGCTTTCAAAACTACTTTCAAACGATTTTTCGTTGTAATAATAGATTTTCCATTAATGATAAGAATTTTTCTTCAACTAATTTAAAGTTGCTAAAAAGCAGTTCAAAACGGTTTATACTTTATGGTCAGTTGATTGAAAGTCTTTAATCTTCAGCTTTAAAATATTTAATTCAAAATGGAAAAAAGAGAAAATATTCAGTTTGCAACAACAGCAATATTTAGTTATTTTCTTTGTAACGATTCGAACAAATGGACAGGAAATTCTTACCATCTCTCGAGGGGCTAGCTGATAGTCTCTGAAATTCTCAAAACTTTTCTTACATAATTTGTGCATGAACCTCATAGAAAAATATTGTTTGGCATATTCTCGAATATTTGTCATACTAATTTTGTAGATTTAGGTGAAGGAAATGTAAATAAGAAAAGTAGTTTTTCAACCGATACCTGCCTACACGCATTGAACCTCCTATGGGATTTTTGCACACAGGTAGCTGAATGTAAATTTCCGGATATTTGAAAGCTTGAGTTAGATTTTCCAGAAATTTTGGGCAAAATGCTGAAATCGAAAATGTCGAGGCACGTAATACAGACGTGGGTCTGACCGTAATGAGTGTCTTAGGATTTGCGTTTGAGGAGGTCCCGCAAACCGCACATTACCATGTCATTCGATAGAATCGCCAGACTTTTGACTCGTGGCAAAGCACCCATCCATTCACCGGGTGTTCCATTTTCGAGGATCAAAATTGTAACGGGCCTCAGGTATAAAGATCAGGTATTCAGAAACGCCGCAAAAAGAAACCTTCTGTTTCTGATGGGATTTCACAATTCTATTGAAATATAGACGGAAGATCAAATAACACTAATAATAATAATCTTCAGATTCATTAATTCACTTTGTCCACATTAAAGCTCCAGCTTGGAAATTATAATGATGATGTAAAAATGTATTCTTAATAATGTATTACCCCATGAACAGATTTCCTTTTCCTCCTCCTCCTCCTTTTCATCCTCCTTCTCATCCTTCTTATTTTTCTCAATTTTCTTATCTTTCTCCTCCTCCTCTTCCTCTTCCTCCTCCTCCTTCTGCTCCTACTTCTTCTCCACCAACGTAACAGTTTATTTGTATATGTCATTTTGACATCTTAGAAAATTGTTAATTTTTTAAAATTAATTTTTATTTTGAAGATTTTAAAGGGTAATTCCATTTTAAAGGTTTATAATTTTATTTCAAACTATGAGAATGACGGTCGATTTATTTTTGGATCTTAGAAAAATTGTCTAATTAATTTTAATATTAAATAATAATTTTTTATGTATTAATAATTTAAAATGGTAGAAGTTCAGAAGTTTGACTTTGAAACATGCAATTTACTTTTCAATTTTGAACGCCTTTAATGAAAAATAATATGTACAATTATTGTCATTCCCTTCCATTTTAAATTGTCCCACTTTTCAGTAGTCTAATCTCAAAACATGCCATTTTTAACATTTTAAAATTGTCCTATTTTCCATATTTTAATCTGAAATTATTTAATCTCTAAATTCTTTAGTTATAAATTAAATGGTTCATTTATGAACGCTTTGAATTAAATTAAAACATTTCAAGTGTTTTGAAATGAGCTTCTTCAATTTGCAAAATTTTAATCTGAATATTTTCAAATTTGATAGGTTATGATTTGAAAATTGTTAAATTATATTAACTTTTAAATTATTCAATTTTAAATGCCTTCATTTAAAAAAGATAAAAGTTCACTTGATTTTCATTAAATCAGAAATATGATCGTTTTCCAAAATTTTACCTCATCTACAATTATTTTATTTTTAAGGTTCTTAGTTAAAAATAGGTTGACATTTTTTCCATGATTTGGAATCATGATATAATTAATCATTAATTACATCGTTGCAAAAATATTTTAAACTGAATATTTGAAAATATGGTTTATAATTCATTTTTAAAATGTTTATGTTTTAAATGCTGGGAAATAAAAATTCAGAGAGCGCGCACGCATTTACTGCTAGTATTACATAATTGCGACAAATATTTCAAGCATTGAGATGGCAAATCGGAAAATGTAATAAGATGAGAAAACCGTTCGAACTGTAATTCTACTTTGTTTTTATTTTTATTAATTTTTATTACTATTTTAATTATATTTTGGTGTTATTTTTATTAATTTTTCACAAACATTAGTTTTCAGGGTTTCGTAGCTTCGGGCAGAAGGCCTCATCATTTCGGTCAAGAAGTAAGGAAAGTGAGGGGCAATTGTAGTTGAAGATGGGTAAATGATATTAAGGGAAGTAGGGGAAATAAGGGGAGGGGAAATAGGACAAACGAGAAAAAAGTATGGGAAATTAGAGTGAAGAATTATGGGAAGTGGGGGGAGTAGGGGACATGATTGGAAGAGTATTAGGAGAAGTTAGGGGAAATGAGGGGTTCCGAAGATGGGGAAATTATGGTCAGAGCAAGAAGGTAAATAAGGGGAGGGGGGCTTGAAGACGTGGGTTGAAGTGAAATATAGGAATTAAGGGGAAATAACGAGTAGAAAAGTAGGGGAAGTGACAGAAAATAATGAGAAATTTAAGGAAGGAAGAATGGGAAGTTGGAGGAAGTGTCTGTAAGTATGGAATTTGGGGTGGCAACGTATAGGAGGGGGAGATTTGAATGACTTAATTAACATCTTAATAGTCTACGAAAGCCTTTTTTGTAGGCACGTGGCACCTACTTTGCCTTATTTTGTACTATTTTTAAAACCTGATTTTAATACAGAAAAAATTTCAGAGAATTTGACTTGCTTCTTAGAAATGAAGCACTTTATAAAAGGAGATGGTAGTAAATATCCGAATGATTTGTCGCCCTGAGCATGGATTCTAAAATCATAGGTCGTGACCCTTGTGTCCAAGCAGTGAGGTCTCTTAAGTATATCATGATGAAGCGTATAAACTACCAAACTGAAACGCGACCTTCGACCCCAGTGACCTCAAAAGTCATGGCACACGACACAGGATCAACGTTATTATACAACGAACAATGTCGCAGTCCGGTGCACCCCTAGACGAATCACGGTTGACCCCTGGGTTGCCCACTTTTGTCCAGGACAATGCCATCCACCCAGTGGAAAAATATCCATACCTGGGGGAAACAGTTTCAATCTTCTTCCCCTCAAATCTTCATCTATGACAAATCCTAACTGCTAAATATTTTAATTTTATATTACTCCTTACATAGAGGCCACTTTTATCGCCGGAAATAATTCTCGGTTCGTAAACATTTTTTCTGTGAGACTTTTTCATTTGAAGTAATAAAAAATAAATTGCTTAATATTTGGTTAAACTTTTGATTCTGGAAACCTTACAATCTTAATAAGTTTAACTACTTCCATTATAAGGGCTTCAAGAAAAACCATCATAAAGTTTAAGTCCTTTTACTGGAAATTAATCAAAATTACTGGTTCACGTAAAAATTGCCGGGTTTATATTGTCTGGAAATGCAAAATAGTTCTGGGGCTAAATATACTTTTTAGTTTAAAAAAATGGTACTCTTCATACTGGGTGGCAACCCTAAATTAGCCGTGGTATTGAATATCGTATATTTAATAATAAGGAAAGTAGCAGGAAATTACTAGGGCCAATTGATAATTAACATTGCAAATGAAGCAGAAATGAGTTTATTTCTACAGGTGAGGGCAAAGGTCCGCATTCCAGATGCCTGAAGAAAGCAAAAGCGCCGAGGGAACTCCAAGGTCCAGGACCCAGGAAGTAGGTAATAATTTCAAGGCGGAGGCCCAAAATTAGCAGGCAAAAAGCCGAAAGATGATTTTCCAAAATAACACGGCCCGCAACAATGGGGGCCAATTTCCCGAGAACCAGCTGCTGCCACCTATCCGATTTATCATCTCGCCTCTGTAGTATCCTCTTCTAATTCTCGTATTCTCGCTTTTATTCTTATTTTTTCCCTTGTCCATCCTCTTCAAAATCGATCGATTTTCCTCCACATGATTAACTCTCTCTGACCATAGCATTTTTAATAATGTGGTTCAAAGCAAAAGGAGATTTGTGTACGTTACAGAAAAGTGATAATTCGATCCGAGCGTTATGAATATATTTCGGGGTGCATTTTTAATTTGGTATTTAATTTTAAAGGGGAAATTTTCAGCTTACTCAAATTTTAAAACCGAATTCAATTCCGGGAGAAGTTTAATAATATCAGAAGGAAAAGGATAAATGTGGAGTAAAGGAAGAAAACACAATCAATTCAGTTTTTGCAAAAATTAAGATAATGATTGATTATGTATGTTTGAAGTATCATCCATTTTATTCTTCATCTTAAGGTGGCGATAACTTTTTCTTCTGCTCGGTTTAACGTGTTAAAAAAATTATTCTTTTCTAATTTTAGATTTAATTGAAGAGTCTGGAATTTGTACATTTTGATCCAATATACAAACAATAATTCTCATTAAAGATCAGTGTTTTTGTACAGGATCGTTCTCTTTGATTGATGCTTGTAAAATTGTACATGCTGATTTACAATGATACATTTGAACAATTATTTGAATATTTCTTTGTTATTTCAGAAATGAGAACCTTAAAAGAATGAATGCTGCATCTGGAGGTTGGAACGTGGAATTGTTTGGCTGTTAGCTAGGAGGAATGCGACAGGAGAGCAGATGGGGGTGGTCGGGGGCTGTTCAATCGGTTATTGATTGGAAATGTAAGCTGGAGAGCGAACGAGGGAGAAACGGAAGAAGTCAGTGCCAAAACGACCCGGCAGATGGCCACTGGTCAATCGAGCTAGAGAAAATATGCCAATCTGGAGAAAACCTCGTTATTCCTCCCTAGCCTACTCTTCCATTGTATCCTATTTACAAAATGCAAATTATTTCCACACAAAGAAGACTTTTCACAATTTATTACCACAATGCCTTATTTACCTCATTTTTATTCTACATTCATATCAATCGTTTCCAAATCCCTGGCACCATTCAACAAGAATCTCTTTGCTCGAATTTACCTTTGTCAATAAAAATTATCATCTGTTGCTCTTTGTGTTTCATCTCATTAGAAAATCTTGTTCCAAAATAAATTGAGAGTCGAGAGGCTATTAAGTTCAATAATCATTGTTGATCTGGAATCTTAAATTGTTAATTTTGTTTTTGAAATATTTCGGGATCCCGGGATCATCATTATATATTGATAGTGAGCACTCTTTTGTCTACTAGGTTTAGCATACCCTGAATATTATCCAAATTTGTTCGAAGATTGCTCAAATTGAAGATCTTAGCATGCAAATGGGCAATCAAAAATAAATTTTGGTCGGTCATAATATTGTTCTTTGTTGTTACGGGTTGAGAGCTTTCTAAGTTCATCATATTTTTTTGTATAATACATGAAAAGTACATCTTGGAAAATGCAAGTCACCCGGTAGGTGCTATCGCGCGAAGAAGTGCGTAATTCCGAGGGATCGCGGTGGACCAGCTAACGTGATTATTATAAAGTCAATACGTTGCTAACTCATCAGCCAACTCCGCCCTCTAACAGCCCGGTAATATGCACCGGCCAAGAAGTCAGTTACGCTATATCAGTACCCACACTATCATCTTTGTTTCTCTCATGTTCTCAGTTCCTCTTGCACATTATATCGCACAAAACTTCCAATCAAGCACCACCTTCTCACACATATCACATACTTTCACTTCAAAAATGTATGTGTTTTTTCTAGGTATATGTATATAATATTGAGCATGAACTCTGGACGATAACGTAATACGGAAAAGGGACAAACAAGAAGGTCGCTCCGCACTGGGCAGGGCACATATCTGTGATACCTTATGATCGTATAACATGTAACGCGTTATTACAGTCACGAGCTCGAACGAGGGAATCATGACTGCTTTTTTCTCAATTCTTTTTAATATTCGCTTTTTTCATTTACCTCCTCTCCACCCCTCGATGAGCAAGGTCGAGGTCATGGTAGGGCTGGGTCGTTTCATTCAAGTGAAAAGTGTACGTGTGCATTAGAATGCTCTGGTATGAACCTATGGTTCATGGCACATAGTATGGTATATACTATATAGCATGGTAATTTTTTTTGTAGCAGGCACCATGGAGGCTGGCTCGTTATGGATGTACTTTGGCGTTCTGCATGGAGCGCATACTGCATATTGCATACCGAGAGATGATATACTGCTCGCGTGGTGCCCAGCGCTGTATATCGTCTTCGAAGGGATATAAATGCTAGATTAATCCGAGATTACGACTTAATCGCGGAAACCGCGCTCAGTTAACGAGTTTCCGAGGGGGGTGGTATTATTTCTCAAAGAGGAGGTTTGAGATGCTTTCTTGGTTATGAGGTCGCACAAGGTGAATCCTAACTCTCGGAAGTTAAATGCCAAGAACATTTTTATGTATGCTTATCTCGAAGAATAATTTTATAGTTAATTAATAATGAATTACGATCTCGTGAGTTGGCACCCGAGAAAAATGATTTGCAAGCCTTCTTCAAGCTTCTCTTGTTCCTTTTTATAATTTATGATTTCTACAACATTTTTCGGAACATCACTCTGGATATTAAAATATATCCTGTCCAAATTACTACTTTGGTTCGCGACTACAGGAATCTATCCGCTGGTAATTGACGAATTATAATTATGGTATTAGCCATTGTGCTTAAAGTGAGTATAGCTCATTGACGGCACTATAATCGCTTCATAATGATGTTTTATAACGATCAAGTAAATCGATCCCAGTTACTAAGCATCCAATCATGAGGTTTCATATACTCAGTGATTCGTTAAAAGACTTGAGACTCTCCTGGCCTCTTATCATAAAACGTGATCAGCTAACTTCTTATTATGCACAAACGCCAGACAATATACAACATATACATAAAGTGAAAGTTATTTGAAGTTTGAGAAAGATTCATAATGCTAAGTAAGAAGATAGTTATAACAGACAGTATATAATTAAGATCTATAAAAATCTAGGGATAAAAATATGGAACAGATTATTCCTAATTCATGAACATAGAACAACAAAATAATACTCTAAATATGACCAACTTCAGATTTGGCTTTTAATTGTATTAAGTGATTTGTTAAAAATAGAACCACAATAAAAGGTTTAATGAAAAGTGGAATATTTTTGCTACTTTTCCACCACCGAGTATGCACCCGTGGGCACATGATGCGGTAACGGTTGGCAGAATGCTGACCTCCAATCTCACCTCAATTTGCCTACATGCCGCCATTTGCGAGAGTAGGGTATCGGCCTATCTAAAATTATGATCTCAAAAATTTTGCACTCCTTCTCTCGCAGCCTTCGATGTTCATACGCATATCGCTCAAGTATAATCCTCTAATTAAACTGACTCCCTTTATTCTAGGCTCTGATAGTAGCTTTTTCAGGCTCAATTTTATTATTTTAATTAAACAATTTCCGTGCAATATGTAATTAAATCTGTCAGCTGAGAGCTTAAGTAAATAATGAGAAAACCGAATTTATGACACCTATCTAACACCTATCTTAGAAGGCATCTTACAAACTGTTTGTCTTACTAGTTATACTACTTGGTATTTGATTAGGATGAAAACACAAATATTGAAATTAAGAAGAATCATCTACGTGACTTTGCTTTCGATTGCATTTCAATGCATATTTCAAAAAGCACTCTATTTTTGACGGTAGTCTAGCAGAAGATTCCAGAATTTTCTAAAGAAGGGACTCTAGATATCCAGATTATTTGAGCAGACCCGCGAAATCTCCTATGTCGTGACCTGTCCCTTTTACGTTAAAATTTTGTATCAAATCTGAAAGATACTTTTGATCCTGATACAAGATTGACAATGTTGACAAGATTTAAGTGAAGGTGGACGGAGATTTGATTGAGGAACATTGGTCATGCAACCGGTTAAAGAAGAAGAAGGCGGCAACACACCCTCTCGGTGAAGAGCTCCCTCGCATCCCCCGGGCAATCTTTTCAATTTAAAGTCAAGTATTATGGCTTAAATTGCATTATGGTTTCCTTCCCCATGAAGGGAGGAGGTAGGGTCGAGGAGCAGCGAAGGGCGGCTCCTTGTAAGCAAGACTCAATCACGCCGCTTAACCTCTGACCCCAAACCACACACTCGCACTCACACTCGCGAACCTCCGAAGCGGACTGATACAAGCTTTTGAGTGTTTGTGTGAGGAGGATAGCAAGATCTCGCGTCCGGACTTGGAGATCATGTTGTGTGGAAAGGCGCGGTGGGAGGAGGATCGTGACCCACCAAATTACCTACGAAAACCTGTCCAGCCACTTTCAGGACGTGCCGACACTCACCGCTCCTTTCCTCTCGACAATGACTTCCGTCACCGGAATCCGGTTGCGCTTCTGAAGTAACAACATAATTTCAGTTTAAGAAACGGCATTCAAGATTGTGATCTTCTCACAACTAGATTTGAGGGACACTTAATTGAGATATGACTAAATTTATATTTTAGGATGATGTACTTTATGTAAAGTTTTAAAGTTCATAAAAACCTTTATAATGATTTATATATTTCAGGAAACTAAGTGCATTGTTAATTGAAACTCATTCATTCTAAGCAAAGAAAACATTCACATTTTGCACTTAAAAAAAAAACTTTATTTGGACCACCCTACAAAAAAAACCAAGGCTACCTTTTGCTGGTCTTACCTTAGCCGTTGCCTGGGCAACTTCATGTTATTTGGCTTTGGTTAACAAATTAATTAAAGTTTTTTTACACTTAAAAATAGTACTTCTCAATTTTGGGTCAATATCCGAGTCAAAAGAAGCCCAGATATTTTCTCTGTAGTTAAACTGCATTTAGTTCCTTTTTTTCTCAGTACATTCATCAATAGCCAACAAGTACTAAAGTTATATTTGAAGTTGTTGAACTGTGTAACATAGTCCTTTCGTGTGTAAATTACGATCCCTTTTCTCTCTTCAGATGTATCTCTCCCTCGGGACGATCTTTCTCCTACGAAAACACATGCCTTTTCACCCTGAGGTATTTAAATTCCTTTTATCCGTTCAGATAAATTTCTCGAAATCCTTAAAAAAGAATCACTGTCTTAAAATTATAATTAAAAAAATTAACTCTCTTGATTTTATTGAAAATTCTGATTTAATTCTTTTGAAATCATTGAGTCCTATTCTTTAACAATAGGAAATCAGTGTATTCTAATATTTGGAAAAGAATGTTGAGATTTTTAACGTAAAGTGACGGTCGGATATCTGTCATACAACTTTTGTATCTCCTACAATACTTGTGCTATAAAGGGTTCAAAGTTGACGTGGATATTGAATAGCCGAGGTATACTTGAGAAAAATATTTTTATTCGCTTATATATTATGTCTTTTTTATAATTAGTAGTTCAAAACTGAGAAAAGTAAAAAAATTTGGAAATTGGGCTTTGTAAACCTCTATGCTGGAAGCTTCTTAGTCCAATTTTTCTTAAGGTTGGCACAATATAAAGCTCTTGGCATATACGATTGCGATAAAAAATAAAATTTATTATGCTATATTTTTCTTGTTTCACATAAGTGGTTAAAAACTAAAGAAAATGAGCAAATTTGTCTTTTTATAAAAAGATAAATTTCTTTCATAGGGTACCCTCTGCTGAAGGCTTTTCTTGTACTCTAATTTTCATCAAGAATGACTTAAATTGAAGCTCTTGAAAGAAAGAGTTTTAATAATCAATAAGGAATAAAAATACCCGAATTAATGAAAAAAACTTCAAAACAATCATAAAAATTACTGTCAAATCCTGTAGAGTACCTTACCCTTCCTTGAGGGCTCTTGCCGACCTCTTTGGCTTGATTTTTTTTGGCCAGATTGTTCGCCATCTGGACTCTGGAGTTTTGTGGATTGGTTTCGAACATGAGTTATTACAAGCACTGCTTTAAAGTTCCGGTTGAAAAATATTTGTAGCATTGATGATATTGTCAGTATTGAAAAATGCGTGGTGGACCTATTTTTATTTCATTAGCCAGTGATGTATGGACCAACCCCTTAGGAGTATTAACCAATAACTGGCTAACGCTGTCGATATTGGATGCTCCATATGTAGGAGGGATTGCATCGAGAAGGGGTGACGTGAAATATTGGCTACATAGATTTCAACTATTATTGCCGAGTGTAAAACACGGTGGCATTTGGCGCTAAAGCGATCAAGGGGTGTCGCGTAGTACCGGGTGGTCGCCTGCTCGCGACAGTATAAATATACGTATGCTACAAGATGAATAACTGGTAAAGATGACGATATTCATACCAAGGATCATTTATTTCATATTTAAATTAAAAAAAAAAAAAGAAACAGTGTTCCGATATTATTTTACAGGCACAAATTGGCACAAAATATTAAACAATAAGGGTCGGGAAACCTGATCGGGAATTTGATTTAGTGACCGGGATTTTTTGTTTCCAATGTAGTAATATGAAAATAAAAAGTGGTTTCATATATTTGATTGGGATTAGTTACCCTTTATTCTATAAAATCAGTTAGAAAAAGAAATTAAAAAAATAAAATCATTCAAATCTTTTGAAATACGCTCAATTGACCAGCAGTTTGAAACTCTGATAAAACATTAAAAGGGTGATATTTTTATTTTTAGAAGAATCGCAACACTCACGCGGTTTCTAAAGAAAGGAAAAAAATATTGAGCAATTAATCAAGTCCCTATTCTGAATTCAATATCTCTGATCTTGCATCAAGGAATTGAAATCTGATTTGCTACATCGCGGATTGTATTGCTGCCAAGGCGAAGGGGGTGGCTCTTATCTTTATCCGCCTCGGTTTTATTATTTATCATCCAGAGCTGTCGAATTAATATTTACTCAGATGTCTAATTCTAAAACCATGGTTACTACCCGATGGAAAATTTAAATTTCCGATAATTTCTTGTCATTTTCCAGGCCAATTATTATTATTTACGGTCAATTTAAAATATTACAAAAGATTTTAATGTTTTAACACGACGTTTAAACACCTTCAACATTTTTATTCAAAATTTCAAAGATTTTTTATTTGGTCTTATTGTATTTTTATCGGCTGTGAACTTCTCTTTTATTTTTAAATTGAAATAAGTAAATAAAATTTAGTTTTCAAACTTGAAAGCTGTTCAAATTTATTTCTGAATGTAGCAGCCTATATATTTTTTCCTTGTGACATATCAAAATTGTCACTTTTCTTCTTCGAATGTCCGAATCAGAAGAAAAAATTTGACAAAATTCGGACTGAATCTCTTGGGTGGCAAAAGGAACATAAAAAGGTGGTGTTATCTGCTCTCCAAGACGGAAAGCTTTACATTGAGCAAGTCCTCAGGGAGCGTTGACCATTCTCTTCCTTTTCCTTCTTCCATTTCAATCTTATTGATATACCAAATAAACACTCGTAACGCAGACTCCTGGCTTTGCGAGGCAAATTCTCCACCTAGCCAATTGTTTCGGCTCGACTATTTTTTTAAAGGTGACTTATTAGACAATGACCACAATTTAAAGAAAGGAAACTAAATTTCATTTGGGTTAAATTTTAACTTGGTTGATCTCATTTCAAACTAGATTGGACTAATTTTTAAACAAAAGCCGGCTCCTAGATGTGTAATTATTTTCATTATTCACCTCTGACTGTGAAGAATGTTTAAAATTGGTGGCAGCGGTGGGAGCGGATGTCACCGTTGAAATAAAATGACCGGAGTAAATTTTAAATTCAGAAAATTTGCATAATTTTAACAAATTTCGTAATCATCAAAAAGTCCAACTTATCATTGATGCATCATATACTATTTCATAACAAATGCATGATTGTCTGACAGTTACGCTCGGTTAAAATTGGTGGCAGCGGTGGGATCGGGTTTCACCGTTAAAACAGAAAAAACCTACAAAAAGTTGAATTTTCAAAATCATTATATATCTAATATCGTGCATCACACTGCCGTCATATCTTTCCTCCCTTGGGGGCAAAATTACAAAACATTTTTCTCAATTTTTCTCGAAAGCAATGAATAGAAAATGTTTTCTATTTCGAACTATCCAATATTCTATTCGTGTAACATGCATACATGTATACAGATAAATTGTAACGCGTATGGAGAAGTGGTTTTAAATTCCGCGAGTCAAAGCGATGTTTGACATGTAAATGTTGAACGATGCATTAAACATGTTGGAGAGTGCTCTCTCTTTATCTCTTTCTTTTTTCACCCGCCCCATGTTTCCCTCTCGTTCTAGCTACTGTCAGCGTGAGCGCTTCTTTGCAAAGAAACGTCCTCTGAGTTGAACCACAGGTCTGTAGACTACTTTCATGGGGCCCCATAACCTCACCATTGTCCAAGCAATGTTTACTTAAGCAAACGAAGCTCCCCTAGCAGATCAGCTTCCGCCTTTTGAGATTGCGAGACCGGCTTCCGGTTCCGATCAATATATCCAATTCCATTTCGTTAACGTGGAAACTTCGGTATTCGGTTCACTATTTTATTTTATTAGAGAATAGTACATTTTATGTTTAATGCAAAATGTTAGACTATAAAAAGGGGATGTTTTTATACATTTTGCAAGTCATTTCCATATTTATTCTGCGGTGCGCCATACAACTACCTTGTCGAAAATTGATATTTCTTATAAAAATGATAAATAATGTTAATCTTCGAATGCATTAACTTTGCCACTTTTTTAGTTATTCATTTTCAACTTTAGATTGAAATGATTGAATTCTTAAAATCTTTTTGTACAATTTGAAAATTTAATTTTAAATCTGGAAATTATTTGCATTTTTATTTCAAGGTCCTAATTTTAAAATGCTTTATTTTCTTTTTAAAGTAAATCGATTACATTTTTTTGGGAAACATTTCTTTCATTTTAAGTCTTTTTGTGCAATTATGTTTCACAAATTGATTTTTTTAACTTGGTGTGTTTTTAAAAATTATTTCTTTATAATTTAATGATGAGTTTTATGTTCGAAGTGTAAATTTTTTTACGAAAATGTTAAATATTTTATAATCTCAATTTTAAATATAAACCTCGCCTCGAGCGTTGCGCCATTTTTAAGCGTACCCAAAATTACTATAGAAAAAGCGTTACGTAGGTGTGTGTGGGTAGGGGGGAAGGGATAAATGGCAGAAAAAGCGTTTTTGCAAAATATTATTCTTGCATATTATGCGCATACTTTTCGCAAAAAATAAAATAATCGAGGAAGCGCTGTTTTCAAACTTAAAAATTTTGATTATAAGAAACAAATTTTATACAAAAAATGTACTCAGAGATTGCTAAAAATTGAATATAGAGTCAAAACACTTTTAACAAACTTTGTTGTCAGATCAAAACTATTAGATATTGCTCGAATACTTTTTAAATGCAATTAGTAAAATCGTGGAGCGCTTCTTTCAAAAAGACATTTGTATTATTTGTTTTTTATTTCTGGATTTTAAATCGAATAAGCTTCTTTTTGCGAAAAGAGGAATAAAACAACGCATTAAGATTATTATTAGGAAATTATTAGGAAATCGTTTTTATTTAAGTTAATTATCGTTTGGTATATTAAATTCCTTTGAACAATTTTCATAAAAAAGCGGAATTTGATGAATTAGATGTATAGAAAGGGTGAGTGAGTGGTTCAGTAAATAAACCTATGAGAGGCAATTTTACGGAACCATTTCCGTAAAAGGTGTCCCATTGTCCGGCAAATGACATCAGGCTTATTGTATTATTTAAAGAGCCCCGCTTTAAGGTCTTCTTAGGCCACCCCAGTGAAATTCGCCATTCGGGCCTAAAGTCGTCGGACCTTCGAGTTTTTCGCCACTAAAAATCTGGCAGGACCTCGTCCGTGTCGAGAGGGATGATTTTAGGGGTTGGCGACGATCCTAAAGGGTGGCCGAATTCAGCACATTGCGACACAGAAAGTTCTCACAAAAAACATTTTTCAACACTGAAAAAAGTCCCCCTTCAAAATTAATCCATAAAATATACTCTTTATGCTCTCAGAAAAACTTGACCGGACTATTTATTATGTTTTTTTAATACAAAATTAAAATAATAGTACTATTAATAAATATTAGGTCTACAAATTATTTCAGTCTCTTTATTTTGATGTCTTGCAACTCTTGGTCAAATTTGGATTTTTTCCATCCTGAGGTACTTTCAAAGGGCGAAATCTAAACTTTAAAATACAATATAATAGGTGGTGACCTTGCGGACTTGACCTAAATAATCATTAGTAAATACAATGGTGTCGGACAAGGAGCATTTTAAATACTGCATTATTTTTGCATTCCAATTCAAAAATAATTACTGTGAAATTTCTCAAATTACTTTTTACACGTTTTACGTGTCACTACAACTTCTAAGGCTGAATAAATAATGTCGATCGCCTCAGTTACATTTTTGTCCAATGAAATGCAAAGAAAATGCAGTATCTCAAGTATTCCTTGTCTGACACCATTTTATTAACCAATTATTTTTTAGGTTTAAGTCCACAAGACTGCCACCTATTATATTGTGCCTAAAAGCTCATTGTTTGCTCTTTAAAACCACCTTAGAGCAGGAAAAAATTCAAGTTTGCCCAGGAGTTAAAAGATGTTTAGTAAAGGCATAACATTAATAATAATAATAATAATAATAATAATAATAATAATAATAATAATGATAATAATAAATAACAAATAACCTCAAGAATAAATAGTCTTTAAAATAGTGAAATTTGGGACTTACCGGGTGAGATGCCAAGATTTGCTTGAAGGTTCGAGGGACTCCTGAGATTAGGGGTTGATACAGGGGCGACTGTGGGAGGTGACAGGTGAGGGTGCGCTGGGGCTCCACCACCTGTCGTCGTGGTTGTAATAGTTGTTGTGGCACAGGGATTCAAAGGTGATGTTCTTTTAAGGGTCTGTTCCGTCCGCCACGCGACCTCATTATCACCTATCCAAACTTTACCTGCAAAAATAAAAGAAAAAATGTTTGAGAACATTTTTTATTTTTGATGAGACAATTATTAATTAAAAACTTAGTAGCACTGAAACTATACATACTGACTATTATTTTTGAGGGATCGTCATCTCTCACGCAGAGTTCAATGTCAAAAGTTCCTCGAACTATATGAAGAATGAGTAAGGCATTTTTGACATAGAGACTTCTTAGATGTCATTATTTATATCGATTATCGCATTACTAATCGAGAAAAATAATGTTTAATTCAAAATACAATTTTTAGATTACTACTTTTCTTTGTTAAAAGTTTCTGAATACTTAAATTCGAGCTATGATTAGGTTTTGAAATTTGAGAACAAGAAAGTATTATCAGTTTGTTTTTAAAATAATAAAAATATAGTTTTTCTAAAATTCTTTAAAAAATCCAAAAACATTTTTTAAAGATTTCAAGTACGTCAAAAAAGAATCTGAAAAAATGTTTACGAATTTATTTTTCTTTTACAGGTTCTTACAGAATATTAGGACAAATTCGAGTAAGTATATGAACAATATTTCAGACTTTTAGGAGTTTGGAAGAAATTAAAAAATCGTTTGTAAATTTACGGGAATATTTTCAAGTTATTAAATGTTTTTAATCTCGTCGAATATTCTAAAGCTCCTAAATACTTTTTAAAATGACTCGAACTTTTCTTAAAATTTAGAAAAATCTTTAAAAATGAGAAAAGTTGCATTGAACCCTTATAGATTTTTTTTTCATTTCCAAAATATTCTTGGAATCTTTTTAAATATTTTATTAAGATTAATGTTTGAACATAAGAAATCATTTAAAACTTTTCTTGGGATCTTAAGAAAATTTGACTATTCTCATGAAACCTTTAACCATTCTTAAAAATCTTTAAAACTGTTTGCTCAAAATACTTGAAAATCTACATTTTTAAAAGTGTTTTTAAATATCTTCAACTTTAAAATTATATATAAATCTTTTTAAAACTTTTAAATACATCTTTGTAATCTTACACAATTGAAAGTTTTTGTTCTAAAATATTGTATACTCTTTTACGAAATTATGTGAAATTATTTGAATATTTTGAATTTTTCCTTAATTTTGTCTTAAAATAAATTTTTCGAAATTAAAAATCATTTGCAGTTTTCTCATAAATCTAAAAAATGTGCCTTTTTTTTAACTTTGCCAATAGGGGTGCCAATAGGGGCAGCTGAAAAAGGGACTATTTTTCACCAAATTACTGTACAGATAACCGAGTTTTTACTGTAAGTGTAGACACTCCCTCAAAAATGATATAAACCCGTTTTCGTCGAAATTTTCAAAAATCTACATTTTGTTGAAATAATTTTGAAATATTCTCAAGATTTAAATTAGTGTTTAATCTGTTCAAAACTTTCGAAAGTCATAAATACCCTTTTAAATAATTTCTTTTTCGCAAAAAATGTAAACTCTGCAAAATTGAAGAAAGGCTACGCTTATCGCGAAATATCGGTACAAATAACTGGATGTTTTTCAGTACGAATAGGGGCACTTGGAAAAGGGGATATGGGTACCAAAATTTAGGTTTGAATGTTCAACATAATTTGACATCTTTCTAACTTTATATTAATATTTTTAAATAATATCTAATTCATTTTTAATTTTTATAGAAATCTTCCTCTCTGAACTTTGCACAGGTTATTTTTTTGTTACCAGTAAATTTCAAGGACAGAAAGACCGTAAGACCAACTCTTCTTCTAGCTCAGTGGTCGGCAAACTTTTTGCTTCATTTTCAGATATGGTCAGGCTCCACCCGACTTAATTTTTTCTGCTACTTTTCGGTCTATTTATGTACCTTAGTGTGAGTGAGCTTACTCCAGCAAGGGTCTTTTGTCCACAGGCATGTCAAAGTAAGGAAATTTTGAAACTTTTAGTTTTTAAATTAGCGATTTGAAAATAGCATCAGCATCTACGAATTTTTCTGATTCCAATGATATATTACTTGCCTAGAAAAGTTAAAAATTTGAAGGAGTTTAATATCAAGAAACATCAGCTTTACAGTCAATTTAATACTAAATACTTCTCAAATTTTCAACCTTTATAGACAAATTGAATGTCTTTGGAATCGTAAAAATACGGAGATTACAAATATATTACTTTCAAGTCACTGATTGTAAAATTACGAATTTTTTAATGTCACATTTTTTTCCCATTTTCTAACAAAGGACCCTTGAGGAAAGGGGTGGTCTGGCCAAGCTCGCAGGTACTGCCCTGAGAGTAGGTCACAGGGCAGCCAGGGCAGGCTACCCTGCCCAGGGCAAGAGCGTGCCGACCACTGTTCTAGCTCGTTCAGGGTTAACGTTAGGGAAAATTTAGTAATATTATCCCAAGAGCTATACTTGATCAGTTAGAGTTCCGGAAAATTGTGTACTCTCTAAATATCAAATAGTATATATTTGACTAATTGAATTAGTGATTGAAAGATTCACTGCTGAAATAGTGATTTTTTGGCTTTTCACTATTGAATTAGTGGTCTTCTACTGTAAAAATAGTGATAGTTTCACTATTTCCAAATAGTGGATGTTATTTCACTATTATTTATTAGTTTGATTCACTGTTTAATTAGTGAAGTCGAGATCGAAGCCGTGATCACGTGATCGCGGCTAATGGTGGACTTGAGCCAACCCGCGCTCACGTCTCGTTTGCATCGTTTGCTTCGTTTACATTTGTCAGCTTGCATTATTTTTCTTTCTACGAGCGTAAAAATTTTTCAAACAAAGATTAGTAATATTTTCCAGTTTATTATACATTCGTTTAGTTTTCCAGTGAGTAGTCTCCTCATTATGTAGCGAGATGTATATCGAGACGAAAACATTTGCTACAGAACATGAACGCTGCGTTCGTTTGGAGGTTATGAAATTCAGCTTTCCATTCATTTTTATAGAAATACATGGAAAGCTCAATTGAGATTTTTCTTTAATAAGTACAGTATCAACATAAATTAATTTAATTTTTAAATATACATCATAGTTTACTTCTATAACTTGTCTTGTAATATAGTTTACTGCTGGAGTTATTGGTTGACTCCATCAAATATTTTATTTCACTGTGTAATTAGTGATTTTCCACTATTTAATAGTAGATACTTTAACTCTCAAAACCACTATTTGCTTAGTGAAATTTAACTAAACTTTAGTAAAATATTTTCAATTCTTGAATTATTAGGTTTTCACTAATTCGTAATGACCTACTTCTCGCTAATTCAATTAGTAAAGTTTCACTATCAAATAGTGAAATTTCACTAATTCAGATTTAGAGAGTAAAATTATACAGTTCCTGAAGACCATGAAAAAAAATTGCTTTTAATGAAATTTCGATTTACGTAATGAATGTTGCAGGAAATTCTTACTTTTTATTAATAAATAAACAAATTGAAATCACCCACTAAAAATCATATTCACACGAACACAAAACCAATCAGATTTTCGACAACGATATATGTATATTCCAAAACACATTTTTTCTAATTAATACAAGGAACAAAATGTATTTCTGAATTGATAACGAAAAGCTACCTAAGAGGAAAGAAGGATTCATCAGAATAAAACTCTGAGCATTATCGACGAGCGGAAACGTGGAAATAAGAAGCAGGTTGCCTAGATACCCAAGTTATGTTTGGGGATGAAATTGTATTAATAACACACACATGCATGTTCCAAAGATCCTTCTTCTATAGAGAAAATGGTTTCTCTCCCCTAATCCTATGCGCGTAATTAGCAAACCCTCCTTCCTCCCTTCTGCCACTCCGTCTTTCTACACAACCCTCGTGGCCTATATGCATTTTCCCTGGTTTTCCCTTTTTCCTCGTTTCCCTTAATTTCTGGGAACAATACCTCGAGCTGGATGTTGTCCTAAGCTGCAGTGTCTAATTACGAAGGGGAATCGAGATGGGGTTCTCTTATGGGCATTCGCGAGAACACACTCGGTGTCCAAATATGTTTGCATTCTATCCTACTCTTCCATTTATTTTTACAACTCTGTATACAACATAGCAAAGATCTAATGTCAAAATTTTTCTCATCTATTATTGCTATAATATTGTTTAAACACCACTGGGAACGGTCTAGGACAAAACATTAAATGTTTCAGATTAACAAAAAAGTATATTGAATTCTTTAAAAAAGTACGATGAACTACTTTCAGGGTCTGAAAGACTTTTTCCGGGGTGGTTATACTAAATGCCAGTCATCAGCTTCTGAGCGGAACACCGTAAGATGAGATATCTTTTTAGCTTACAGGTATAAACAACAGGAATTTATAATTAGAACATGTAAACTATGTATAATAGACTTGTAAATTGAGTTCTATTTTTAATAAAAATTAAAATTGTAAATGAAAATCGCACATATTTTATGTAGACTAGATTTATATTTCACACATCTTGCAGGAAAAGGAGCGATAAGTAATCAGTAATAATATTTTTCTAACTAGTTTCTCTAATTGGCCTTCATAATTATATAAAATACGCGTGAAATTAAAATATATAGTTTGCAATATAATAATGAGATATTACCATTTGGAAAAATGTAAATGATGATTCATGTTAAAGAAAATCGACAAGAGGCATACATACCAAAGTATTACATTTCTAGAGCGTGGCAGCGAGTATTTGCGAAGCACGCAAATACAAGCCGCCTCCGCACGCGCTGATGTGTGAGTCAGAGTCGGTATTATTTGCTTGATGAATGATTTAGCTTCGCTTCCTCTTTCTCACTCTTCCAACTTATTTCTTCCGTGGCATCTCCTTTTATCCAAAGAAGAACCGCGGAGAAGTTCACGAAAGCAAGACACAGATTGGGAAAACAGAGAGGGAGGAAATGCCACGAAGAGCAAAGTGAAATGGAGGGAGAAAAGAGGGTGGCAACTAAAACCGTCTGTATGGAAGTTTGAGTGAGATAAAAGAAGTTAGAAAGAAAGAGGGGACGACTAAGAAAAATGTGGCTGGCGCTAACTAAGGGCGTCGGCTAATCAATATCATCAGAGAATGGCCGCTTGCCTCATACACCCCCCTAAGAAAACCCTCCACTCTTCCTTACTTTTCCAGAAATGCGTACTCTACTTCTACTCTGCATCAAATTGTTCACAAAATGTAAAAAAAGGAACCGTAATAATTGCAGTAATAGTTTCATGAGAGTTGGAATGGATTGGATGGTTTTAATCATTTTGTTCCAGAATATTGAAGGAGTAATTTTGTTTTCTGACAATCCGCCCGAGGCATAACCTAGAGCCATATTGGGAATGGTCCCTAACTCGAGCCAGCAGTTTCTTTAATCTTGCGATGTTTGCATGGTCCGACCTCGAAGTCCACCCCTATGTCCGAGACAAACGGAACAACCCTCATAGGTAGAACTACGAGTCCTCAGAAAATTAAATTATCTCGCTTCTCAGAGGCCGAATTTAGGAGAGAAGAGATTGAAACTGTCTTTTGTGCTGGACAATACTGCGGCTAGGTAGAGATTTAATCGATTCAGTATAGATGTTAGGATTGGTATCAAACCATAAAATAGTTTAAAAATCTTCTGATGTTTTGATGGAATTCTGATCGCATTCCTGTTGGACAAGATCCCTCATATTTCTGAAGCACTGGCAAACAAGTTTGTTAACTAATTGTCGACCATTCTCATCCCCCGAAAAGATAACAGTATTCAGAAGAATCTCGTTTTTGGAAACAAAGCTCAGGTGGTTGCTGACACCTGGTAATTTTCTAGGAAATCGAAATTCCCTTCGGTCACAGCTAGGCACTATTTCGACCCTGAGGAAAGCAGCTCGCATAAACAGAGCCATTTATTTCAAGACCCCTCATGCCTCCCATTGCCCAATGGGCTTCTTTCCCTCTTTGCATTCCCTCCGTTCATTCGTCCAGCGGCGCGAACTCCATTCACGGGTTTATCACTGTCCAGATAACAACGATTTACCTACACGCGAGGCTTAGGGTCGACTTAGAAGGGGTGGTTTTGTCGAGGAAGACGCAAAAGGGAGCCCGGAAATGGGGAGAAAGTGAGAGAACCATAGAGAGAGTGAGAACTTTTCGGGCGGGAGGAGGGTGGATCTGGCCAGCCACCTTGCATTCAGGAGTATTTCACTTTAACGGCCCCCAAGGGAATTGGCTGACCCGGGCAGACCCTTCAGCGTTTCAGCATAATGGACCTCTACATTACTTATTCGTCCTGGCCAATGTCCTCGTCCACCAGGAAAACCGCGAAAAGTCGTTTCCACATCTAGAGATCGACTTTAATCTCCCTTTTTGATTAAAAGGGAGGAAACTTTCACATAGAATTCAAGTAGTTTCGATTTTTCTGTGTCTCATCTCTCTAGACTCTAGACTCTAGAGGCTCAAGTGATAGAGTAGCAATGCAGTCTAGAGTAAATCAACTTTAACAATAATTTGCGATCAGACCTTAACTAATAAACCCCCTCCAGTTTTCAAATTCAGAAATATAAGGTTTAGACTTGCAGAGTCCTTGACAATATTGTGGATTAAATTATCAACTAAGATTCTAGAATTTCTAAGAGATGGACGGTCTTGTTTGTTGAAAAGCTGTCGTCGAAGAGTAAACAAGATTTCAGCTCAAGAAAGGCTTTAGCGAAAAATAATAGTGTTGCTCTTGTATAATAGTGGTATTTCCAACTAAACGATGATCGCTTCTGCGATTAGTTTCTTTTCCAACCAGAATGTTGCATTCGGTAAAAAAAATTATTGCAGTATTAACGGCGTTGTTCCTGCATAATAGCGGCCTTTCTCGTGACCAAGGGCAATTTATACGGGCGAAAAACTGCTTCCCATGGCAAAGATAAACATTGAAGTATCACAATTATCCTGGGCCTTCAAGAACTTTGTACTTCAGGGAATTCAGAAGCCTCGGGCCTGCGAGATTTGCGTGCCCAAAGAACTAAGTTCTTTAAATTAAGAGAAAGGATAATTAGGAAATTGAAAATTTCAACAATATTTCATCCTCTGATACTAATAGATTGAATTCTCAAATCTTTTCTTTGATTTGATACATTATTATTATTACACCATTAAGTAATTTCCCTTTCGGGGTATGCGTTATTTACTCGGTAGGAGAAAGTGTGTGGAAGGGATAGAGATTGTTCAGATTGATCCAGAATTCTCGTGCTATTTAAGTAAATAACACGTCCGTTCCGCAACACTGCTCCGACCCAGGTTGCTGATCAATCTATCTAGCAATCACCCCAAGCGAAGATCCTCACGAAGTCGTTATGTAAGGTTCCCCACTTGGGCCCATTAGTGGCCAAGGTCTTTTGTTTCAGGCGTCATTCACTCTACTGACACTCTTTTAATTAACTATTTGCCGCCATACTTTCCTGTCCTGGCATACTTCTCTAGCTTCTTTTATGATTTTGTTTCATGTTCCCGATTTCTTTTCCCAATAGATCGTATTCCCTCATTGAATAATTTTACTGGTTTTCCTTCTTTTTCTTAACACTATTGCTGAATATGATTCATCTAGTACCATAGAATATTCTTAAGAGTGTCTCCTTTATAATATTTACATTGATTTATTTCTCTTCTGATACTTCTTTTCTATTTTATACCTCCGTAGTCTTCTTTCATAGATTGTATTTTCTAGTTGATTTAATATTCCTGCTCCTAATATTATCAAGTTAATTTCATAACTATTTTTCTATCCAATGCATATTCCTTAAAATATTAATCTTTTAATTTTCTGTTAAACCCTTCTCTCAAAATTTGTTTTTATTTTTCATTTTTTTTCTATAGCCCACAATTTTGATTCTCATTCTACATGTCTTTTTCTTTTTATTATTTCCATATGTGATATTGTTCTTAGACTTATATATATTCCTAATCCAATTAATAATCCTGCTTTTAATCGATTTTACTTTCTTCTATTCTATTTTCTGTTCCCCAAAAACTTCTTAATTTAAAAAATCTTGGGACTTATTTATAGCCTATTATCTCTTTTTTACTCCTTTGCTGATTTCTTTCCTTTTTATCACTTCTTACTTTATCTGGTTTAAAACGAAAAATCTCTCTCTGACATTTTAAGGGGTTTGTAGTCCGGAAAACTTTAATTAATTTAAAGTTAATTAAAGTGCATTAACCTTACTTAATTCCGTTCTTTTTTAATTTATCTACTTCTACATTTTCATCAAATAATTTTGTCTGCCACGTTGGTCCCCTTATTCTCATTTATCTTTCTCCCACACACTCACTCATCTTCTTTTCATTATAATAAAATTATCCAGCTCCAGATACTTTTTCTAGTCTATCCTCCCTGTCTTTACACATTATTACCTATTCCTTTCACAAAATTAATTTCAAGCAGTCTCCCATTTCTCAGAACTGTTATTAATAAATTTAGAAAAATAAATGTTTAAACTTGCTTGCTGAGCGATGAAAGTATTAAAGGAATGCATTAGCGTTGCTGACTGCGTATAATCTTTTCTGGTAGTACTTGAAAGAATTGAAAATTCCTGTTCAGTCAAGGGTTGAGGGACGTTGGGATAAAATGCATGAGGGTTGGGGGGAGGGGGTGGAGAGCAAAGAGAGGCAAGAGCTGACGGCGAGCGCGGATAAAGCGTCCGATATAAGATTAATAGTAGAAGCTGACCGTCGACGAGGGTGGCTGTCGATGGTGATTCCTCTTTGAAGGTGGACCCAAGGGTAGTGGCCAAATTGAATCCTGTTTAGGACAGGAAAGAGGAACCAGGAGGAACGCGTCCGAAGCCCCCGGGCTATCTTTCAATAAGTAAATTGCTGCCACCTACCTTTCTTTTATCACGCATGCATCTTTTTATCTAAAACTTTATCTTCTTTTCAATCTAGAAATTTTTACCCCTTCAGAATTTTACCAAAATAACTCAAAAGAGAATTTACAAAAGCTAACAAGCATGTCCATTATCTACTCACCTCAACGCTAAAGTTAGTTTATTTTTCGGATAAGAAACGTTATGTAATGTAAGCTAATCTTTGCGTCATCTCATTTGCAGATAAAATTGATAACTAGTGTGCATAAATCAGTTGTAAGACTTTGGAAAGAATATCGTGAAGGATATACTAAAGTCAGCAAAGGAATAGTACCATAAAAATGATCGAACATCGAGATTAATTATCGCCGCCTTTATTACCTCTGTTTATAGACAGCCGGGTCCCTTTGAGCGATCGGTTCAATGTCGTATTTAATTTATGAGCGAAGGTTCTAAAATACCGCGATCATACATATGATTGATGGCTATTTTCTTCTTGATCCATGGAGAGGCGGAAGTCGGGCAGAACTCGTGCTCTTTATTAGAGATATTATATAGAACGATTGTCAATAGACCCATTTGCTTATCGACCATTGACTAATAATTCCCTGAACAAACTTCGGAATTCAGATAAATCGTGCGCATGAACACGTAGGACAATGTGTGACACGAGTTTAATTGACATGCTACCTCCACAATATGAATTTCCTCTATTGAACACTGCAGAATGATAAAAAGAAGTTAAACAATTTTGTGTTGAAGAACTACCATCTACTAAAATCTAGAAATGAGCTGCTGGATGAAATAGTAGCCTATCTTTATTTTTAGAAGTCACTTGTTTTTCATTTGTTCTTCATGAAGTTATGAGCTTAACAAATAAAAACCAAGTGTCTTTTAAAAGTACAATTAGGCTATTATTGCATACAACTGCTTAATTCCAGACGTTATTAGATGGTATAGTTCTTAAACACACAATTTCTTAATTAACAAATGAAAAACAAGTGGCATACGGATTCCAATGAGGGGCTCCTGCGTTCTAAATAAAATTTAAAGCACGATAATTCTGATGAAAAAACATTTTGATTTGAACGACTTTCAATCAGAAATTTTTTCTAAGTCTTATCAAGAGGATGATCGATATTACGACTGATGTGAATGAAAGTCTTTGAGCAACACCACCTATTTGACAAATTTATATTTGGAAAAAACTAGTTTTATAATTGATACAATTATTTTGTGTTCAAGATAGTTTGTAGATTGTTCTGGAAAATTGAGACACCCAATTAAATATTTTAGTTTAATCTATACGATTAAAAATTTGATGCAAATTTCTGCAGCAGTGCAATTTGGATTATGAGATGAAAAATCCAGCTCTCCTTGCTGGAGCAGCTTAACCGTTCTCTGAGTTTGCCCTTGTCACACAACTCACTCTGAGAAGCGATCGATAAATCCCCTGGCCCCTGATACTTTTACACATGGAAAATTCTTGTACTTTGTTGGTGGTAGTAATGTGAGTATTTATTAGTGTCGGTCACATACTCGGAAAAGTGCGACCTTTTATATTAATTCAAACCAGAAATAATGATAAATAAAATATATATTGAAAGAATTAAATAATTCCAGTAGGAGATTTCGGGGACATACGAATCTGAAAGTATTTATTGGATACTAAAAAGTAAAAACGATAATCTTGTAGAAGAAATGGTCAGGGCTAGAAACTACAGACTTGTGAGAAAAAATTGGCTAGAATTACAAACAGCACTTTTACAAGAAAAAAGTCTTGAAAAATAATGAAATATTTTACTAATGTACAATTATTGAATAATATCAGCAGACGAATGTTTTAGCTAATTATCATAAATTAATTTTGCGGCTTCACATTCGAAAATGTTTTTTTTTTTATTACACATGAATAATGAAAGTCCTTTTTAATAAATAAAAATACAATAATAAGATTTCTTCATTGACGTAATATCTATAAAGTGGGGTTAAAGTTCTACTTTTCAGTCCCTGGGGAGCGAAAAGTACTTTTCGCTTTGGGACAGCCGTTTTGGACCAACTTAATTTAAATTGATTAAATTAAGTATGTACTTTTTGTTGGCTAAAAATGGTTCTTAATACTACAAAGAAACAAGTATTACCAGTAAATAATAGTTTATACTTGATATAATATGATAAAATTGATACAGATTTTAGTGTTTCATATAATGGAATTTGTACAATACCTTGATATTCAACACAATAAAGAGGTCATTCACAAAATACGTGATGCATTTAGGGGTGGGGGGTCTACCAAAGTATCATTCTCCATCTTGAGGCCAATGTAAAAGGTATCACGCAGGGGGGGGGGGGGGGGGGGGGGTCCAGAAGTGTCTGAAAAATGTGTCACGTATTTTGTGAATGGCCCCAAAGGAAAATAGAAGAAAATTAAGAAAATTGAAATAAAACAAAATTTTCTTGCAGCATAAGAAATGTGAGGTGAAAAATGAGAATTGTGGAGTTGCGTTGACAGCAGTACGTTTTAAACAAAGTTAATTCAAATTTATTAAATCAGGTATGAATATTTCTTTATTGGTTTAAAATGTTTGCTTAGACTTCAAGAAAGCTCATTTAATCAGCAAATGAAATTTGATACTTGATTTAATATTTTTAAGTTGACTTTGTCCAAAATGTTTACTGTTTTGAATTAATAGAATTGCTTTATAGTGTTTCGTACAGTTCCTCACTATGCAACAAAAAGGAAAGTATCAGAAAATGAAGACAACCCTATGAAACAGAAATTTTTTTCAGAATAAGAAATGTGAGCTGAAAAATGAGACTTCATGAGTTTCGTCGAAAGCAGTACGTTTTTACCAAAGCCAATTCAAACTTATTAAATCAAGTATGAACATTTTATGCTTGATTCAATATGCTAAAACTGACTTTGTCCAAAACGTACTGCTTTTGAGTTAGTAGAATTGTTTTGCACAAACTGTATATATTTTTTGTACGTTTTATACAAATTGTAGTGTTTTGTGCAATATGATTTGTACATCCCTGTTTATTCAACGAAAACGAAAGTAGTAAAAAATGAAGAAGAAAAATAAATTAAGACATTTTTGTTGTAGAATAAGTAATGTGAGGTGAAAAATGAGAAATTTAGAGGTGCGTCGTCACAGTGAATAGATGAAGGAGGTTACGCCATTCTGGCGAACGTGAATAATAAAAAGGTTTTTCACCGGAGGAGGGTGAAGGCATGAGAAAAGAAAGGGTTGCGCAAGCGCGATCCGCCCTTCTTCAGTTGGGGGTTGCGAAGCACCCCGAAGCATAACTCTGCTCCACCGACACCTACAGCCAATCTGCATGCGATTCCTGGAAAATGCCGCCATTTTGAAACCAGTTTAAAGCGAGAGAGGGCATTCGTATTGAACTCCAATATCCAGTCGTTTAGCCCCCAGATAAGGCCGCGTATTTTGATAAGAAAATAAAAATTTCGAATAATGTATATTTTGCAGATTTTAGAAACCAAGCTTTTTTATGGCCGGAGAAAATAATTAAAATTTTGAGGATTAAGAATAGAAAAAAATATCTCTTTCTAACTCGCTACCGACTCGTCGAGATTGAGGGGGGGGGGGGATTTTTTCTTCCATAAATTTCTTCTTTTTCACTATTATTTTCTTAATATGCTCATTGAAACTTCTTTTGGATGTTGCAATTAGTTTTTATACAATTATATAAATTATATCCTTATTTGTTTTATTTATTTTTCATTACCTAATATTTCAAATAAAATCAAATTTCTTATCATGTTTCAAATCTTTAAAATTCCGCGATATATATTTCGAAACAGTATCCGAGATCCTTTGAAAGCCTTACAGTTTTTAAAAGACAACATAGTTTCACAAAATCTTTTATAATATTCGGAAATCCTGTGAAATTTCGTTAAATCTTTTGAATCTTAAGAAAATTCCTAAAATACGTAGATAAAATTTAGAACTTTTTGAAATCAATTAGGATCCCTTAAAATCCTTAAAAATCGCTTAAAATCCTTAAAGTCTTCTGAAATTCCTTTACATCTTTGAAATCCTATTAAAATCCCTTGACATTTTCAAAATTCTTTAAAATACTACGGTGCTTTTTAAAATCCGTAAAATTCCGAAGACTTAATTTGAAATATTTCAAAATCTCTTAAAATCCCTAAAAATTTCTTGAAATACCTTGTGATCCCCTAAATACTTTAAAATCCCTTGCAATTGAGATGCTCTGAAAATTTAATTTTTTCATACTCTTGAAATCTATAAATGCCCTTTAAAAGTTTTTAAACCATTCATTATCCTTTAAAATCAATTTAAATCTCTTAAAATCCTTCTTAATCCTTTAAAATCGTATGCATACCCGTCAAATCTTCGAAATTACATTAAAATCCATTAAAATTCGTGAAAATAATTTTTCTCGGAATCTGTATTATCATCAGAGAATAACAGAATTCTTAACGTCTTTACAGACCTGGTGGAGCTATGAACTAACAAAATTTTTAAATCAAATTTTTTCTGAAAAAAAATATTTTTATTTCGCTCCGCGATCGAGTTCGAACCACAGAACTTCCGATTGTCGGTCGGGTGTTTTCGAATTAAGCTATTACTCAGAGAGATCGAGCGAAGAATCCTTTTTCATAAAATCCACGTATTATAATGCCAGATTTTACAAGTCAAATTTCCAAAATTCTGTTGTAAAATGTTCTCAGCCGAGCGAAAGGACAAGATCTCTTTCCAGACAAAGATTGAATTAAAATTTGTTTGAATTCAGATCTCCATCTAATCTGTGAAGACGTTACGACACTTTGTTATTCCCTGATGATAATACAGATTCCTTGAAAAAGTTGACTTGTAACACCTGGCATAATAATGCGTGTATTTTCTGAAAAATGATTCTTCACTAGTAGCTTAATGGGAAAGCACTCGACCGGAAATCGGAAGTTCTGTGGTTCGATTCCCAACGGAACGAAAGGAGAATATCTTTTTTCCGACAAAAATATTAAAATAATTGGCTACCTCTTAAAATCTCTTCAAATCACTTACAATCCTTTGTAAGCAAATCCCTCTGAGTAAAAAAAAAATCAAAATCGAATATGATTTCGGGGCTCCTCTATTTGAGTTTTGTCTCTTTTTATTGATTGTATGTTTTTTTTTATTTTCTGAATGGCTCGAAAATGTATGTATTGAATTTTTAAACAAAAAAATGAAATTATTATATCTTGTATTACCATTATTGTCAAAAATTTAATGAAAATGTTTAAACTCATTTTGAAGGAAAATAATCATTTTTCTTACTTGTTCCACATTTTACTATAAAATAAGCCATTTTTTATTGAAAAAAAGAACAAAATATCAATAATAATAATTTTTCTACAATTCATTAAAAAATCAATAAAAACAATAATACTCAAATAGGGGATTTCGAAATAATATCGGATTTACACTTCATTTTTGTTGGAAAAATTTGTTGACTAAAAAAGTATAATTTAGGTTAGTGTGTGTTAAAATTCCAGAATCATTTTTTCAACATATAAAATGAATCTAACTACTATACGTATATGTTATGAATATTAGTATATAAGATCTAGTATCGATAGTTCATATCACTCTGATAAATTTTGTTTGACCCGATATCAAAGAGAGAATTTGTTTGATTAAAATACAATTTGTTTCAGTCAAACAATGAAATAAATTTGGTTCCATTAAAAGTTATATTTGTTTAAATCAACCAAATATTTGGTAGTTATAGAAGAAAGAATTTGTTTGATTCATACAAACATTGGATTATTGATATTTGATAAAGTCTGGCTGATTCGATATAGAATTAAAAAAGACCATGTTTTATTTCGTGCTTAATCTTGATAATTTCGATTCTCATAATTGTTTTCTAAGATGAATTCGTAATAGGAATCTGATTCCTGAAATAATTATTGAGACAAGAAAGTGGGTTATCAGTTCTTCCATAATCTTCAACGTGGCATCGATATTTGAATGCGATTACGTCTGTGATGTCAAAATCTTCGACTCATTCAATTTCCGGCACAACACTGATAAGGCGATACGTAAATTCAATTAAATATACCCCTGCAACTGATTCATCCGCCTGTCCAAGACCAACAATATCCCGCAATCTTTAATAGAAATATACTCAATCGATTTGTCTACTCCACGGAATTCGAAATCGAAAGTCCATCCAAAGTACATTTGATTGAAGGAACCACGCAATTTTCAAGTTATATCACAATTCTTGACATGGTAATTAAAATTCATCCGATATAATCAATCAGTTAATCGTCCAAGAAGTAAATATTTTTTCCCTTACAATTAACGAAATTTTAATTTTCGAGGAAAAACTGTTTAAGGAAAGAATATTCTTTACTGGTGATTGCATCATTCTACAGTTGAGATTTTAGATAACATTAATAATAGCAAGGTGTTTATATGAGTCGAATATTTCTTGGTTCTTGGAAATAATTTTTCTGTGGATATTTCAAATTCCAAAATCTGTATTCTGAAAATTTAGAAGATTTATCCATGGTGGCTGCAGGTCAGGAAAAACCTGGAAATCAGGAAAAAGTCAGGAATTTCGAAAAACAAATATCAGAAGTCAGGACAATTCTGCACGAAGCTCTTCAAGACAGTCACTTTTATTAATACTTTTTTCCTCAAATCACTTTTCAGTCATTATTTTAAGATAAAGATACGGTATTGAATTTTTAAAATAATAAGATCACTTCAAGCACTTTTCTTTCAATAAATTAACTCAAGTTCTTTATCTACTGCTGAATTTTCTAGAATTTAACAAAAAAATTCAGGTTATGATTTTAAATTCCTAAATTTTTAAACAGATTTCTATAATTTCATTAAAAAATTTCAAGGAATTTAAAAATATTTCAAAGGGTTTAAGATATTTTCAGGCATCTAAAAAGATTCCGAATTTTTTTTATTAATTTGAAGGGATTTACAAGGAATTTTCAAAATCATTAAAAAGTACTTTGAAAGATTCCAAGGCTTTCAGGGATTAAGAAAATTTTCCAGAGATTTCAACATTTTAAGTAATTTTAATCATTTTAAGGGAATTAAAAAAATTGCAGGCAGTTTTAAAGAATCGACTACAATTTTCAAAGATATGGAAAGATTTTGTAAGATCTATGAGTTTTTTTGGATATTTTAAAAAATTCCAAGGAATTTTATAAGATTTCTGAGGATTTCAATGATTTCAAGGGATTTTAAAAGCGTAGGATTTTAAAGATTTGTAAAGATTTCAAGGTACTTCCAAACATCTTAGGATATTTTTAGAGATTTCGAGGAATTCTTGATTGATTTCAATGATGTTAAAGAACTTAAAAAAAATTGAAGGGTTTTAAAGTATTTTTACACATTTACAAAAAATGAGGAATTTTGTATAGCTTTTCAAAGGTTTGAAGAGATTTTCGAAGGTTTTTTGCAATTCTTTTGAATTTATTTGCAGAATTCATTCTGAGCCTTTATTAATTTACCCTGAATTCCTCTAAATTGGATGTATTCTATTTAATTTAAAGGATTTTTAAAAATATGTTTTAGGTTTTGTTAAACTCATTCCCAAATCTTTTTTACTCACTTTCAATTTTTAAGCATTATATTAAATTCTTTTAAATTCCCATAAATTCGTTACGATAAATTCACTTCAATTTTACTGAAATAAATAAAAAAATGCCAATTTTTTCGATTGTTTGGAAATTAACTTGAATTTATTTAAAGCCTTGTGAATTTATCTTAAATTTATTTATATAAACTTAAAATCTTTGAAAAACTCCTTTAAATTCCGCTGATACCGTATATAATTTTTCAAAGTCTTGTTAGAACAATGCGATCCCCTGAAATTAACTTGAAATCCTTCAAAAATGGTCGAAATCCTGTAAAATTCTTTAAAATCCCCTTAAATGTTTTTAAATTAATAAAATCACATGGAATCTTTAAAATACCATAAAAAACCCCCACAATCCTTTAAAATCCTTTTAAATTAACAAAAATGCTTTATAATATTTTATTCCTCAACATTCTGTAAAATCTCTTAAAATCTGATTAAAATCCATGCATTACCTTAATATCTTTTAAAATCACTTCAAAATTTTAGATTCTCCAGAAAATTATACTGCGTAGCGTTTTAAGCCTCTTGGAATTAAAAAAAAATTCCTATCAAATTCTTTAAAATCCTTAAAAATCCTATTAAATCTTTTGAAATATCCCGAAATCTCTTGAAATTCTTTAAAATCTCTTAAAATCCCTGAAAACCTCTTTAAATTCTTTGTAATCCGCGGATATCGTTTTAAATTCCTTCATCCCTCAAAATTCTTAAAA
The DNA here is from genome assembly GCF_010883055.1 of Belonocnema kinseyi. NCBI lineage: Eukaryota > Metazoa > Arthropoda > Insecta > Hymenoptera > Cynipidae > Belonocnema > Belonocnema kinseyi. Next base: position 59,848,448 of record NC_046664.1, read on the forward strand.
ATCGGTTGAAATTCTTCATGATCTCTTAAAATCTCGCAAAATTTCTTGAAATGTACTAAAAATTTACAAATTTAAATTGAAATGACTTTCATTTCAATCATAAAAGATTCTATGATAAAAATGTTACTGGATTATAATTTTATCTTTTTAATATCAGGATAAATGACAAACTATTCAGAGAAAAGTCAAGGAAAAATCTAGGAATTCGAAAAATAATTCTTTACGGACACCTCGAATCGGCCCAATTTTTCTTGGAGATAAATGACCAAACATAAATAGATGGTAGGGTGTACTCTAGCAAATAAATAAAAACTCCCATCGCTACTAAAAAATTGCCTAAAATATGAGAGGCCATATTGCCGGTGCGAATGGAAATGACGACTGTCGCGGTCAGGAGTCCCACACACGAAGGGGTTGTAAAAAAGGGGGATTGGCTTCTCTCATTTTAAAGTCACAATGGCAGACACACGTCGCTGGAATCTATCCGTCCATTTCGAAACTAAACTAAACCCTCGGATCGTGCATCTGCGTCCGTTTCTGCTTTAATATACCTGAATGAGTGTGTGCATCAGTATTATGAATTACATTATACTATAGGGAAAAATACAAACACAGTCAAATGTAAACTCGTTAGTACGTGCGAGGCACGAACTCAGCACGCGTTTGTCCGCCCTAGGGAGAAAAGCAAGCAAGGCGAGGACCAACCCCACCTTTCAGCCCCTTTTCGAGGACCACTACCCTTCCTCAAACATTTTAAACTTTCTCCCCTCCCCCCTCCTGCCTGCTTTAGAGTTTAGCGCATATGCGCATTTATATACATGTTGCGCGTATACATATGCAAGGGCGTGCGCACGACTTCGGCGCACAATAGGACCACTGCCGTTACGCAATTCTTTTTCATTCCCGTGACAGACGAGCCGCGGCACGAGCGACTCTGCACTCTTTGTTGCGCCGCGTCACTCAGACCACTCCCGCATTTCAATTTCAAACATGAAACCGCGGATGCATTCATTTTGCAAATTTTTGCAGCTCGAGATTTTTTACTTCAGGTGGCACTGAGCGGCGTGCGGTGAATGCAAAATTTAATGGTCTAAATATTTGGTTCGATCTCCCTTTCTTAAGGAATTTTCTTTTTGTCTGGAAATCATCGGACTCTAAATTATTGAATTCCTTGATAAAAAGTGTTATAAAAAAATTAGGGTTTCGGTCATTTTTCGGCTCAAGTAAAAGTTGGCATCCTTTAGAAAATGAGATTCCAATATAACTATTTTTGAGATTTCAGGGAGTTTACTACTCAACAGAGAACGTGATCTATTCGCATCCGAGTTCTGCAAAAATTTAAATTAAATAAATAATAAAAAAGCTTTATACATAAATTTTAAATAAAAATTTATAGTTACTTTTTAAAATAAAGTAAAACAGTAAGTCATTTATTTTAAAGAAAAAAATTTAATAATTTAATATACTGGTCGGTTTTTCTTATGCAGCTCTGAATTTTACTAACATAACGTTATTGTCTACTGAAAAATATTCAAAGTCCGTGTTCCAATGACCGTCGCCATTTAAATGACCAAATAGTAGAAGTTTCAACTAATAAAAATAAATTTTGAACGAAAAGTGAAATAGTTCGATTTTCAACCAAAAATATGAGTTATCAAACAAAAAGATTAAATTCCTACTGGAAAGACAAAATTAAAACAAAATACATAAATTTTCAAATAAATATTTGAAGCTGTAACTAAAGATTGCAAATTTTTTACTGAAAGAAAAAAAAATTTCCATAAAAATGTTAGATTTTCAACTTAAAAAATTTTAATTGTCTCACAAAAAAATAATTTTTAACAAAAAAGCGAATTTTTTAATAGAACAGTTCAATGTTCAGCCACAGGAATGAATTTTTAACTACAGTAATGAATCTTCAAATAAAAAAATACTTTTTAACAAAGTAGTACAACTTTGAACCAAAAAAAAATTAAATTTTCAACGAAAAACAAAATAGTTGATTAGCATAAAAAAAGATTTTAATATTAAATAAAAACCAGTTAAATTTAAATAAAAATATAAATTTAAAGTAAAGACTCAACTTTTAAGTTCAAAAATTAATTTTTAACAAAACAAAAAATTTAAATAATAAAATTAAATTTTCATTCAAAGAAATGAATTTGCAACTAAATAAATAACTTTGTAACAAAAAATGAAGCAGTGCAATTTGCAGTTAAAAAAATAATCAGGAACCCAAAGAAGGAGATTTGAACAAAATACTTAAATTTTTAAACAAAAGGAATGAATTTACACAAAAAAACTAAGAAATTTTCCATAAAATAGTTAAATTTTCATCCAAAGAATTGAACTGACAAATAAAAAATTAATTTGTAAAAAAATGTAATAGTTCAATTTTCAGTTCAAAAAATAATTTTGAACCAAAAAAGGAGGTTTGAACATAATTCTTACATTTTTAACCGATACTAATGTATTTTCAACCAAAATATTAATTTTTAACAGAAAAAACATATAATTTTAAAAAAGTAATTCGATTTTCAAACAAATAAATGCATTTGGAACCGTAATAAATAAAGATATTCTCATTTTCTTTTTGTATGTAAATCATCTCACTTTAAATGATTGCATTTTTTATTAAAAATCACCACAGAAATAAACTAGATAGTAACGTTGCTGCTCAATAAAAATTTAGCATCATTTAGAAAAAAAGCTGCAACAGAACTTTCTTTGAGGAACCTTTTTAGTACCATGATGTCCAATAGATGGCTAGTGATGGGTGCTGACTTTTTTAACTGCACATGTACGTAAAATGGCGCCTATTTCCTTCTCGGAAAATGCGCAGTTAAAAATATCGGATATTGGACATAACCTTACAAATTCTTATATCATGAGTGCATTATCGTCCTTTGAATAATAACTGATATTTATCATTTTAGTATCTTGATTTTAATTTTTCCAATTCAATATAAATTAATCTGTATTGTTAAATGGTTCCCAGTTTTCCGTGAAGTATGTTCTGTTTTTTGTCTGGAAAGTATCTGCCTTTAAGTTATTAAATTGTTCAATAAAACGTATTCAAGAAACGATGCGGAAATTTATTTCTCTATAGAAGACAATGCGTTGAAAAAATGAAAAGACAAGATGGAGAACTAAATCTGCTGTTCATGGAAAAAAGTGTAGGTTCTTGAATTCTTCAGCTTACGTAAAAGTTGCCATCCTTTAGAACTGAGCCTATACAGTAGAACTCTTTTTCTGAGATTATTTTTAATTCATTGATATCCGATAGATGGCCAGTCATGGGTCCCGATGATTTTTAACTGCGCATGTGCCGAAAAGAGCGGACCTATTTGAAATCAGAAAATAATATAAATAATTAGACAGATAAATATTAACAAAAGCTTTTTTCGAACAGATTAAATTAAATGATAGAATTACCTAATTTCATCATATAATTTAATATTAACGTAATATTGCAATTGTGCATTATATAACTTTAAATAAGCCCACGCTTTTCGATACATGCGCATTTCAAAACTTCTATAATTTTAGTATAATAAATAATTAATAATAACTCATTTTAGTATCTTGAAAGAGTAAAATATTAAAATATAGTTACTTAGAGAAGGAAATTGTAAATGTTTAGTAATAATATTGGATTGTCAAAAAAATTAGAAAGTTTGCTGTACTCTTAAGGTTTAGTCAGTGAGAATTTAGGGCTTAGGAGAATTCACTGAAAATTTTTAAAATACCCTAGATATTCAAAATACTTTAAATTACATTCAAATTATTTAAATCTATTAGAATTTCCTTGAAAACTTTTTTAATACCCTAAAATGTTTTGGATCCTTTCAAGCATGTTAAAGCTGTATTACCTTAAAATCCTTTAAATCCTTTTGAATCACCTAAAATTACTTAAATATATTAGGAATACTTTAAGATATTGCAAATTCTTAAAAATCTTTTATAATCCCTTCAAAATTTTCTAAAGCTTTTAAGAATTGCTTGGAATTTTTAAAAATGGCCTAAAATCTTTAAAATTCTTTGGAATCTGTTCATTTTATTGAAAAAAAATTCCTGGGAATCTTTTCAAATATCCTAAAATCTTACAAATTCTTTAAAATCTTTGGTTATACTTTTAAATGTTTAAAAATCTTATAAATCCTTGAAAATATCTAGTAAACTTTTAGAATATTCTTAAATATTTGAGATACTTTAAAGCAATTTAGAGCTATTGAAAATTTCTTAGAATTAAAAAAAAAATACGTTAAAATTTTTTAAATCCTTTGGAATTACCTTCAAATTGCTAAATTACAATAAAAATTACATTAAATTTTTTTTAAAGTTCCTTACATTTTTACCAGCACTTAAAAAGTCCTTTGCATTTTTACAAGCGTCCCAAAGATCTTTAAAATTCGTTAGAATGTCTTAAAATTATTGAAATGAACTGAAAATTTCTTGAAATATTTTTAAATATCCTAAAATCTTTAAAATAATTTAAAATCTTTGTTAAGGCTTCGAAAAAATTTAAAAATCTTTGAAATCCCTTAATTCTCATTATTAATTTCTTTAACAATAATTAAAATTGTATAAAATCCGGTGAACATGCATAAAATCTGATGACAATATAATAATCCTCGGAAATTTTCTAAAACCCGTTGAAAATTAAGTAAGATGTTGAATTTTGAATGATTGGAATCCCTATAAAAAGAAAGGTGAAATTGATGAAAGGGTAACTCTGAACAATAAGAACCAATAACGTAAACATTTTTTAAATCGCCCCACTTATAGCATTCTTTGTAACAATGTTGAAAATTAGATAGACGCTGCACAATTTTCTTAGAGAACGTGAAAAAATTATTTTGAAAAATAGTTAGTTTCTTGCTTATAACATCAATTCAATTTAATTTCAGACGATTTATCACAAAGTAAAACATAGTATTTCTTTAAACATTTCGTCACACGGTTGCTTAAAAACGATCTTAAAAAATGTAATTTTATACAAAAAATTACAAAAGACTATTGCGAATAAAAATAGTCTAAAAAAGTTACGAAAACACATGACTTTCACAGTAAAAATGAATTCGAGAAAAAGTAAATTCTACCATACATAATGATAAAAAAGACCTAATTTGTGGAAGAAACGTTTTCCAATATTTATTTGCAATTCGAAGAAAGTAATTTCCCGTTTTCGAATAGCCATCAGACGTCCTGGTGCAAGAGCACAAAAGCGAGTCTCGTGCGAGCCAGTAATGGCAATGGACCAGGTTGTGGTAGCGGCTACCAGTTTTTCTCGAGGAGTCGATCGGGACCAACTGCATCCGCAGACTCCAATATATAATGCATTACGCATGCACGCCGGGATGCATTGCATGAAAGACCAGAAGGTGGACTTGGAACTTGGACGCCGGCACTTTTCTCAAGTTGTCTCGATGTGGCTTTATAGTTTCACTGTTTGCGATCCACTATCCCAGCTTATATGAAACTACGGACATTCGCAACGCATATTCGCATACGCATATTCACACACACTTCACGCACGCATCTTCACACACGCGAATTCGCACACGCATTGCGCGCAACCAGTTGCATTGGCGGTCTACCAACCAATCGGATTATCCTACGATGAATTCATCCCTTCTCTCCGCTCTTGCCGTCGGTACGAAACGAGCTAGAGTTTGCTCTAAAGATTTATTTTTCCTCCCTTTCTGCCTCCTTCTGACTATACTCTTTCTCGATTCATTTCACTCTTTGGCTGCTTTTCTGCTACACACGAGAGAAATCGAAGGGTACCATGGTGGAAAGATATTTCTCAAGTGAAATTTGTACGTAAGAGGGGTGTTCGCAAAAATATAAGAGTTGCATTGTTAACCAGGAAGTATGAATTTTCATCCAGAAAGTTTATTTCCAACCTGAAAAGACGAATTTTTAACAAATTGGGAATCTTCGAGAAAAAATATATTTTTTTAACAAAGTAGTTCAGCTTCTTGTGAATTTGTGGAATTTCCTACCAAAAACTTTAAATATTCAATCAAACATTTGCATTTTCAACCAAAAATATATAATATTCACTAAACGACAACAATTTTAAATCTAAAAATACGATATTTCAACAAAACAGTTGACTTTTTAACAAAAGCAGATTTTTTATTAAAGAAAAAAAGAAAATTTCAATGAAACTGTTGAATTCTTCAGCCAAAAGGACCAATTGTCAACAAAATATTTAAATTTTCTACCAAAGAGTTAACTTTAACGAAATAAATGATTTTTTCATTAAATAATTAAAGTTTTAACCAACAATAGAATTTTCGACTAAAAAGAGAAAAGTAGTTCTTAGTAAAAAATCAATTGTGAAAAATATTCCAAATTTCAACTAAATCAATGAGTTTTCAACATGAATATGAAAAAAGAGTTGAATTGTCAACGAAACAATTCCATTTTTAATCGGATTGTCGAATTTTTAGCTAACCAAGATAAATGTTCAACAAAAATACAAAACTTAAATTTTCAGTAAAAAAAAAAATTTCAAAATAGGCAAATATTTAACTCAAGAGATAATTTTTCAACTTTAAGTTGAATGCTTAACGAAAAATATTATAGCCTGATGTTTAAACCAAAAACAATGAATTTTTAACAAAGGTTGTCAATTTCTAACCAAAGATATGAACTTTCAACACAAAAATTAAAATTTTAAGAAAATATTTGAATTTTCAACCAGATACAAGTGAATTCGTCTATAGCGCCGATTTTGAGGCTGACGGTGGGCGGGAACTAACTCATTATAGCCCGCTCCGCTTTTGTTTGTTCACGCTTGAGTGATCGGCTGAGTGACAATCTCAGACCCCGCGCAATTACTGTTACACCTACCTGCTGCGCAGCCTCAATTCTCGGAAGGGCTACGGAAGGGAGGGCTATTGAAGGGTTTTACTGTAATTGATTTGTCAACCTAAAAAGGTGAATTCTCAATTAAAAACACGATTTTGTCAAGTTAATATGTAAAAAAAATAAATAAAACAGTTAAATTTAACAAAAAAATATGAATTTTGAATCTTTAACAAAACAAAACAAATTAATTTTCTTCCAAACGGTGGCATTTTCAACAAAAAACATCATAGTTTTATAAATATTTGAATTTTTAACCCACAGGGGCATTTTAAAAAAAAGTTGAATTTTTAACTAAAACTAATGACTTTTGAATAAAACTGTTGAATTTTCGAGAAAATAATAATTTTTTCTAAAAGCGCGATCTTCAAGAGAAAGAAAAAAAATAGGATTACAAGGTATATAAATTATTAACAAGAATATTATATCAGGGTCGCCGGAAACTTCATGACAAAATTACCAAACTTTTCCCTGACCAATTTTTCATCTTTCTGTGCCATTAATATTCAAAGACTAGAATTTTAATCTTGTAACATTTTTATCATAGAATTTTTTATAAATGGAATAGAGCAACTAATCTTATAAAATTTAAAATTTTTTATCTTTGACAGTTTTTTAAAGTACTTTTTATAGAAATTTACTGACTTTTGCAAGATTTTTTCGAAAGCCATAAATTTTCCCTGACTTTCCTTGATGAATTAAATGCCCCGAAACTCATTCTGATTTCTTGATTTTCGTATACCTACACAGACACGCTTTCCTGAGTTCCTTCCCAAGGTCCAAAATTGAATAGAATGATGTGAGGAAGAATTTACAGCGATTCAAACAATTTTTTATTTGAATTTCGCGCCATTCTGAGGTTGCACTTTGGCGGGATATTCGAATAAGAAATTAATTCCACTGCCTTTTTGAGGATCATAAAGTACTGTGTGTTAATAAAGATTGAAAAAGCTATCAAGCCCAGCCATCGGAAACTGCTGGAAGCTATTTCAGTGCAGTTGAAAATCTATTAAGTTCATGTTCCAATTCAGATGAAATGAATTTAGACAGTTGGAATCGAGACCTGATATTGTCTACATAAATCTTCGATCTTCAACTTTCACATATGAATCCTACTCTGAAAAAGTGGAAATAAGAGACCTAAAAGACGCAATAAAACTAGAAAAATGTTTTTTAAAAAATTTTTCTTATATGAGAACTTCAGTTCCCTTCAGAGAAAAAACGTTATGATATATCCATTCGACGATATTCTCTCGTAACGAGAGGTCTTACCTAAAGTCTGCAATGATAATAAAAACCGCAAACAGAAAGATCGACGTTTATCTAGACTGAAAAAAGTCATAAATACGACGTCCTTAAGAACAAGGACAGTGGTCCTTAATAGGTTAACACAAGCATCGTTCTGAAGACAAAAACTACATACGCAATTCGATAGTCTCTCGTTGAAGTTAGCAATGATTTGCTTGAACGGATGAATAATGTATTCGAATAATATTGAATAATCGACATTCTCGGCGGGCATAAAACAAACGACACCTTTCCGCCAATTCCCGTTAAGCCTTTGCAATAAGATTGAAATATTCTGGTGCAGTCGTGGGATTGAATAATAATGAAATTAAAAAGCCAATTAAGAAAACAAGGGAAGAATATGAGAAGAAGAGGTAAAACGCAAACTGGAGAGAAGGGACGTGCGGTTGCACTTAACGAGTAACGAGTCACTGTACTAATGACTGATTGCGTTACGGTGATTTTAACCTGAATCAAGTTGGTACCCCTGTCGAGTGTCTTGCACAAAAGTGCCTTTACTATACACCGCGAAAAGGCCGATCGTATCCTCAGATAAGCCAAGTAGGCATCGTCATACATTTATGCATATGTATTCGTTTTAGCTGCATAAGTATGCGGATCTACGTACACATACGTAAATAGATTCATGCAACCAATATGGCCGACATGCACCTTCAATGTGAGAATGTGGCAATGGGATGAATTAGATTCCTCTCTAATCATTCGCAATCAGCTAATTAATCGCTAAGTCTTTCAGAAAACATAGCGTCACTTTCTATTATTTCTGAGATCTTCGCAGAAAAAACTGGGCTTTCTATCAGAACCAATTTTTGGTTCCAAAGTAGCTGCGACGAAAAGGAACCTCTCTTGCTGAAAAGGATCCTAAAATGATTCATGGTTTCTAAATGAACCCGAAGTTTGGATTAAAATGATTCTAATTGAGCCTTTTTGTCACTTCTGGTTTGACTCACTTCAAAGATTTTACAAGTTAATGATGCACATTTTACTTTATAATACGAATGAAATAATATAAAACTGGAAAAAATTTAATGAAGAAACTAAAATTATAGACATTAGTGATTCCTTAAAGGAAGATATCGCATATAAAATGTAGCAGTTTTTAGGGTTATGTTGAAAATCCTATGTTTTTCACTGCGCATGTACCAAGAAGCGCGGGACTATTTAAATTGACATAATATGCACATGCTATATTAGATTAATGTTAAATTTTTTGAGAAACTAGGTCATTTTATGATGCAATATAATTTGTTTAAAAAGAATATCTATATGACCATTCATAGTATTTATTGATTTCAAAAAGTCCCGCGCTTTTTGGAACACACGTAGTTAAAAACTTCGGCACCCACGGATGGTCATCTGTCGGATATCAACGAACTAAAAAAACCCTAATAAGAGTTCCTTTAGAGCGTAAATTCTAAATTATGCTCATTTTTACTTGAGCCGCAACATTACTGAATCCCAGTTTTTTCTGTGCTCTTTTGTTGTGAGGATAATAAAAAATGTCTTCGTCATGGATCATCACTCAATGCTTAAACATTTGCACTATTAATTAAAAAGTTAAATATTCGAGTCAAAATCTGTTCTTCGATTACATTTGATAAACTCCTTAAATAAAACACAAAACATACAGAGTAAACTAGGTTTCACTAAATTTCAGTGGTCAATCATAATACCATTGGCCTTTGCAAAGTACTATGTTGTGAACAATGATTGAATTTTTGACATTATTCTTAATTTATTTAAATATAAATTATCTACTACTTTTAACACTCGACTTAATACGGTCATTTTAATTTTTATCAAATTGATTATCCATCTGGAAAAATTCCTTAAATGGCCAATCATTGTACCGATTACTCCATAGAACAATAAAATTAATATTGAGTCTAGTCAATATTATTAGGAATATGGATCATAAAAAACTTTCTTTGTAAAAAATCTGTTTTTTTCCCCACAAAATTTACTAGATCAAAATAAACTATATTCTACATCTACATTTTCTTGAAAAAAAACAACTAATTTTTGAACCATGAAAATATTCAATCTTAGATCGTCTGTATTCTTATACCGATATTTTTTAATTCAATGAAATTTTCTACGAAACAACATCTTTTTCAACAGAAAAATGGCTTTTTACAAAATAATTCAATTTAAAGAAAAAGTGTTAAATTTTCAAAAAACGGTTAAATTTCTTACCACCTCGTTAAATTTTCGAATTAAGAAGATGAATTTTCTACCAAATCATCGAAATTTTAAACAAAAAATCTACTTAAATAGTCGAATTTGGGAAAAAACCTATACATTTTAAAATAAAAAATGAAAAATGTCAACCAACAAAAAAAAAATTATATTTTAAGTTAAAAAATAATAATTTTTAGCAAAAAAAATGAATTTTCAACAAAAGGCGATTAATTTCCAACCAATAAATGAATGGTCAAGTTTCCATTGAAAAAAAATTATTAACACAAAAAGAGACGAATTTTCCAATGTAGTTCAATTCTCAACCAGTAAAATAATTGATTACAATGTTTTTCAATTTGAAACCGAAATAGGCGAATTTTAAGTGTCAAATTTTTTGAATGAACAGTTGAATTTTTAATTAAAAACTATACATTTTTAGCCAAAAGTCGATTAATTAAATTTTCAGTAAGAAAATTAATTTCCAACTAAAAAACGAATTCAAGCGTAGAAGCGAGAAAAAAAAGTTGCTTTAGGTGACAGGGAAAAACACAAATTCTTTCAAAAGGGGAACAAAGGAAAATATAGGAAATAGTGTGAACTCTAGTATTTAGATTCCTTACTTCATATTACAATAATTTAATAGTTTAAATGCGCTGCTTAACCTCGTTGATCGAATGAGAAATGTTTAACAATTTCATGCATCTAAGTGCCAATTGAATTGATTTCAGACTACTTCTAGGTTTATTCATTTTTAAATGAAACTACAAAAACCAATATTTTTTGTACTAATTTACGATTAGAAAAAATAGGTATTTCATACAAATATTTCCCTAGAATCGAATATTTACTGAACATATAGTTTTTATTTTAATATTTTTAATCTTTCATCGAAGCTCGTAGCTTTCTTTAACAATTAATTTTTTCCTGTTAGAAAAACAGACCATAATTTCTCTATTTTGAACTGAAGATCCTATTTGATTTTTATACAAATTATTATGCTGCTGTTGAACAACGATAAAATATTTCTCACGAGTATATTTTATTACTTTTTATTGCAAGCACTTACAACTTAGGAAGAACAACACTGACGTAAACATGTACAAGGTTGACTCACCTGGAACAGAAAGAAAGTTTCTTTATTATTTATGACAATTTATAGATAAATAAATATGTATAATTTAACTCACAACTTTCATAAATATAAAGATTCATATTTGGTTTTAACATTTCGTATAAATATTGATCTAAATTTTAATAAATTAGAAAATAATAAATCTTTACAAACATAAGCGACTAATCCAGTTACGCTAATTTTATTATTACTTTGATAAAAATATTTTGCTACACAAATTCAACAGTCGATGACTCGGATGCTAATTATACATGTCGAGTAATTTCCGAAGTCGCCGTGACACTCGCTGGTAATTGCCGTGACGTCGCGTGCTACGTGAAAGGAACAATGGAAATTTATGTCGTTATATAGCTCGACGTGAAATTCCCTCGCACGCGACAATTCCTCATTTGCTTAGTTAATTAATATGGTTGTTGCATAGAATTTGCACCTACTATAATAATCGTAATAATTACATAAGACAACATAGGATATAAATTATAACTCCTCGTAAAAGCTTCTTAAAATCGTAAAACTGTAAAAACTTAGAATTAATTTTAAAATATAAATAATTGAACAATTTTATATATAGGATATATATAGGATATATAGGACAAATAGAGCTATTTTTCAAGAAAATAGTGGAATAAACTCTTTTAAGTAAAATTAACCATGACGAATCATCTCCATCAGAGCCACAGTAATCTGGATTAGGTATGATGATGCGTTCATCAGTTTCATCGGAATCCCATTCCGATTCAGAGTTTGTTGAAATTTTTGTGGCTTTACGCTTAGGCATTTTTTTGTTGGATGGACTCGAAAATTCTCGGAATGAAAATGCGATGGCGGTGTGGTTTAGTTAATTGGGAACTTTTTATTGAAAAACTATGCACTTTGCGGAAAAATTCTCAGGAGTAAAAAGTTGTTGTAATCAGCCAAGGAATAAGCCTGAATTTTTCCCAAGCGTTTTGAGCAAAATTTTGAATCTTGCCAAAATTGTTCATAAGCAAAATTAAAAATGTACTCAAAACGCTTCAGAAAAATTCAAGCGTATCCCTTGGCTAATTACAAGAATTTTTTACTCCTGAAAATGTTTCGAAAGGAGCATCGTTTATTGTAAACAAATTCATGAATGTTTTCACAAAAATGTTGCCATTAAGACGCCAATTTGAAAATACTAAAACGAAAAATCGATCTTTGAACCATGGATTCTCAAAGTTTAGACATTTATTCCACCGGTTAGTGAATAATTACAGAATCCCTGAATAATAACCTGAATAATAATAACTGAATAATAATAATAACCTGAATAATAACCCCCTGAATAATAATTACAGATCCCTGAATAATTACAGACTCGAAAAACTTTGAAAAATGGATCACAGCAAAAATAGGCATGGAAAATCACGTTTTTTTTTTGTTTAAACTGCATTTTGGAATAACAAATAAATTTTTTGAGGAATTTCACTAGTACCATCGGAAAGAAAAGATCTTAAGCAATAAAAATATATTTACCTAAATTTTTTGCAGTGTCGAACAGTCTTAGTTATTGGCCTTCGAAGAGCAGTGTACCGTTCGTGGCGTTTGGCAGTTAAAGGTTAATGCAGATAACTATGTTGAACTCAATATGAAACGCTTTAAAATTATCAACCAGATGGTAAAATTTAAAAAAAAAACGATGAAGGTTATTTTCTACTAAAAGACAAATTTGTAACTAAGTAATTGAGATTTTCAACCACATAGTTTTTAAAAACTAAAATATATATGTCTTTAGCCAAAAATTGAATAGTTAAATTTTCAGTTTAAAAAATTACTTTTTACTCCAAAGAAACTAATTTTCAATCTGATGGATTCAACAAAAAAAGTCGAATGATGAATTTTCAAATTATAAATACTATATTTTCAACCAAAAATAGAATTTTCCAGTTTTTATAAAAAAAAATTAATTTTTGACTGAGGAGATTATTGTTCTACAAAAAAGTCGATTTTTTTTACAAAAATTCTATTTTTTGACAGAATTCTTGAATTTTAGAGCCAAAATGCCAATTATCTACAAAACAGTTGAATTTTCAACAGAAAAATATTTAACTAAATAGTTGAATTTATACCAAATTAGTTAGATTTTCGATCAAAAATATGAATTTTCAACAAAAATGTTAATTTTCAGCCAAATAGCCGAATTTTCACCAAATTTTTCAAGTTTCAATAAAAAAAAGATCAATTTTCTTACAAAACAGTTAGAATTTCAACATAAACTTAGAATTTTTTATAAAATACTTCACCTAATTCCGAAAAGATGCATTTTCCACAAAAAGTTCATTTTTCATCAAGAAAAATGAATGTTAAATTAAATGGTTGAATTTTAAATAAGAAAATAAAATACTTGTTAAGGAATCAGTTGCACTTACAAATAAATAGTTGGACTTTCAAGAAAAAGAGATAAATTTTTAACAAAAAAGTACGATTTTAACCAAATTTTTAACAAGAAAGTTAAATTTTACCAAAATAGTTACAATTGTATAAAATGTAATGTTTTTAAATAAAAAAAAAATAAATTTCTACAAAAAACGTTCAGTTCGACTAAAAAATGAATTGTTTTCAAATTGTTAATATTTAAAGCCAAAAAATGAATTTTCTACAAAAATTAAAAATTTTAAACCAAAATATGAATTTTGGTCAAAAAATGGAATTTTAAACTAAATTATATAATTTTTAACGAAATAGAAGAATATACAACCAAAAACAGAACAAATACATTTGCAACAAAAGTGTTCAAAATTTAACCAAATAGTTAAATTTGTAACCAATAAAATGATTTTCTAATCGTCAAGATTATTTTTTAAACAAAAAAGACGATTTGTCCAAAAAATACACTAATTTTTATCAAAATAGTTGAGTTTTCAATTAAAAATTATAAATTTTTAACAAAAATGTAAAAGTCAAATTTGCAACAAACAGGATGAATCTTCCAGCAAAAAAGAAATTTTAACAAACAAAACTGAATTTTCTGATTATGTTCTATAAATTCAGTATGTATTTAACCGTGCCCCCCCCCCCCCCCCCCCCCCCCCCCCCCCCACCATTAGTAACGTAGTTTATGGACGGCGCCTAAGAATTTTTTCTTTCATTATATTTACTTACTTTCCGGTTCAATAAACTTTTTTCAAGAAACCGTGATCAATATTTGCGAATGAAAAAGATTAGCAAAAATGAAAATCAAATATACCCGTTTCTCGATTCCGATTGTTCGCACGAGCACATTCAAAGTAAGCATAAACATTGCGCGATTGGGGCCAAGCTAGTGCGATAAGAAGGGCGCACCTCGGTTTTACATGATTCAGTCAACATTATTATCTCTGACTAATATCGAATAAATCATATTTCTCGTGTGGACGATCCCATTTCCCCAATAATACTGATGTGGGCATGGAATTTAAAAAAAAAATCTTTTTGAAATTCAGTTCAATTTCTTATAATTCCAAAAAATTAATTCTATAATATTTTTAAAATACTGCCAAAGCGCAAAATTTCCTTTCCTTACTCCTTGACTTTGCTATGATTAAAATTTCGAATATAGAATCTTTTATAAATGGAATTAAATAATTTACAATTTTCAATTATACATTTATAGTTCATTCAAGACTAGTTTAAAAAATGGCAAAGCTAGAAAAATATTGAAGGGTTACAGTACAGAACTATCATTCAGAATTCTCATTTTATATTGTAACTAAAATTTGATTTTTCTATTGCAATCCGCTGTCAAGCCTTGTTCAGTTTTAGATTTAGTAACACTTTGATATTGTCGTCAACTTACTAATCCATTTCCTTGAACACTTATTTTTAAAACAAAAATTTTTTGTTTCAATCCAAAAAGAGTTTGGCTTGGGATTATACATTTGTTTTATTTTAAAATAGTTATTTTTATTTTACAGAATGTTTTTTCTTTCTTTCGAAAAATGCACATTTTGTTGGGTTTCTAGTTGCCCCGTATTCAGAAAGCTAATATCTCAGAATTCTTATATTATTTTATTTTTAAACAAAAATGTAAATTTTTTCGCAATCCGCTGTGAAACGTAGCACTCAGCACTAACTCAGCAAAACTTTGGCTCGGGAGCAGACATTTGTTTGCTCAGAGACTATAGACTATAGACAGAGACTATAGTGATTTTGATTTTACATAATGTTTTTTATCTGTTTTGAAAAATGCCTATTTTGTTGGTTATCTAGTCTTGTACTGCTGAACTTTTTACATCAAACTTTGTTTAACTTTATTTATAAATTTAATATATTGGAATTGTTATTTCATTTTATTTTTGAACTAAAATTTTACTTTTTTCGCAATCCGCTGTAAGGCCTGGTCGAATTTTAGATTAGTGTCACTTTGATATTGTTAACTCCAATTCCATTTTCTTGAACAGAGGTAACTTTTCAACCAATATTTTGTGGTGCCCGTTCAGAAACACTATAGCTTGGGCTTCGAATCTAGTTTCATTTTTCAATAGTAATTTCCATTTTACAGAATGTTTTTTCTCTCTTTTAACAAATTCCCATTTTGTTGACTAACTAGTTTTTTACTTCTAACCTTTTTGCATAAAACTTTGTTTACCTTTATTAAAAAACTTAATATATTGAAATTGGTATTTTAGTTTTTAATTGAAATTTGAATTTTTTCACAATCCGCTGTCAAGCCTGGTCCAATTATAGATTAGTGGTGCTTTGATATTGTAAAATGCAAGATCCATTTCCTCGAATACGGATAAAATTTTTTTAAGCAACCCTTTCTGCCCTCAATCAGCAAAACTTTGGCTCGGGAGTGGACATTTGTTTATCTTTAACAGTGATTTCGATTTTACAAAATGTTTCTTCTCTCATTCGGAAAATTCCCATTTTTTTGGCTGTCTAGTTTTTTACTGCTAACCTTTTTAAATTAAACATTGTTTGCCCCTATTGAGAAACTTAATAGCACAGAATTCTTATTTTATTTTTAAACAAAAAATTGAATTTGTATCGTAATCCGCTGTGAGGTCTAGTCGAATTTTAGATTAGTGTCGGTTTAATATTATCAACTTCGCATCCATTTTCTCGGACAGGGATAACTTTTTTTTAACCAAACTTTTCTGTTCTCAATACAAAAATATTTTGGCAGGCGAGTGGTTATTTGTTTTATCTTTCAATTGTGATTTGGATATTACAAAATGTTTTTTCTCTCTTCCGAGAAATTTCCATTATTGGGCTATCTACTTTTGTACTGATAACCTTTTCACATCAAACTTGGTTTACCTTCATTCAGAAACTTAATATATTGTAATTGTTATTTTATTTTTAAACTAATATTTGAATTCTTTTCCCAATCCGCTGTCAAGTCTGCTCCAATTTAGATTAGTGTAGCTTTGATATTCTCACATTCCAAATTCATTTCTTTGACTCGGGATTAGAAATATATTTTATTTTTAAATAGTAATTTCGCTTTTTTCTAATGTTATTTCTCTGTTGTCAAAAGTTCCCATTTTGTTGGCTATCTAGTTTTGTACTGCTAACCTTTTTACACTAAACTTTGTTTACCCACATTCAGAAACCTTCGGAATTGTCATTTCATTTTATTTTTAAATTAAACTTTAAACTTTTTGTCGCAATCCGCTGTCAAACCTGGTCCAATTATAGATTAGTGTAACTTTGAGATTGTCGACTTCCAAATCCATTTCCTGGAATACCGATCAGTTTTTTTTTTAGCAAAATTTTCTGTTCTTAATTCACCAACACTTTGAGTCGGAAGTGGACATTTGTTTTATCTTTCAATAGTGATTTCGATACTACAGAATGCTTTTTCTCTCTTTAAAAAACAGGGCAATTTTATTAGCTATGCAATTTAGTGCTACTGCCCTTCAATTTAAGTCTTTCTTAAATCTGGAAATAGAAAATAAACTTAAAAATCGAACCTAATAAATGAAAGATTTGTCTCCTCTCGTAACTTTGATGATTGCACTGGCTATCAAGTGATCGAAACAAAATCGAGTTTGTCTCATGGATAATAGAAATCGGGAAAAAAGGCACTGGTGATATTCATCAGGCCGGCGGAATGACGACAAAGGAACAAAGTATCGAAGGATGGGCTCGGGGGTAACCACTTTTTGGGGGATTGATTGATATCACGATAGCACGCAACTACACTATACTGAAATCAGTAATTCGATTGAAATTCGAATCCTACGATCATCCTGCGGTGAAATTACAAAACGAAAAGGTCCAGGATATATACGCCTATAATTGTATACAATATACTATATACAATATACAATATGCATTTAAGAACGATATATCGCTTACGATCGTGACGCAGAATCGTCAGAAACGATAAAGTTATTAGAAAATAGAGGGAGCTTATTTTATGGATAAAAGTAAAATGGTTCGCACACATGGTCACACTGGGAGTGTCACCAAGATAAGAGTCTAATAGAAAATGAAATTTCAATTAGTAACGTAAATAGTGAGAACTAATCCTCAACTTATTACGCCACAGATATTGTCTCTTTGATAATGTAGTTTGCACAAGTTGACTTTTTAGAACACTTAGAAATTCATTTTTTTCTCATAGATTCCTATTTTCATTTCACCCACACGGAGAAAAATAGATATTGAAAAACAGATATTAAAAACTTAGATATTTAACCATAAAATATAGATATTACGGCATAATATCTAATATCTTCTATTTAAGATACAAAATATTAAAGTGCAATATCTGTTTATATTGAAGGTATAAAATGTGTAATATTAACAGTTAATATCTAAGATATTAAAAAAGCGAAATATTATCGGAGCAAGGTCGCTAACGTGTGGCGTGCCGACAAAAGATTTTAAGGGCATGCTCTTCGTGATCACGTGACCAAACTAGTCCCCGGATATGATCATTTTTTTTTGTGTTCACTGTGTCCACGCGGATTGAGATATCGTGTTTAAAATTTGACAGATTAAATAAAAAACACTAAAGAACGTTTGTATACATCAATGTGTTTATAGTTTTAAAGAAAGTTTATTTATAAATCGATGAAAAAGGATATTACCATTCGAGTTATAGCACTATGCAGATAATTTTTGGTTTGATGCATTTCGGATTTTTTGGTTTGGGTATATTGAGCACTGACACCAGTTTTCGACTAAATCGTCTACACCTTTAAAAAAATGGATGTAAGCAATATAATTTGCACATTCGTTGAAAATCAACAAATAAGTATCTGCATACGCGTAACCTATAATTATTTTTGGAACATTTTTAGCGATTTCTAGCGGAGAGAAAAAGAAACTTTGACACGTTTGTATATATCAAATTGTTCGTAAGTACGAAGACAGTTTTCAAATAAAATACTACAGAAATTAGGAAATAAACTTTTAACGTCGATAAAGTAGATGCCTCGATTTAAAAAAATCGAGGAACATCTTAGAATGTCATCCTCAAAAATTCGTCCAAGTCACATCTTGAGAAATGTGCATCTTCAGAAAATAATTTAAAATTTCTAATGGTTATATATTCTTGTAGATTTTTTGTACTGGTATGAAACAATTCCAAGAATAAAAATAAAATTTCGCCCGGGGGCGAAAGGCAAGGCGAGTTCAACGCTGAGTCCCGCTGGTTGGTTCACTGTCAACAATAGTTATCAGCTGATCGATTCAACGTCAAGAATGATGGAAGTTGGTTGGAGAACTTCGACGAGTAAATTTTAGCACATTGTTGGTGTTGCTATGTTTCCAATTTGAAATTTATCTTTTATTTTTAGGACTAAAAAAATAAAAATTATTTTACACCGATATTTCATGAACGAACTTAGTCACTTGATCTCGACTTTATCGACGTTCAAAGTTTCTTTTTTTCTCCGCTAGAAATCGCTAAAAATGCCCAAAAAGAATGATATGTTACGTGTGTGCAGATACTTATTTTTTGATTTGCAACGAAGGTGCAAATTTTATTGCTTATATTAATTTTTTTCAAGGTTTAGATGATTTAGTATAAAATTGGTGTCAGTGCTCATTATGAGCGAATAAAAAAATCTAAAATGCATCAAACCAAAAATGATCTGCAAAGTGCTATAACTCGAATGGTAATATCCTATTCCATCAATTTATAAATAAACTTTCTTTAAAATTACCAATATATTGATGTATACAAACGTTCTTTAGTGCCTTTTATTTTATGTGTCAAAGTTTAAATATAATATCTCAATTCGTGTGGACGTAGTGAACACCAAAAAAAATGTTCATAACCGGGGACTAGTTTGGTCACGTGGTCACCGAAGAGCATGCCCTTAACCCCGCTTTTTCTGAATGTTTGCTGTTCAATACAAAAATGGCATAATTATGCAAAAAGGCGAATGCTTGAAGATTCGGATTTTCAAAACAGAGGACCACAGTATTAACATCCTTTTGCATATCATAGAAAATGGCATGCTCTACAGGTAATTTTCGCACAATTAAAAAATATTCCTTGAATATCTTAGATTCTGCCTTTTAATATCTTGGATATTGTCAGTTAAAATCTTCTTTCTAATATCTACGGATACTCTACTTCAGTATGTAGATTTCTGTTTCATAGTTAAATCGCTAAAATATTACCTATTAATATCCAGATAGTCTGTTCTAACATCTATTTTTCTCCGTGCATTTAAAACAGGACTTGGTGGGTTGATTCGAAATTTTCCGTTCCACCTAGGACGGATCCAGCAGACCCGAGCAAAGTTCAATCTAAAATATCTTCGGTTTAAATAGACTTAGATCCATTTTTTTAAACTGTAACTCAATCTCACAAAAATGAATATTGTAAAAATAGATATAAAAATTAATGTCGTATAATAAATATTTTGCAACAAATGAGAGCAGACGTTGTAAAAAAATACTACTAAAATAACGTTCGGGTCCCTGGGACCCGTTCTAGCACTTAAGGGTTAAAAAATTACCATTTTAAAATAAACTGCAATTTCAAAATAATTCCTTGTTGCAGGGAATCTTTCAGTTCTCCTGTTTATTGATGAAATTCCGGGAGGGTTGGGGAAAAGTGAGGGGTCTAAAAAAAAATGAAAAATTCAGACAATTTTTCAAATCATTTTTCAGTCACTTTTTGAAAATATGGCCACTATAGTCACTTTTTAAAATGAAAATATTACTTTAGTCACTTTTTTCATTAAATAAATACATAGATCAATCGCTATTGTATTGTCAATATATACCTATTTCTGAATTTTCTTGAATTCTTTTGAAATATTTCAGGGTATTTTAAAAGTTCGCAAAA
The DNA here is from genome assembly GCF_010883055.1 of Belonocnema kinseyi. NCBI lineage: Eukaryota > Metazoa > Arthropoda > Insecta > Hymenoptera > Cynipidae > Belonocnema > Belonocnema kinseyi. The sequence continues at coordinate 59,869,204 of NC_046664.1, forward strand.
AATTTTTAATAGATTTCAATCCTTTGGAGGGATTCAAAAGAATTTTTAATATTTTATACTAAATTTTAAAAATTACAAAAACCGTTTAGAACTTAAAAACTTTTCAAAGGATTTCAAAATATTTCAAAGAATTTTTCTACATTCTGTTTCAATATTTTAAGAAATCATATTCAATGCTCTGAAACCCTTTCACTTTTTTCGTACAATTAATTTCCAAAAAAAAAAAAAAATTATAAATCATTGGAAACCTTCGTTTGAATCTTCAGAAAATGTTGTATTCTTTCGGAAGGATTCGAAAATTTTTAAAAAGCTTTTTGATTTCGGAATCTTCGTAAATCATTTTTTTACTATTTTGCATTGGTTTGAGAACTAGGTAAATACCTCAACTTTTACACCTACTTCAAAAATAGATTTTAAAAAATAATTTTTTTCAGTCCTTCCTATCCTCCCTTCTATTATTTTATTTTATAAATATTATTATAATTACAATTTGAAGAACGTTACCCTGACTCACCATTAAAAGTGTTACGTAATATATGGACGATCCCCAATTAATAACCATACAAGATATCTAAAAAAAAATTAATTGAAAAAATGGAACATTTTAAATTGGGAAGATTACTATTGCAAACCCTTGGGAGTCTAAAATCTTTTAGATTCTTTTTTGACAATTTTCCAAAATGTTTTTAAATTTCTCTTAATATTACTATTATACCATTAAGCCATTCCTTTCAGGGTATGAACATGAATTTTTGAAAATAACAAATTATTTAAAATCTTTGGACTGAAAAATTCCGAAGAATAAAATTGTCGAATAGTTTATAATATTACAGAAATAAAAAATTCCCATATAATAAAGTTAGCGACAGTTTATAATATTTTCGAATTAGAAAATTTCGGAATAATAAAATTCCCGAAATTAAACAATCGTATTTTTTTATACATATTATTTAATTAACAAAAATACAATAATCAAACTTTTTTGTGAAAAATACGTTATTTTTAGTACTTCAAGTTTATAAAATTATTGTTTCATTTTAAAATAACAATAATAGGAGAAAATATATTTCTGGATGAATTTCTTTCAATTGTAGTTTATTTAAATTCAAACAATAAGTTTATGAAATTTAAAGAATAAAAATCATTTTTTGTAATTAAAATGTTGATCATATTTGTTTTAATGATTAAATAAAATTTACTTAACAAATTTTAATTGTTTAAATTTGGGATTTTCTAATTAGGAAATTTTCTGTCAGGAATGTTCAAATTCGTTATATTATAAACTGTTAGGAAAATAATCATTCGGGAATTTCATTATTTGCAAATTTTATTAGGTCGCGAATTTTGTTATTCTTAAATATTATTATTCGGGAATTTTTCCATTCAAGAATTTCACAGTGTTGGAAATTTTGTTTTCCGTTAAAAAATTCTACTAGAAACCTTTAAAAAAATTTATTTTCTTATATGCACCAATTTTTTCAAAAATTTATTGTTAATAATCAAGAATCAAAATTTTGATCCAAATTTTCTATATTCCGTTTCAAAATGTTAGGAAATCATTTTAAATGTTTTGAACTCTTTTTAACTTTTCTCTTAATTTTTAAAAAATAAAATATCATTTGAAACGTTCCTCGAAACTTTAACAAACATTTTTATTATTTTGAAACGATTAGAAAATTTTCAAAAATCTTATTTTTTTTAGAAATCTTCATTTGCTATTTTTGACAATTTTGAAGTGGCCCGAAAAGTAATTTCATACCCCACATTTTACATTAAATAAAGCTAATCTTTCTCTTCCCTAAAAGAGTTACGTCATATATGAAGGACTCCTAATTAACAATGGAAAATCTTTAAAAAAATCTAAATAAAAAAATGGAACATTTGAAATTGGTAAGATATATTATTACAAGCGCTTGGGAATAGTACCACCGATACGCAACCATGAATCATCTTTTTTCAAACAAATGTGGAATCCCCGCGAGAAAACCAACACCGCTGGCAGATATCGTTGCCAAAAAAAAGTGAAAACTACCCTCCATTGTGATCTGTCTGTCTCTGTGTGCTCTTCCACATGTTTATAATGATCCATGCGAGTAACCACGAGCTATGAGAATTTTCGTTAAATTTAACTTGGAGACGAGGCAAAATGCTGTTCTTTAAGCACCTCCCGAGTTCCCCCGTCGCGACATCCCCTTTCACTTCTCTTTCCGTAAAAACTGTGTGAAAAAGCGTTATTTTGGGGTGAAATTCGACGCCGGGCCGTTTTTTATTGATGCATTTTAATCCCTTTGATCAAGAGAGAGGGGGAGGGGAACGAGCGAGAAAAAGATAGGAAAATAGAGAAAAAAGAGAAAGAAGGTGTTTCCAAATCACGGGGTGCAGGTAAATTTCATGATTCTGGAAGATCACCCCCAGGGGTGGATCAAAGGGGGACGCGCATCCTGCATATTCACTGGATTTTTTAAATCGGAGGGTTACGAATAAAAAAAGAGAGAATAAAGAAGAAGGTCCATTCAACACAAAATAGAGGAGAAGGGTCGCGCAATGGGTAAAACGTCTGTTTTTCGAACGCGAATCCTCCGCTTCTTTAGAATTTTCAATTTTTGGGTCATGGGAAGGTAAAACGAAGGCTCTAAACGCGGTTTACCCTGATCTTGGAAACTGATTTCTTCCCCTCCTTCCCCTTTTATTTCTCTCCTCGCGATCCTTTTTCACGTGTTCGCTGGATCGATTAATGCCCAACTTCTCAAAGGGTTTCCTTTCAATGAAAAACTATGGCGAGGACGTGGAAAAAGGAGAAAGTGGCACAATGCGGAGAGCTCGCCCTGCTAAAATCGGAGAACGATTCCTTCATGTTTCTTCGCTCGACTGTAAAATCGATTTCCAGCTAAGAAAGTCTCTGATTGCGTCGTCCTGCATCTCAAGGACGGATGTGTAACGAGACAAAAATAGGCATTTTATCGAAGATTTTATCCTTTGTAAGGAAATTTAATCCTTTTTCCATTTTTCACTATGTACGAAGTTGTTTATTTAGTTTTCATTAGTCAAGAATTATTTTCTCGCCTCTGAATTTTTTGTAGTCAATGACACGTAATGACTTTGGGAAGATCTTCGCCTGGGGTGATTGCTAAAGAGATTGATCAGCAACTTGTGTAGGACTGGCGTTGTGGACAGGTCTCTGATTTCGTCATCCTGTATATCAAGGACGGATGTGTAACGAGGAAAAAATAGAGATTTTATCCTTTGTGGGGAATTTAATACTTTTTTAATTTCTCACTATGTATGAAGTTGTTTATTTCGTTTTCATTAGTGGAAAAATTATTTTCATAACAAATTTAACAAATTTTTAAGGGTATGGATCTTCCTTTGGGATTATCTGTCCATTTCCACATTTTTATGTGATCAATGACTTTGCGAAGCTCTTCACCTGGGATGATTGCTAAATAAATTGATCAGTAACTTGTGTAGGAGTGGCGTTACGGAGCAATCTCTGATTGCGTCACGCTGCATATCAAGGACGGATTTGTAACGAGAAAAAAATTCACTACGTATGGTGTTCTTTATTAAGTTATCATTAGACAAGAATTATTTTGTTAATAAACTTTAAATAGTATGGATCTTAAAAGGACATTATCTATTTCCTCATTTTTGTGTAATCAATGAAAAATGATGACTTTGCGAAGCTCTTCACCTGGAGTGATTGCTGAAAAGATTCATCAGCAACTTGTGTAGGAATGGCGTTGCAGAGAAATTTATATTTGCGACGTCCTGCATATCAAGAAGGAATGTGTGAGAAAAAAAGTAGGGATTTTATTCTTTGTAGAGAATTTAATCCTTTTTTCTACTTTTGACTACCTACGATGTTCTTTATTAAGTTACCATTAGACAAGAATTATTTTCTTAACAAATTTTAAAGAGTATGCATTTTACTATGACATCTATTTCCTCATTTTTGTGAAATCAATGACACATGGTGACTTTGCAAAGCTCTTCACCTTGGGTGATTGTTAAAGAGATAGATCAGAGACCTGTGTAGAAGCGGTGTTGCAGAACGAAAGAGTTGGTTAAATAACGTTAAATAAATAACGTTCCAAGTAAATGGGATTTATTTATTGTTTGTTATAATCTGGCATTCCAAAAACCTTATTAGATGAAAATAAAAATATTTTCTGATTTAATCTAAATTTTAATCTAGCGAAAATAACTGTTTCAAAGTTAATTTTGACTGATTCCTACATTGCGGATTTAATACTGACGAATCAGTGAAAATTGACTTTTCAAGTCAGTCAATTTAACTCACTGTTGAGAGCAGTCATTTGTTTGAATAGTTGCTACAATTACAACGTACAAAAAAACTGACATGAATTTTAAAAAATTGGACGTGAAAGTCAATGTCAAAACGTTAAATAATACAGCTCTGTTGAATTTTCAACTAAAAAAGTATCAAATATCGACCAAATATGGAGCAGTTTAATTCTCAATTACCAACATTTATTTTCAACAAGAAAAACGAATTATTAACAAAATAGATAAATTTTAAATAAGAAAGAATAATTTAAACTAAAATGATGAACCTTCAATTTAAAAAAATGAAATTTTATCAAATTAGTTCAACTGTTAACCAGGTAGTTAAATTTTTAACTACAAAGGAAACAATTTTCAATCAAGGAAATGAATTTTGTAACAAAAAGATGAATTTTCCATAAAATATGTAAATTTTCTACTAAGAAGGAAAATACATGAATTTTCAACGAAAAGGTTGAATCTGCAACGAAAAAATAATATTTTTTCAACAAAAAATGCAATCTTTAGTTTTAATTAAGAAAAAGTATTCAAGAATAGAAGACGAATTTTTAACACAGTAGGTCAATTTTTTATCAAACAGATGAATTTTTTAACTATAAGAATGAATAAACTAGTTGAATTTTCAATCGTAGTGAATGATTTTTTTAACTAGAATAATTAATATTTAACAATGAACAAATAATTAACAAAGTACTTCCGATAGTTCATATCTGAAACTTGAACATTTTTATTATTACACCATTAAGCTATTTCCCTTTCGGGGTAGGCGTGACTCACTCGGTAGGGGAAAGGAGTAGTGTGTGGAAGGGATAGAGATTTTTCAGATTGATCCAGAATTCTCGTGGTATTTAAGTAAATAACACGTTCGTTCCGTAACACTGATCCGACCCAGGTTGCTGATCAATCTCTCTAGCAATCACCCCAAGCGAAGAACCTCACGAAGTCGTTACGTAAGGTTCCCCGCTTGGGTCCATTTGTAGCCAAGGTCTTTGTTTCAGGCGTCATTCACTCTACTGATACTCTTTTTATGAACTATTTGCCGCCATACTTTCCTGTCCTGGCATACTTCTCTAGCTTCTTTTAGGTCCATGCATTTTTTCATGCAGATTCTCGTGTTTCTGTAACTTCTTATGTCTCTTCTAACTAGGGTCTCATTCACACATTCTAACCATTCTTTGCGCGGTCTACCTCTGGGCACGCTGCCATTTACTTTACCTTGATACACTTGTTTCGTTAGTCGTTCATTTGGCATTCTCTCAACATGTCCGAACCATCTTAACCGATTTATTTCCCATGTGTCTACTAGCGTCTCTTCTACACCACATTCTTTTAGAATTATCTCGTTACTTACTTTGTCCATTAGGGTTTTCCAGCATATTATGCGTATGAATCTCATGTAAAATGCGTTAATTCTACTCTTACCATTTTCTTGATAAGTCCATGTCTCGCTACCGTATAGTACAGTCGGTACAAATATAGAATTATGTATTGCCATTTTAGCTTTATTTGATATATTTTTACTTCTGATAAGGGGACCTGCTCTACCAATAACCTTCTTACCTTCATTTATTCGTCAATCTAATTCCTCATCTATCTTGCCGTCCCTAGTAAATAAGCTACCAAGGTATAAGAACTTATCAACTTGTTCAATTCTCTCATCATTTAATAAAATATTGCATAATGTTTTCTCATCCTTTCCTTCGAACACCAAAGTTTTTGTTTTATTTGCGTTAATTTTGAGGCCCATTCTCTTCATGCTTGCATCTAGTTTATTCAACATTCTTTGTAGGTCTTCGATAGACTCTGCTATAACATCCTTATCATCTGCGAACGCTAACCCACGTACCCTTACTGTTTCGAGATCCACACCCTCTTCGTCGAAGAGAGCCATTCTTAAACACTTGTCCATAAATAATATAAATAACAAAAGGACGAATTTTCAATAAAATAAGTTTTTAAAATTAAAAATATCAGTTTTAAGTCAAAAGGAAATAGGGGAATTTCACGCCCAGAAAAAAAACGAATTTTCAACTAAAATCATGAATCCTGATTAGAAGGAATACATTTTCATTAAAGTACTTGAACTTTAAACGATTTCGTTTAATTTTCATCCAAAAAGATAAATTATCAGCGAAAAATCTAATAGTTGATATTTCACCTGAAAAAATATTTTATTTGTAAATAAAAAAATAGTTAAATTGAACCAAAAAGATTAATTTTGAATCAGGAAGATTTATTTTCTATTAACCCTTAAACGGCCAAAACGCCACTACCGGGACACTGCTTTTCAACGGCCAATAACTAAGACTATTCGACACTAGAAAAAATTGAGACTCATATATTTT
>NC_046664.1:59875953-59892931 GCF_010883055.1 Belonocnema kinseyi
AATAAACGATGCGCTTTTCGGAAAAATCATCAAGAATAAAAAGTTCGAAGCGTTTTGAGCAAAATTTTGGATTTTGCATATGAACAATTTTTGCAAAATTCAGTCCTCTGGCGACATTGTTCATTATTAGATAATGCTCTTGTTCGTGATTCGTATCTGTGAGTTTCGAAATCACCTAGTTTTGATTGCGACAAATATTCCCTGTTGATTTCGTTACAGAAATTTCCAGGGCAAACTTTTTCTTCGTTACTCCATGAAAAAACGTGATTTGGTTCCAATTGGTTTTGAGATGCTGTGCAGTTATAGAAAACAGATATATATGATACATTCGGTCTGGGAAATTCCGATCCCGAATTCTCGTCATCTGATGAATCATCTCCATCAGAGCCAGAGTAATCTGGATTAGGTATGATGATACGTTCATCATTTTCATCGGAATCCCATTCCGATTCGGAGTTTTTTGCAATTTTTGAGGCTTTACGCTTTGGCATTTTTTTTTGCTGGGTGTACTCGAAAATTCCCAGGATGACAATGCGGTGAAAGTGTGGTTTGATGTCAGAGTGCCATAAAGGTTACGGAGTCGTTGGAAATTTTTTATTGAAAAACTATGCGCTTTTCGGAAAATTTGTCAGGAATAAAAAGTTCTTGTAATCAGCCGAGGAATACGCCTGAATTTTTCCGAAGCGTTTTGAGCAAAATTTTGAATTTTGCAAAAATTGTTCATATGCAAAATCCAAATTTTTGCTCAAAACGCTTCGAAAAAATTCAGGCGTATTCCTTGGATGATTACAAGAGCTTTTTATTCTTGATGATTTTTCCGAAAAGCGCATCGTTTATTGTAAAAAAATTCATGAATGTTTTCACAAAAATTTTGCCATTAAGACGCCATTTTGAAAATACTAAAACGAAAAATCGATCTTTGAACCATGGATTCTCAAAGTTTAGACATTTATTCCACCGGTTAGTGAGATTCCAGGTTAATTACAGACTCGAAAAGCTTTGGAAAATGGTTCACCAAAAAAATAGGCACGAAAAATCACGTTTTTTTTTGTGTAAACTGCATTTTGGGATAATAAGAAAATTTTTTGAGGAATTTCATTGGCACCGTCGGAAAGAGGAGATCTTAAGCAATAAAAATATATGTGTCTCAATTTTTTCTAGTGTCGAATAGTCTTAGTTATTGGCCGTTGAAGAGCAGCGTCCCGGTTGTGGCGTTTTGGCCGTTTAAGGGTTAATGAAGATGAATTGAAATAATCAGTAAAGGCCACTGAAAAAATCCGTAATTTATAATGATTTAAACTGTAATTTTCATTATTCAAATCAGACATTTTAAATGAAGTAATCAGTCAATAAAATCCGCTATTTTAAATTTGGTTAACCAGTGATTTTCACGTATTAAAGCAGTCATTTTTAATGATCTGATCCGTAACACTCATTGTGTTGCCATGTTATTATTATTATTATTATTATTATTATTATTATTATTAATTTTAATCATTTATTAAAACGCAGAAATTTGATGAAAAATGTTAATAAACAAATAATTTTACTATTTTATTATAGCAGACATTCATTCTTTTCAAGAGACTGTTTGATTCAGACAGCAATATTGACAGATTGTTCTGTTAAAATGAATGAGAGAAATACAAATAAAGCCCGCTACTACCCTAGCTACAATACCTGCTATTCGAAACTTTAAAATTCCGAAAAATAATTAATTTACTAAATAAAACTATAAAAAAAATAACACATGCCAACATGGTTTTGTTGTTGGAAAGTGGATGGTCATTTCGGAAGTATTTTTTACGTAGAATTCTAATCCGCGGTCATAATTGGCCCATCACGTCAGGATTGTAAGATATTAGAGGTTATCTATCCAAGAATGGCGTTTTTTGCTACTTCTGAGAGTCGCAGAGTTCAATTACCATTTTTCTTTACCAAGTTACGTCAATTTGAAATTACGAGATATGCCATATTGTGTCTTGAGCATTTGCTTTAAATACTTTGAGGCAGACATTTTCTATTGGGTGTTTTCTCTTGAAAATTTGTACTTGCGGGTGTTCGGGGTTGTTGAAATCCCAAAAAATATTGTGTCTTCTGCACATAACCTTAAATGTAGCCAAAATGCCATTTTTTGTACATAACCTCAAAAATCTTAAAATCCTAACGTGATGGGCCAATTATGACACCGGATTCGGATTCTACGTAAAAAATTACTTCGGAAATGACCCTCCACTTGCCAACAACAAAACCATGTTGGCCTGTGGTATTTAAAGCAAATGCTCAAGACATAATGGGACATATCTCGTAATTTCAAATTGGCGTAACTTGGTAAAGAAAACTGGCAATTGAACTCTGAGACTCTCAAATTAAAGAGAAAGAGCAGTACTATATGTTAAACTAAAGAAAAAATCTCTCAGAAATTTGTGTCATCTGTACATAACCTCAAAAGAAGCCAAAACGTCATTTTTGGGTTCATAACTAAAAATATCTTAAAATCCTGACGTGATGGGCCAATTCTGACCTCGGATTTGGATTCTACGTAAAAAATGACTTCGGAAATGACCCTCCACTTTCCAACAACTGACATGACCCCATTATTTGCAGGCCTGTGTAATTCATCATCTTTCTATCTCATTAAAAATAAGAAAATTCATCAAATGAGACTCCTTTTTGTAAACACCATACATGATTCTTAATCCTAGAATATCTATCAAATAGCCAGCAGAAATTTCCTATTTAAAAACTAATACCCTTCTATATATATATTTTTTAACTGAGCAGTTTAATCTTAAAAAAAAACTTTTCACTAAACAAGACACTATAGTTCTCCTATTTACGAAAAAAATATTATTAGAAGCCTTTCTAGAAATCTTGCTAAAGAGGATCCAAACATAGAGCTATTTTTTCCGAGTCTTTGAGCTCCACGAGGAAAACATTTTATTCTCCCTACCGAAAAAGTACATCTTTATACACAGTCTTTATCTACAAGATTTGGTAATCCGGTTTCCGAGACGCAACAGTCTCGTATAAAAATATCGGCATTCTTAAATCCGGGCTTTGGAGCGTTCCACGGGGTCGTGACCGGGGACGTAGACTTGAATTAGGGGTGGTTTATTTTTTGTGAGATGAAGCAAGCCCATCTTGATCCACATATGCTTACACATACTCAGAGCAATGGCGGGGGATGATGAGTGAATGACAGGACAATGAACCTCGTCTGATGCACGCGAATGCTTTATGACGATTCAATATGAAGGGGCCGCTCTGTTGCACTTTCAATGCACCGGGATAGGTTCAAATTTCTCGGGAAATCTCTTTAAGAAAGAGAGAGTCGGAAAAGGAAGATGAAATGAGGAAGAGAGAAAGAACTTCCCAAGGGAAAAAACCCTGTTCTGATTAGTTATTCTTGAAATTTGATACCTGCTTTCAAACCTGCTCAGGTGGTACTTACACTAATACTCCAAGGTCAAGGCATTTCATTTCTTATATTCGTGATTTACCTTCCTAAATAGTTTCAGGATGACGACGAAATAATTTAATTAATTAGTACGGATTCGATTAGAGTAGTGTTGGAAAGGACGAATGAGGACTGACAAATTAGACAAAAGTCCATTTTTTAAACAGTCAATTTGACTCTCTGATGAAATGAGTTTTTTAAATGATCCAATCTGTTAAATTTTTCCACTGAACAAGGTCACTTTTCAAACCAAAATAGAAACATTAAATTTTCTATTTAAAAAATCAATTTTGGACAAAAAACGAATTTTTAACGAAATAGTTCAATTTAAAAAAAAATAGATTCATTTTTAATTAAAATTATAAATCTTCAACCATAAAAATTGATTTTTTTGAAGTCATTTAACTTTCAACCAAGTAGTTAAAATTTTCACTAAGAGAGATGTATTTTCAAATGGTAACATTCATTTTCTACCAAAAAAGATTATTTAAAGACTTGGAAACACCAAATCAAACCATTCTTCGACCGACAATGCAAGAATGAATTGTAGAAAAAATATTTTTTCTGTCTTATGGTCACGGAAAAATAAAAACAAATTTCTACAAGAAAAAAAAGATGAATTTTTACCCACAAAGTTCAATATTTAAATAGAAAATTTAATTATGAGTATAACAGATCGAATTGAAATTAAGTAGTGAAATTAGAAAGAAACAAATTTTATCGCCAAGAAATTAAATTTCTAGTAAACAAGTAGAATTTTGATCAAAGCACATAAATTTTTGAACAAATAATTGAATTTGCTGCTCGAAAAAGATCAATTTTCATATAAATGACGTTTTTACCAATAAAGTAGAATTTTCATCCAAATTTATGAGTTTGTAACTGCTTAAGATCACTTTTTAACTATAAATGAAAGAGTTCAAATTTCAGATAAAAAATTATATTTGAACAAAATAGTTCCATTTTTAATCAAAGAGGTACTGATACGGTTTGGTGTCTTTTGAGAACGCTAGAAATAATATGTTACTAGTTAATGAGAATTTCGATCATACCAAAGAAAAAAAGTTATTTTACAAATTCTGACGTAGCGCAAAAATTCAGTAGCGCGAAATTTAAACTTTGGTATTGTTTATATCGATAATTTATACAAATAATTTAGTGACAAACAATTTATTTGAGTAATTTTACATATAGTGATGTAAATAATGCTTAAATGAAGTGATAATGCATTAGTTTATAATTTTTTTATTTAATTCTACAAGATTGATGGCTATAATTTACAGAAGAAGGAAGTACTTGGAAAGTATGCTTGGCACAAATTAATATTTAACGTCGAACATAACTGTCCGATCTGTCGATGCGTCAATCAAGTATAGATTGAACTCGCTTCCGCGTACTTGCATGTCTCGATCAATGCCGAATACTCATTTTATGCCTTTGTTATTCCCATCAATTTCTATTTTCAAGGAATAGATCACTATTGAAGTATTGCATCAATCAGATCCGCAATCTAATTTTGTATCCTTTTTATTCCATTTTTTCATTTGAAATATTAATTTAATTCAATAAGTATCATTACGAGAATATTATTTTGAATTTAGATTTGCACTTTACATTAATATTTTCACTTCAGATCAAGATTTTCACTTCAGATCAAGATTTTTACTTCAGATGAAGATTTTCAATTTCAATCCACTTTTAGATTTTATCAAACCAATTCATTTTTTAATTCACAATTTCAAACTCTAATGGAACAAAATAACCAAGTGTGACTCTTTGAAACCGGGTTAGGGTGAATTCACAATGAAGAAGACCCCGCTGCAGCTGTCCCATCATTACCAAACCTCATCGCTAACTTTACTTTATGACAGTTCCACAAAAAATGCGAATCGAACTCTAGTCGCTTGAAATCTGAACACACCCTTGTTCAAAAGCACTCACAAAAAATTTGACTTGAATTTATGAAGCAAATCAAATTGCTACACGAATTTTTTTAAATTTTCCTCCCTTTTTGTCAACAATGAGTTTCATTTCATTTTAGATTAGTTATCTCTCCTGTGCCATTTATTGAAAACAATAGGCATCATTTCGACATTGTTTGAAATTTTCATTTAAATTCCAGGTCGCGAACTTGTACAAAATCTTAATGAATTTTATCATTTTTCAATCTAGGTAAGGAAACTTCCATTTTCAAATGAATAAATAACTGTTATATTTCAATTCAGATATTTCTTATCCTACCTATTTCCGGCTAGTTGATTCCGCAAAAAATGGAACCAATATGAAAAAATGGTCTGAATGTATCGTTGGTTTCAACCTATTTTTAAATAATTGCTTAACAGTAACTATGCATAAGTATTGTAATCACACATTATTATATGCGTCATATTTCATACAAAAATTATGGATTTCAAAAAGGTAAACATTGCTAATCACGAAAAGTGATATTTGTTAATTAATTAAATTATAAGATTAAAACATTATTTTTGTCTTACTCGGACCTACTGAAAATTATTTTTAGTTAGTTATTACATTGATTCATGATAATTTTTAATGAATTTGAAAATCTGAAGATATGGCATCACTGAATAGTTAGAGGAACCGAAGTTTAAACATTGTCTTTAAATAACCGTTTTTGTTTCAGTTAAAATGAAACTTTCGCATTTACTCAATGCACCTGGAACAACCGCAGCCATTAAAAAAATAGAAATAAATAATTGCATAATAAATCTTTTTCTTTACATATTATGATATAAAAGCATACACTATTGCATATTATAATATCAGTAAGTTTCATTAAAATTCTTTGCATAGTTTCAAAAATTTCGATTATTAAAGAAAAGTGTAAGATTAAAATTTAGTATGGCGTGACTGTCGTAATTTAAAATTTTTTTGAAAATTCTTTTGGCAAAAAATTTCTCTTATTTAACAATATTATTTCACCAAGTTTAATTAAAATTCAATAAACACTTGTAGATCCTGATATTTCGGACGTATCTTACTGATAGAGTTTGAGATTCTTTCTTTATTCTCCCGAATTTTGACTTTTTAAGATTTATAGGAAGTTTTTTAATTTAAGAAGTTATTCCAAACTTGCAAAATTTTAATTTCTTTTTCTTCTGAAAAACTAATTGTCATCTCGGGTAGAGAAATAAAAAAAAAACAGTTTTTCCCACAAAGTTTTCATTTAGGAAACCAGCAAGAGTGATAATGTAATTGCAACCATTCTAAATACCTATTAACTTTACTGAAATGAAAAAAAGTTTTTCCAAATGCATCTCCTACAATTTTTAGGATTTTCAAGTTTTGTTTAATTTGTTATACTCTTTAGTTACAGACATTTTTAGATCCTAAAAGTTAAAAATAAATAGACAAATTTCTTCTCATAGATTTTTTAAGAAAGAACCGCCAGTATAATGTTTTCATTTCAACTATTCTATAGATACCTATTAACTACACTAAAATAAAAAAAAGGTTTTTCTGAATACATTTCGTACAATTTTTAATTTTTGTTTAAAATTTTGTTTACAAAAACAATTGTTTCGGGCTTCCATTAAAGTTAAAAAAATGTAATTACTTAAGAATTATAATTTTGCGGAGAACTTAAGAAAAAGATTATAGTCCTTATTTCCCATTCAAAGTGGTCTCAGAAAAAAAATCACATCTCCAAATTAGATTATTATATTTTATTTTAAAAAAGTAGTCAATCAAATCTTGTACAAAATCAATAACTTTTGAAAACAGAAAAAAATAGTCGAAACAAACCCCTAGAATTAATTTAAAGTGCCAGCAGATGGCAGCACCAACTTGCTCATAAAGATCGATCTAACTTTCCTACTATCTGTCCAAAAAATGAGATATTTCAATTTTTGTGAAGATTATATTGAAAATCTCAGCAGAAAAAATTCTAAAAATATGACACAAATACATGTTATGGATGAAAGTTTTGCCTATACTGACACAGAGTGTTAAAATTTTTAGTAGATTAGAAATTACTTCCTGATGATTCAAAAGTTAAAAAATAGCATTATCTTATTATTATTATTATTATTATTATGTTAATTTATAGACGGAAACAATAATTTTTTATTAAGTTAATAACAAAATAGTGTGTGGTTCAGCTTCAAAGATGACACCTCGCTAATCTTTTGTTATTAACTTAATAACAAATAATTACTTCTGAATCTAAAATTTACCATCGTGCACAAAAAGGATCAAAGAAATTCATATGTTTTTTTTTCAGATTTTTTGTAATTTATTTCCAGGGACTAACATCCATTCAAATTCTAGTATTCTGAAATGATCGTAAGATAATGGTGTTTTTGGAACTTCCACTCATCAGGGAATAATTGCTTACCGACTCAAAAATTTTAAACTACGTATTATTATAGGCAAAACTTTGATCTAAAACAACTAATTTGTCTTATATTTTCAGAATTTTTTGCCGATATTCTCAATAGAATCTCTACAAAAGCGAGGTATCTAAATTTTTTTTACAGATAGTAGATGACTTTACTTATTTCTAAAAAGTTATCTTTGAAGAATAGCGGAAGCGTTTAAGGCAAAATAGAGTTAAGGGGAAAGATGGCATTGGTGGGGGTTGGGTTTAGGATGATGCGGTGCAGGATTGGGGAAATCAATTTCCAGCCAATTTGGAGGCCTTTGAGGTCGTTGGACTGGCCATCGCCTTAAAAGTGCGTAAATAAATAGATTCGACCGGGCGTGGGTGTTCCATAAGGGGTGAGTTGAGGGGATGGTTTACTGTGGAACGAGACAATAAGCCCAGAGGGTCCTCAAGAAAGAAACTCAAGAAGCATGCCACACCGTCCTGCGACTGTCGTTCGATAATCTAATAAAGGGGTTGTGTCTCCGCCTCCACCCCTTTGCTCCTTACCCCCCCCCCCCCCCCCCCCCCCCCCCCCCCCACCAACTCATCTCTCTCTCTTTTCTTTTCTGCCCCCTCTCATCGTGGATGATTCGAAGGTAAATATTACCACAAAAGATTTCGTGGATGGCGGCAAATGGCCAATTTTTCTCGACGAAGTGCATCTCCAGCTGGGAATTTTATAATTTAGTTTCAAGATGGGAAGAAAAGGGTGTTTCTCCAATAAATATGTTTTGTAATAGTTTCTTTTGAAATGGCGAATTTACACTCTTTCAGGAATACAACTAGTTTTAAGTGAAGGAATTTTAGAGAAGAAATACAACGTTTATTTGTATTATTTGCCGAAGGATTGAAACGTAAAAAAAATCTTCAGGATTTTTTTCTAGGATTTAATCTTTCAAAGACCTATAAAGTAGGGTGCTTTATGAAACCCTTTTTTTTTACTTTCTGAATCCTTGAATTAGGAATTTCTTTCGTTTTGTGAGAAAATGATCCCTTATATTTGACAGACTTAAAAAAATGTTTGTAAAAGTTGTTATGGAGGGTTTTATCCCAAAAAATCGAAATTTGTATTTTTTAAGTTTGTACATTTTTATTTCTGCAATTTTAAGTACCCTGTCTTGTCGATTCTAAAAAAAAATTTGCATAGTATTTACACCCATCAATTTGTAATTTTATGATAAAGTTGATATTGCGAGATTGAATTCAAATCCTTAGAATTTTTTTAAAGTTATGAAACTTTCAGGAAATATAACTTACCTTACTGACAACAATTTTCACTATTTAAACGTTTTAGCAATCTTTTCCATACAATTAAAAAATAGTTTTGCCAACAAATTAAAAAATCGATAAATTCTTCATAAAGGAAACTTTGTAGGCCTTTTTTATATTTACTAGCACCAAAAATCGCTTATTGCACATAATTGCAGTTTTTTGGTTCGATTCAAGAAATTTTCAAAAGATTTTTGAAGATTTTAGATATGAGAAATTAAAATTTCAACAAAGAAGTCTATTTTAAACACTTTTGAGGAATTTCAAACCAAAAAGGATGAATGCTCATTTAAAAAATGTAATAATCGGTATTTTAACCAATAAATATTTTCATTAAAAATTTGTAAAAGTTTGTTTTAACTAAAAAATACAAAATTTCAGCAAAATAGTTCAATTCTCAATAAAAACGATTTTTTAGTTAAAAACAAGAGAAACTCCATACAAATTATAATATGAGGGGAAAATAATTTTTAATACAAAATAACCATTTCGAGTATATATTTATTTGATTTCAAATCGTAAATTTCAAATTATTTATGTCTTACGGTCCAATCGTAAATCGAAAAATAAATATGAGTCAAAAAAAACATGTTCTTCGAAATTCAGATATTTATTTAATAGAAAAAACTCCTTTTGAAATCAATAAATATCAACGGTCGAAGAAAGGATTGATTTGTTTCATCAAATCATTTTAGATATATGTTTATTTTCCAACTTTTTTTCTGAAGTTATATAAATATATTTTTTCCAGGATTCTTGAGAAGAATCGGAAAGATTTCTAAAGATTTCGGACATGTCGAAAAAATATTTAGAAAATATTGGGAAAATTTTGTTATTACACATGATTTTACAAAACATCATGAAAAATTCAAGACAATTAAGAAAGAGATATTTAGAACTTGGAGACACCTGCGGAAAAAATAAAAAAATATTTTGTATATTTTTGGAAATCTTTCAAAGTTTTAAGATATTTTGTATATCTCCAAAACTTCTGCAATTTCTGAATATATTTTAAATTAATTTAACATATTCCTTAAATTTTAAAAAATATCTTAAAATTAATAAAAACTGCATTAAAGCCTTTAAGAGTTTTTTTACAATTTTGGAAATCTTTAGCATTTACTTTTCAAATAATGTCTTAGAAATGATTTTTCACGGAAATCTTAAGAAAAAAATTGTATTATCTTCAAATATTTCAAAATCCTTAAAATTTTATTCCAAAATCATAAAAAATTGTAGGTTATCTACGAGTCTCAGGAAAATTTGTTTAATTCTCTTCAAACCTTTTAAAATTCTTAAAACGTCTAATTTTTTTTTTTCGACATCTTCAAAAAGCTAGGTCTTAAATTTTTTGAAATCTTTTTAAGTTTAAAATTACTTTGAATCTTTCTAAAACTTCCAAATGTCACTTAAATTCACACGATTTTTTTGGTTTTTTAAACTTGCAAAATTGAAGAATTTTGATTTTAAATTTTCTATAATCTTCTTCAAAGTTTTAAGGGATTATTTGAAAATTTCTGGAATCATTTTTAATTTTAGCAAAAATCATTAAATAATATTATTATTCGCTTCAAACAATTCAAAATGCCTAAAAAGATTCTTTTTTGAAGTTTTCCTAAATTATTTTTTCCAATAGTAAAAACTATTATGAGAAGAGCGAGTAATATTTCTTGAAAGTTTCATTAGTTGAACAAAAAATTTATGAGGATGAGTTTAACTTTTTAATTTCAAATTTATCATAAAATTGCATCTTAATGTGTCTCAATTTCCACCTTAAAATTTTGTTATAACAGAAAAATATTGAGTCACATAGCACCCTGATTAGGAGCTTCCTATATTGTATAAGATGGGATAGTTAAAAGAAAATTGCAGAATTAAAACTTTGAAAACCTCAAAAATAGAAATTTTCGACATAAAAAACTCCACAGAAATCGATAGCGATTTCTAAATTTACTCTTTTTTATTCTGGCAAAATAGGGGATGATTTTCTCGCGAAAAAAAGAAATTACCGAGTCAAGATTTTAGAAAATCTAAAAAATAAAAACGTTTAAAAAAGGGGGGCTTTTTACGAAACTGAATGTAAAAGGTTTTCTTAGAAATAGGGGCACTCCCCCCTCCCTATCTATTTCTGACCGGCGTTATATTGACCGCTACACTGGCGCTCGTCCATTTCGTATTTTAAAGAGAAAATTTCCGTTTATACGACCCGACTTTTGCTCGTTTTTGCACACTTTTCCACTTTTTTGCCTTTCCTTCTTGTCCACCTCCTTCGTTGGATTATTCGACGAGTTCGCGTGGGTATACCAAATCAGACGGAAAATAACAGGACCTTTTGCTCCTGGCAGGTCCCTCTGACTCGAATGCACAGGAATTTTCAAGAAAATGATCCCCTTTCCACGCCACATTTACGAGTCAGTCCAAAAGAGACGTCTTCGAATTATTACCGCATCGACGTATAGTCAACTACAAACTGAACTTTTCATTTATCGCCAATTGAATTACATATGGAATTAATATTTCCTATAAAAGCTTAAAGGAACGGGGAAAGTCGCCACACAATGATCATTCACATTGTAAACAATTTCGGGAATTTTCCCTGCCCTTTGGCATAAAATATTCCCGAATTTTATCAGGGAAACAGTTTTCTAAATAACAGGTCATTAAAAGAAAATTCGAAATGAGTGAGCACTACAAAGTGGTACGAAAAACTTCCGACGTGTTAGGATTCTTAGCTTCCCTAACATTCACAGACAAATTCTCGAAACATTTCTTAAAATGCTAATAAATTGGAAAAAACCTGATATTTGTTTAAACCATTTTTTCAACAACAAAAAAACACTTCTTAATACAATAATTTGGTCTTAGTAGTTTTTGATAACCTTATAGCTTTATAAATTAGTTACTAATCCCCATCCGCCTTTACCCCGTACCTTAACCAACCTAATTTAATTCGAGATCCAGTTTCTAAAAATTGATTTTTTTTGTCCTAATTTGTTGCATTTTTATTTTATTGTACAAAAGTAGGGTTTGTAAACTGGAAACGAAGTATTGTATATTCCGTCTTTAAAGTCGGATGCAGGCAATAGAAAAAGAAAGAGTGGGTGGTAGGAGACTAAACAAACGAGCCCTCTTCATCAGACAGTGAATTCCGAAGTTGTTTGCTCCTCTTGAAGCGAGTTCGCGAACGAAAAGGAGGAAACTATGGGGAAAGCAAGCGATGACTAGAACTTCCGAACGTGACGTCCTTTCCGTTTCAAACCCCTCCTTCCTGTCTCGTCTCTTGTTTATTCTAGTTATTTTATCACACGGCCGAAGAACGCGAACACAACGTTGCAAACTTCCGTTTTGCTTGATCCTTTCCCTTTTAAAATAATTTATCACTTTTTTAAAAAGAAAAGTTAATCGAGGTATTCACCTGATCAGGAAATCAGGAAAACCGGGAGCTTGACTATTTATCATTGATCAAAATTTTCGGTGCACTCGAACTCAGTCCCGCGGTCAGAATTCAGGAAAGCGGCTGTACTCGAATTCAGACCCAAATTCAGTCCAGCAGCGCTCCCTCCTCCGTTCCTTCCTTCCCCCACCACTGGTGGCCCTATCGTACCACCGTACGAGGAGGAGAGAATGAGCGCGCGTCAGGGAGAGAGAGGAAAGATGTCCGAAGAAGTCAAACCTCTCTCTCACTCCAACTGTTTCTCAACATTTTCCCTTCACACTTACTTGCACAATAGATTCCAGGCTTAGGACTGGCAGCATTATTATTATTATTATTATTCTGGCGTGTTTAAAAAAACTTGGGGAACATATATTGTCAATCATGCAAATTTTTTAAGGAGCTATTTATTTCACTTCGAGTCATGTATTGAACATACCTACACTGCTAAATAGGCCGACAACACTGTCGCTCACAATACTAACGTCTATTCACTAGTAATAACAATTACATACTGGACAAGTTGCCCCTTTCCCTCCCTTCCTGAAAAGGTGAGCAAGTTAACCGAGTGAGAGAGGAGTGGGGGGAGAGTGACGTCTCATTTCATCTCCGGGCAGCCTCTTTACGGGACTGAGTTCGAGCGTTTTTCTGACCGCGGGACTGAGTTTGAGTGCAGCCAAAATTTTATAGAACCCAACTACAGAAGCTAGTTACCACTGATCAAATCATTTTCAAACATTTACAGCTCTAATTTGTTCCCCTAAGAAATACAAGTTTCCAATATTCCATGCTTTTAGGTGAATTTTTCAGACATCTCACCGTCTTTCGAATTGGTTCGATAATTGAGTTGCAAAAGGGTCGGCGCACGCTCGTTTCTCCAAGTAAGAGTTCGCCATGCGCAACCTCTGGCAGGGTCGAGCAAGAGGCGGAGGTGTTAATTATCATCCGGACTCTTAATTGTTGTTTCTCAGGTCGTCCTCATCTTTTCTCGTTCGGGAAATCGCGAATTATGGTCACGACATGGAACGTCGAATCACGATCCGTTAGCGTGTCTCTCATTAGCCTATCCTACTGATTTACGGTGGCCTTATGGACTATTAGTGGCTCGGTCGGATTAACATCGATATGCCACGTCGAGCAAAAGAAACTACTTCGCCCATGTTCATGCGCTTCTTTTGCAAAACTCCGTTGAGATCGAGATACACAGCTTATTTCGTTATGTCTGGCGAGCGAAACTCGATCATCAAGATTGAATTCGACTCGACGCATACGTAATTTCATTAGGGAACTCTCTTGAAGATATAAGAATCTCCGGCTACAGTGAAATTGCTCCGGAGTTTTAAATTGTATGCTAGTCACTTATGAATGAATCATTTAATTGACTTCACACGACTCCATCTTCCAGGATTTCAGAAGAGATAAGCTGCTTTACTAATTAAGAATCTGGTACTAACGAATCTCATCAAATGTAATTAATTGAATAATGAACTGATAAAATTATCGATACATCAACACAGAATCTGCATTGAAATTTAATGTTTAGATCTTTATATCTTCCTTCAGTTGGATGAATCTAATAAGCCTACTAATGGATCTGGTCTTATAGGATTTAGCCTCAGCATGTACAGCATTGCACAATCTTTTTCTAATTACCAGCATTTACTGCAGAGCATTTAAGCCAATGTTTTTTTAGGATTTTACGTAACGTTATTTATATCGGAACTATCGGTCGAATTGAAAGTTCTGGAAAAAAGGCGAAGACATGTTGAATACCGAGCAGGGACCGCCCACATAAGGAGAGAGCCGTCCCTGCGAGAGTGACGTACATGTTTTTGCGGTACGTTTGCACGTGAATATATGCATAGAGGATCTATGAGGGATACCGTCTGGTAGCAGCGTATTCGACGAGAAGGATATAGGGATGGTGTGCTAGTGTTGCGTGCTTTCCGTAATGGGAGCTGCAAAAAGCTCTGCCCGATCGTAACACTAGCGAGTGAGGAGACGCAAGATATCGAAGGTTATGGGAGATCATGGCATTCGTGGAAACGATGGTGCAAACCCGATCACTATATGAAGCGAGGGAGGCTGAATTAAACCTGGATTCGAGCTTCCTTCGATTTACGATTATCGGTGTCTTTGAACCTTCCAACACTTTGAAGCTTTGATGCTTCTTTCCAAGTAACATCCTTCCGTAGAAATTGAGGAAAGTCTTCAGCAAATTTTAAAATCAATACTTAAAATAGGTATGATTGCTGGTACAAAAAAAAGAGCACTAATTACAGTTCTGTCGTACTTAAACTCCGAGAGGTTAATAGTCAATTTACCCAATCAAGAATTTAAAAACTTTCAAAAGAAATTCGAGCATACCAGGGGAAATTGGTTTTCTTTTTCAGTATATGGAAAAGGCAGGGAATATAATTATCATATTATGACGAAGAAATTATCGTCTGTCGAAGTGGTATCCGCGATCTGACAACCAGCGTATTTATCCCAAGGCGATGGTCCTCACGCGATTCGAGTTATTATCTGGAACATATGCACAGACCTCTATGTTACGGCAAAACTCATGCCATTCGTTTTGTCCCGGATAGAGAGAGTTCAACGACTTCTTTCTGGCATAATCATATTAATATTCCAAAATGTGATCATTCCCAATCAAAGAACCAAACACTAGATACATTGATGATGTATTAAAACAACTTGAAACATCTTTTGTGGCTAATAAAATACTCAAGTAACAAACGTTGTTGCGAAAATTGGATACAATAGTTTCAAGATACATCTATAAGGAACAACTGTCCAGCCAGCTATTGAATTTGGTAGAACAGGTAATGTGCTGCTACATCAACTGTAGCTGCACATACATTACAGAAACATCTTCAAAAAATACATTTTTGGATGCACCAACCGTGGATGCATTTTGGAAAATAGAGACTCTCTAAAGTTGTACCTACGTCCTAGAGCAATTGTTAGATTTAGTAGTAATATATCCATGAACGAAGATTCATAGAGCCTATTCGAAACCAGAAATGGAACGATCATAAGTAGTTCTGGGTTCTAGGGAGCCAGGACGTTGGTCAACGGTCACGAGAATAATATTTCAAGCAGTAGTTTGCGCACGAAGAGGTTATATGGCTGGTGCTCTCTCTTTCTTTCTTTCTCCCTCGCACCCGGACGTCTCAATAATACAGGTACCGAAGCGCGAGTAGTACACCAACTGGTGCCAAGGGCATGTAATATATGGCCCTTAAATCATCAGGAAGGAGTAGATGGTGGCTTTACAGTCTACCTAACCACCGTCGGTAACCGCCCCGCAAACATATCAATCAGTGCAGTATCCGTGCGCACTTAAAGATCCACCTATTCGAACACTCGTTAATCAAGCACGCTCGAAAGCCGGGTCTTGCATCCGAATGAATGCTCCTGAAGTGTGCTACAAGGGTTCAGACCCTTAAGAGAAGCAGTCCTTGGGGAACCGATCAAAATTTAAATTGGCTGTTCCATAACTGTTCTAATATATACTTCAATCTATCGATTCACACCAAACTGAACAATTGTATAATTTGAGGGGTTTGGAGCTTGTGGACCAAATAATGCATCGTCATACAAGAAAGGATAGTCATAGTATATCATAAGATCTGAAACCTAATCAGCTGAAGCATCTACTTCAGGTCATAAATTGTTTCTGTGCATGTAAAAGTTTGCAGCCTAAAAACTAGGTAAGTAAACAAGCACGACCATAATCTTCAGCAACGATTAGCATATGACAGCTTGTCGAGAGACTTTATGGTAATTTCCTTGTGTCTCTTTTTACAGAAAATTCTGAAAGATTATGATTTTTTTTCTTTCTACCTTTCTAGGGATGACATTTTTTTAAATCAATTTAAGATTGCTGGTTAGTGGTTATCTTATATACGTAGCTAAGAATTCAAACATCCATCAATCTCGGAGAACGTTGAGACCATGGCTAGTTTTTGTTCCAACTCAACTATCAATCACGAACTTTTTGCAGAAAATGTATCGTCAAGTTTATTGTAATAAGGTCAATCTAGTTTCTCTGATGCTTTTAGTTGATAGTTCTCAAAAGAGGCAAAGTGATTAATGAAGCTAAAGGTAGCCTGATTCTTTGACTCTTGACAGCCTTGTTTGATTTAAAATTATTTCGTCACCTTTGCTTTTCGCTTATTCCTTTAGTAATAGCATGTTCTCGTTTCGTGACGAGCGTTCACACAGAGTGCTAAAGAAATTGACCCGGAAATTGATGGTTCAGAAGGTCTCTATATCTTCAAGATAGCACTAGTCTGGAATCGCCAAGAAGTATTGGAATTAGCTGCGACGGCTAATGAAGACAGACACGAAGACTGTCGAGTTTATGTTATCAATTCGGTACTTTAAGCAAGGGATTTTTTCTGTTCCTGATATGGCAGGT
>NC_046664.1:59893031-59907638 GCF_010883055.1 Belonocnema kinseyi
TGGCATGTAAAACGATGACGAGCGAACCGAAACGCACGCAATAGCCGGTGGTGGCCTCGGTGATTTACATTGATGGCATTGCTCTCTTTATCCAAAGACGAATCTCAAGAAAACCTTGAACATTATTCCGCTGAGAAAAAACTTCTTGTTCCCTTCAATGATAGATCTAATAAATAAAAAGAAAAACGGAGATTTGCAGATAAAAATGTATATAGATTATACAATATACAATTATATATGAACCTCTTAATTTCCAAACAACAATTTGCACTTGAAGATTAATCAGGCAAATTATAAGTAGCTATTGTCGATGCATTAATTGTGGTAATTACTACGGTTTCTATAATAATTATACAAAAAGTGCAAAAATTATGGCGATTACTATGCGTAATAGCAAGATTTACATCTCTCTGAGGTTTGTATTCTTTTCTTCTATCAGTGCCTGATAGAATCAGACACTGTTTATTGTCTAAGAATTTCCATTTTAAAGTAGAAACTTTATAAAAACAAACATTTTTGGTTTGGGTGTAAAGCCGGACTCACCACTTTCGACAGGTGTTGACTGACATTAAAAGTGCCTGACTGAAAGAAATTTTGTATGCCGTTTTAGGAGATGTTTGACCTAGTCTTCGTGAAAGACACTGTCAGTCATTCCAGTCAATCATTGCCTTTTGGCGAGCCCTGGTGTAAGTTATAAAATAAAAATTTCATCTTTTGGAGATTATTGACTCCTTGTAGGTTGATATCGGAGAATGATTATAGAAGGGTATTGTGATAATTTTGTTCAGGAGGAACACGGGTGATCAGAAGAGGTTGAATAGTGGCATTGTAACAGAGCTGGCCAATGAAGTTGTAACAATGAGTGCAATGATAATGCCCCCTGCGTCTCGTGAATGGAAGAGGAGCTGGGAAAAAGAAAAAGAGAGAAAGGGAGGATGGAAGAAGGTAAGCAAGTCGAGTTAGCTCCGGGAGATCATTAGCTCACCTGGCCTTGGCTCCAGGCTAGAGTTAACTGCTCGGCGAGCGTTACCACCCCTCATTGGTCCGCCCCTAATTATGCACATGTCACGGCCTATTTTGTCACGCTATATTGCCCTCTTCGGCTTCTTGTTGCTGGACTATAGAGAATGTATCTAATCTGCTTCAAATGTATCCAATTTTCAAATTAAGATAGCTCTGAAGATCTGTTGGATCTTAAAAGAAGATGCGATTTCTTGAAAACGATTTTCAACTTTAGATGACTTTTCTATTTGTAGCATTAGGAACAGAAGACAATGACTAACTATTGGAAAGAAGCAATAATTTTCAATTGCCTATCAATTGTACTATATCCTATTTTACTATTACAAAAGAAAGTATCATTGTCAAAAAATTCTCCAAATAAACTTTTCAGTACAAAATTTTTAATTTAATGGTTCTAAATTAGTAACTGATATTGATGTATTCATAAATTAATGAGTCTCGAAAGCTCGTTATTTTAAATTCTTATATTTTGAGCCCCCAACCATTATCTGTCAAACTCCAAACCACTTTCTCATTAAATAAACCGAAAAATGCTTCTTATAAACAAAGATCGTTTATTGTTTATCGGCAGGTGGTTTATTTACCAGTTTATGACTACCTAGCGCGTATTCAAAGGGTGGAGTGTCGCGAAGATGGGCTGGTTTGATTTATGCCAAGGCCAGAGTTACCGCGAATTATAGGTGGTTGTGGTCCCAGTGGTCTTGTGCATGGGAGCAAGATGGAGAAAGATTAGTGCACGAGGGCGTGGGCGAATGAGAAAGAGAGAGAAGCTCATAAGTATCTGAGCAGAATACAGGGTACACGTAGACACCAGGGCGCCTTGGAATCTGCTTAATCGTGATTAATATCACAGGTTCATACCGCTTGTCGGTAATTATCTACACGTGTTTTACCGTCTTGGTATCACGTCGAATAAACCTGGTTCAAACTTGCGTTCACGTATGGGAAACACGATCAGAACCTCGTTTACTACCTTCCATTTTTTTCATCATCGCCCTCAACCTTTCGATTGGCACTCAATTAATTCTTTAAGTACATCCAATTATCTTAATACATCTTACCATATTTACTTCTCTTTTATACAAGGAGCTCCTCAGCTAAAATATCAGAAAATCCGGAAACTCTAAAACGACATCCTTACTATTTCCGGCATTTCTGTCATTTCTTAAGAACGCTTCAAAGCGGTGAAGATCGAATTTGCCGGTGTACAGCTCTACGTCGCGTTTGTATTGGGCCTGTACAGCTCCAGGTCCTAAGGTTACAAGCAGGATTTGAAGCTACTATAGAGCGACGAAACGCGACAGAAAGCTGTGGATTGAACAAACGCGACGATATATATTCCATAAACTTTATACATATATTTTCTGTCAAGGCCTAATTGTAAACATTTGTCACGAGTCTTTTGCTTCAAAGACCTAATTCGCGATCATTCCCCGCGATGAAATTGCACACACGTTACGCATAGGAGTAATTGCTCGCTCAACTTGCTTCTTTCGCTTCCTTTCACTTGAAGTGACGCCTGCGGACATTTCCTTTTAATTCTTCCCAGCATGCAATTTTTCAAGAGTACACAAACGGATTTGCGCTGGAATACAAGAGACTAAACTGCAGATGTGTTTATAAAGATTCACATGATTACAAGAGTCTATAATCGTGACTGTGAAGTTTGTTATAGACTCTTGCATGCTTATTGCATCTAATATAAATATCAAATGGGAATTGCAAACTGCAAAGGTTGGTATGGGTATTACAGTTCGCTATGGAGAGAGAATATGATTTGGTATGCAAACGACCTAGTTTGGAAAAATTGAATATCCTCTCTGCAGGATACAATTGGTTTTATTGATAAGCTTGCTCGTTGTTGCAAACATTGTGGGCCGCAATGCGCTCTTTTGAAGATAAGAAAAAAGACAACCTGCGGCTCGAGCTTCAACTTCGATACCAACCGGTTCGCAGATGGAGAATCGTCTTTTTTATAATAAGGGCTTTTTGTATTTACTCTGTCAGATACTCCGCTCACTATTCAAAGTTGTTAGGTTTGAGAACATTATTTTGAAAATGTTTACAACTGACAAATGAAAATAGTGGAATTTTTGGTTCTAATTTAAAACTTCTACTTACTCAGATATATGTGAAATTACTATGATTGCTTACCTGTAACAAAAAAATAAGTCTTATTAGTATACAGAGTATCATATTTCTAAAAATATATCAGAAAAATGATAAATTATTGAGCAGAACAATTGTACAACAATGTGAATTATCAGAAAAGACTTAGAAAATAGGAAAGGCAACCCAGATTTACACGTGTTTTTATCGATTTTCTCCGTTTATTAATTTTTTAGCCACTACTCATTTCCATAAAAAGGATAAATAGTGTTAAAAATGATAATTATATTTATATTATATAAATAGAACTTTATTATAAAATAAGGGAGCAGGCTAAGAAATTTAGAAATGCAAACTAGTTTGCCAATTCAAGTCACAGAAGATAGCGATAAGTAGAAGAAAGAAGGGTCATCGAAGAAGAGAGGAAGGATGAGTACGATGAACACACCCTTTTGAATCAAAGTTAGGTCAGCCAATATTTAATTACACATAATTACGGGTTATAATACGCGGCAGATCGGCGACCTGCCGTTTAATTGATCGGTTTAAGAGCCTGATTTGTGTATCTGTGCTTCGCACGTTTACTAAGTGCCCATGGGTCCTACTTCCTTTATATCCTCCCTCGCAAAAAGAAGAATCCCACCATTAATTTAAATTCAAAATCCACCCACATGTCCTTGCTGTAGTTCAGTTACAAATTTGGAAGATTCTACAACCAATAAATAATACTTGAATTGTGCAATTAATTTGGACACTTGAATTGTATAGTTCAATTTTTCGTTTCAACTCTACACTTTATTATACTCTTCAATAGTTAATTATTACCGCCTAGTTTCACGCTATTTAAAATTCAATTTTTTCAGTTTGTTTATGTAATTCCACTACAGACGTCAGTTAATGAATAAATTTGTCCATGGTTTCTCACTTAAGCATTGAATTATTTAGTAACAGTCGTTAGATCTCTCAAATGTGAATTAAGATGTGAAAGAGGTGATGAGGAACATATGATGGAGAGAACCTGATGAGGAAGAAGTGATAAACCCACTGTAATGGTAAATCTAATTAAAAATCTCCCTAATAAGGACTATAAAAAATCTGAAATCCTCAACTCTGGAGATTCTAAACAGCCTCTTGTATCAGTGTGCATAACAGGGTGGCATCGTTAGGCCTAGAAAGGCGTCGTAAATATTTCAATGACCTGAGTTAACAATCTCGTCCATATTTTGCTTTTAATTATCTTGTACTTTGCGCGTTCACCACCTCCCTTCGGCTGCACGCATTGGCAGTAAAACTCAATAATCACTCATTTGACTTCCTAAGTCGATTCCACTTCCTGGATCCTAAAACCACGTGTCAATGACCATCTATACCTCCATGACTGCAACACAATTCGGCGGAATCTCATAAAGCTAATTTAATTGGATTCACTGATATCTTTGCATGCAGAATTTAATTGTCTATTTACATCCCAGGAGAATTAAATTGGAAGATAATTAAGAACAATGAGAACCAATTGCACGACAAAACAAGGGGTTGTCAGTGAAGAATGCTTCACTAAGAACCACTCACGAAATAAATGATCTGCAAGTCTGACAAATAGACTTCGAAATAATAAAGAAAGAACGGGCGAGGAATCAAGATGTCGAGTTATTAGTGTTCGATTATATTTTACATTGTCAGATATTGTGTTCAATCTTAGATTAAGATGTACTACCTTGGCCATATTAAAATTCAAGGTAGAGCAAGAGATTCCTCCTGATTGTTCTTACATCGAATCTGAGGTCCAGCGGCTCCTTTTACCTTTGGTAAGGGAAGGAGGAGGCTACGAAACATGCAGATCTAACACGAAATATCATTAATAGTCGTTTGCCGGATGACCGAGCTCCGTAATAGTACCTTGTGGTTCAATCCAACCTGGTCGGGATCGTCCGAAACCGCAAAAGCCTGAGCGCGCGCAATCCACTTCGTAATTTATGTTCATAGACTCTGTTCTCTTCCGTAAGGAGGGGAAGAAAGTAGAGATGAGTGTAAAAGCGAAAAGTACCGGTAATTTAAATTGGAACCTGGTTTTTTGATCTGGAAACTTGCAGAAGAAATTTCACAATGTGTTCACCGGGAGGATATTTAATAGCTTCTTAGCTGCCTTCACTCTCGAATTAATACTACACATTTCTTTTTTAAATAATTCAGACAAAGCATGGTTGAATAATTTAAAGATCCCATTTTTGAGTGACATAAATTTATAATGCACAATTCGACGTGTCCAAATGATAAAATTCTATCTCGGAAAAGCCAAATGAAAAGGGCTAGCTCATGGAGACCAAATGATGAGGTTCTACAGGGTTAAAGTTATGGGATTTTGAAGCTTCAAGAGTTCGCGATGCGAGGTACCACCTTGTCATTTGGCCTCATCGAGATGAAGCCTTATCGTTTGGACACGTCAAATCGAAGTGTATAAAACAAATTGACAATGTTGTGGAATTGAAATGTACAGCTGCGATTGACACAACGAAGTGTAAAATTGAAGTATAATATTGTTGTATAGCATGAATGTCTACAATTGAATTGGACTTGGACAATTGAATTGAACAATAAAGATGGTGAAATTGGTCTGATAATGATAGGAATAGGAGTTTCTATTCTTATTCTACGAATAGAGAAGCTCAGTCTCGTTTCGTTTCTCACGAGATGCGCCCCCAGCAGTACATCGAAATCGGCATCCTCGTGACACGCCGTTGGGTAGGAAACGAATCGGCGGGCTTTTTACTTCTTCCAGGCCGATACTGTCTTCCAGGAATTCATTAAAATATCGGCGTCGCTCCTCGTCAGCGCGAGGCTGTAATGATAGCGTTGAATAGCGTGCCGCTCAGATTTATGTGGCTAAGGGCTTCAGGTGGGTGGCTATATACCCGCAGGTATACATACATAATTACTCGCCACGCTCGGGGAAACGCTTTTGCCTCTTGGTTCCCGAACGGGCCAACCAGAGATTTTAATTTACTGATTTATGTCTCTTCACAGACCAGCCGGTCCTTTGTCGGGAAAAATCGCACCAACGCCCTCGTCATTATCCTCCGAATGGGAAAACTACCCTTTTTCTCTAGTCTAGTCTAGCCCACACACAATAGTCGGGATTATTATGTTATATGATTTATTCATCTTTCCAAAAAATTTCTTCAGTTCACAGTAAATGGTAGTTGATCAATTTGAGTCCGAAATTGGATCATGATGATTTGCAGCTTTTAGACTAATTTGGGATTTTTTATTTGATCGCCTAAATTGAGCATCAGGATGATCCAATTCTCAAAATCAATTGTCTATCATGAATTTTGATGAGCAACTGTCGAGTGCCAGTCGTTATGCAACATCCAAGTTATATCATCTACATTCAAATTTGGAAACTGACCTTTCGAAGAAATTTTACATGTTTTTTTTTTTTAGGAGAAATGATTAAGTCTAGACGAATATTTAACTACATAAATCTAAAGAAACACTTTTCGAAAGTCAACACCAAATGTTTAAAGCTGCAGAGATTTGTGGATCAACATAGGGTAATTGGAATTATCCGTGAACACTGAAATTAAACAATTCCCAAAACATTTCTTATTGATCCTATAGGAATTGAATATTTTGTCGTTTTTTTTTTGTTAGAAATTTATTTTTGTAAATAAAAATGTTACTATTTCAGTGCAAGATTCATAATTTTAGTTCCAAATGTATATCAATTTGGTGGAAAATCGACGTAATTTTGGTGGGCAGTTAATTTTCTTTTGGATAAAAAGTCTACTTTTAAATTTTTGGTTGAGAATAAATCTTTTTAGCTTCCAAATTTTATTATTTTGTTGAAAATGTCTTCATTTTCTTAGAAAATCATTCCTTTTGTTTGAAAATTCGTCTTAATCTTCTTGGTTAAAAATTAATCCTTTTGATTGAAATTGAAACAACTTGATCGAAAGTTGAATTTCATAATTACGAATTTTTTTGGTTAAAGATTTATAATTTGAGTTGGTAATTCACCTTTTAGGTTGAAAATTGAACTATTTTGTTAAAAATTTAAATATTTGATAGGAAATTTAATTATTTTGTTGAAAACTCAACAAGTTTGTTTAAAAGTCATTTTAAAACAATTTTAATTTAGGCTTTTTTTTACTAAAAATTCACCTGTTTGTCTTGAAAATTCAACAGTTTAGTTGCCTTTGTAATTCTCGCTTGGATATTGTGTTGAAAATTCGTTTATTTTTGACTGCAAATAAATTTTCACCTTAGAATTAAATTATTTCCTTTTTCGTTAAAAATTTACGGTCTTCACATTAAACCACCGATATTCAGAGGAAAATTTGATCAAAATTTCATATTTTTGGGACAAAAATTCAACTGCTTTTTTAAGAAAATTTTCCTTCTTGGTTTGAAAACTCCACTGTTTTGTTGAAGAATCGCCTTTTTAGATTGAAGCTTTTAATATTTGCGTAGAAAAATGAACTATTTGGTTTAAAATTCCTATTTGAGGATTGGAAATTCTGTTTTTTTTAAAATTCATCTTTTATTTGATTAATTTTTTTAGTTTAAATTAAAATCTCCTTTGGTTGAAATATCTGCTACTACATTCTCGTTAAGAATTTATATTAAAAATGTGTTGAAAATTCATACATTTTGTTAAAAATTCCTTTTTTTTAAATTAATCTTCTTGTTTAAAAAGTTAGCGACTTGGTTGAAAGTTACTCTTTTGTAGAAAAATTGGATCATTTTGATCTGACGTGTTTTATGATATTTTTATTGAAATTTATTTTTAATTCCAATATAGATGCAATAAAAATAAGCCCAACTTGCTGAAAAGAACCCAAAATTACAAATTGTTCCAAAGGATCCCTAAGTATGAGCTCTAACAGAAACTTTTGGTACGGAACTAATTTTCTCCCTCGACTCACTTCAACGATTTTACAAGTTGGTGATGCACCTTTTACCTTATAATGCAGATTTAATGACAGAGCACTGGGGAAAAAATTAAAAAAGAAACTAAAATGAAAGAAATTAGTCATACTTGAAAGCAAGATAATGATATGAGATGCGACAGTGTTTAAGGTTACGTTTAATACTTTTACGGACTGCAGATATGTTTTTATGTCGCCATCTATTGGATATGAATAAACTGAAAAGAAACCCTCAAAAAGAGTTCTATTGGAGTCTCAGTTCTAAGGGATGCCAACTTTTTCTAGAAACGCAATCTTGACGATCCTCTAGCTTTTGTTGTTATATAAAATGTATCTTAAATTTTACGAGACTGATGGCTTCCTGAAACTACATTTTCACAGAAAAAACTGGAGTTTCTATTAGAACCAAGTTTTTGTTACTAAGGAGCTACAATAAAAAGGAACCCCTTTTGCTGAAATGAAAACTAAAAATGATGATTTTGTTCCAAAGGAGACTCTAGTTGGATCCTCTAAAGAGTCTAAAGGAACCCAATTTTAATAGAGGCTATTTCCAAAGAACCTATTCTTCGCTCTGACTACTTTGACAAAAAATTATCTCAATTAAAATTGTTAAAGTGGCTTAATATATATAATTTGTAGGTTATTTAGCAGACTTGGAAACGCGAAGACGTATTTCTATGCTAAAATATAACAACATAAATGCTCATTCAGAAAACTTCTATTTCAAAGTAAGGTTCGTAAGTTAGGGATTTACAAAATGTATTAGTAAATCCTAATTCAACTGTTTTCCAAAGGAACCCTTTTGGATCTCCACAGGCTTCTATTGGAGTTCAAGTTCCAAAGGACGCCAATCTTCATTTATGCCACATTTTTAGTGAACCCCCAGTTTTTTATCTGTTCATTTTAGGCTCTTCTGAGGGTGAAATGGCCCAGAATCCCATTTGCGGGACGAAGTCCCCGTTTAAGCATCGCATGACGTTCGTCTATTTATCAAGTTGTATCATCATTCGCCTTTCTCAGTCGTGATGCCGCCCCTCAGGCGATTTAATCTAATTTGTATCGCCCTTTGTTAATCGCAGTGCGGCCCCATGTTAATTTGTCCAGGCCTCAAATGCGTCGACTTCTTCGACAAAATAACCTACCGTTCGTCAATGAAGAAGGCGACGGTCTCTCTGAAAGAAAGAGTCGTTATGGACGATGTAAGCAATCTCGAGAGCACAAATATGTCATCGATTCATTGTTGGACCACAATGATTCTTCTCGTTATCTTCAACCTTATTCAGGATCTCATCATTATCATCACCTCGACATTGGCCGTATCTTCATTTCTTCCTCTTTAAAGATATTTTCTTCATTGCTCAAAACTACAACTCAATTCTGCAAGTAGAGATGAATTGCATGATTGTACAAGGGGGACTTCAAAAACTACGTCACGCTATTTTCAAATCTTTTTCCACCTCTCACCTTCTTCGTGGCGGATCGTCACATAAAGCTTGAAACCCCTAGAGTGATAATTGAAATATTTATAAACACAAAAATGACTTTTTAGACCAAACAGTTGCATTTACAACCAAGTAGTTGGAGTTCCAAACTTCTAAATTTTCAAATATTTGGATTTTCCACAACAAAAAAAATCTACTTCAACAGCAAACGATTGCATATTTATTCAAGTAGTCGAATCCTCAAGCTAAAAAGATTAAACCAACAAGTTTTCTACCAAAAGAGATAAATTTCCAATCTTAAAAAGATGAGTTTTTAATCCAAAAAGGCGACTTTTACCAAATGGGTGATTTTCAAGCGAAATAGATGATGATTGAATAAAAATAGTTAAATTTAAACAAAAAGATGAATTTTCAACAAAAAATATAGTTGTTGATATTTAAACAAATAAATTTAATTTGACATAAAAAATATATAAATTCGATTGGCTAATTTTGAGCCAAACAGTTGCAGTTTTAACCAAATTCAGTCAAGAGAAAAAAACATTTCAACCGAATTGTTGACTTTTTAAACAAAAACGACAAATTCTCGAGAAAGCAGTGAAATTTTTAAGCCTAAAATATAATTTTTTAACCAAATAGTTATATTTTCTACAAAAATAATAGAATATTCTACCTAAAACGCCGAATTTTCTACAAAACATTTTTATTTTCAAAAAATAGTTCATTTTTAAACAAACGTTTTAAGTTTAAACCAAAAACCATGCGTTTTTAACAAAAAATAAGTACATAAATGTCAAATTAAAAAATCGATTTAAAAAAAAAAGCATTTGAAAGAAAATACTTCAATTCGTATCTAAAGAGATGAATCTGCAACTAAGAAATTGATTTTTTCACAAATTAAAAAAAATTTCCAACCACATAGTTAGAATTGTAATCAAGAAGATCAATTTTCTACCAAAAAGGATGAATTCACAACGAAACACACAAATTTTTAAGACAAACTGTTGAATTTTTATACCAAAAAGGCGAACTCTCCAGAAGTCAGTAAAAACTATCACCTTAAGATATGAATTTCCTATAAAACAGTTGAATTTTAACCCGAAAACATTTGTTTTCAACGAAATATTCCATTCTCTACCGAATAGTATATTTTTACTAAAAAAGATATTTTGGGTTGAAAGATGATCTCTTTCAATTAAAAGACAACTATTTGGTTAAAAATTGGTTTTTGTAGGTTAAAAATTCAGGTATTTAGTAAAAAATTCTAACATCTTGTTGACGAATCAATTACACTCAACTCCCGATATAAGACCGGTTTTGGGCATGAGTTGCAGTGACCTTGATCCTAAATCGGGAGAATCCAAACGCAAACATACAGGGCTGCATAAATCTTTTTCGTTGGATTTCCACGCATGACGCAACCTGATTCAACTAACATAAGATAAGAAGTTCTAGGAATATCGTAAACCGGAAATTCTTATATCGGGATTTAAATGTATTTTGTTAAAAATGTAACTTTTTTTTAAACTCATCGTTTTAGGTCGAAAATTCAACTGTCCTTTTTTTATCGACAATTAAACTTTTCGGACTGAAAACTCAAATGTCTACTAAAAACGTCATCATTCTGGCTTAAATATTCAACTACAGTCAAATGTCACTCAGACCTGAACAAGCAAGTGTTTTTATCCGAAGCGACACTCTCTCGAGTTGGTTCCCCACCACCATCAGCCCAAAAATCGGCGTAGTCTCAGAGTTTTACTATATTTGATTGAATACACAACTTTAAACATCTTTGTGAATCTCCTCTTATTTGACTCTTTGTGACCTTCGAGTACCCCCATCCCCCCTCCCCATGCTTCATCCCTTCAGAGTATTACCCAATATGTGGATGCTCCCCAAAATTGAATTTCGCAATTGAAGAAAAGAGTCTAATTAAAATGAAACTGGAATTTATCAGCTCTTCTCAATTCAATGATTAAGAACATTAATCTGAGTGGGTGATTCATATAAATTTGAGCAGACTGCTTTCTTCGTTTCATCGACTACAAGCGCGGACAGAAAAGGCCACGCGAGACTACCACCCGTGCTGATCGATGGTTCAATGAGAAGCATGTATAGAAACGCGTGTACTCTCGCTTCGGATGATTCGCGGGTGGCAGCGGTGGGGGGTTTAGGCACATATTAAGCAGGATTATTCATCGAGAGCCCCCCTCCCCTGGGAGGAAGCGGCCCTCTCTTTGATTTGATTTAACAAACAGTATTTGTAACAAATTGATAAGCGCCCTCGGTCGGCGAGATCAGAGGAGGAGGAGGAGGAGGAGGAGGAGGAGGAGGAGGAGGAGGAGGCAATACTCCTTAGCCGCGGCAGGTCAGGGCCGAACGAAAGTGTGGTTCCTTCTCTCTCACGTGAGCGGGAGCCATTAGCATAGGAAGGACCCCCCACGGCGGACGCGGGCCCCGACGGGCCATCGCACGGTACACATTATAGAGAGCCCTGATATATAAACCGAACCCATTGATTTATGGGTTGAACGATTCCTTTAATTATAATACGATATTTATTCAGATGAGGCGTGCGGGCTTGGGAGTCACGCTGCTATATGGTAATACCAAGTTTCTTGCCTCCCACTCGAATCATCGACGCTTTATTTCTTCCTCTCGACAGTCCATCTTCGATGCATAATTTCAGTTTTTACCACTGCGTAATGCTCGACAGCTTCTCTAAAGATTTATTATCTTGAACAATTGTATTATTGTGAATTTAGTCCCACCAACAAAAAATTACGCCAAGTAGAGTATTAATATTTTATTTATTTATGGTGAAGGTAATCAAAGTTGCAAAATTAAAAAAAGCCGCACAACAAGTAAAAAATGTATAAATAGTTCTGAAAAAAACGCATTGCTTTCTCAAATCCTGAATAAAAATTCCGCCAAGTGCAGTATTATTATTTTATATATCTATGGTGAAGGTAATCAAGGTTGTGGAATAAAAAAAATGAAACCATGTAAAAAAAGTATAAAATATGTAAATAGCTCTAAAAAATTCAGTGTCACCTCAAATCCTGAAAACGAATTCCGCCAAGTAGAGTATTAATATTTTATTTTTTTTATGTTAAAGATCTTTTTCAAGTATTTCAAGATTTTATCAGTTATGATTTTTCATAGTGTACGAATATTATTAATAATTATTATAAATAATGTTTCTTTCAGTCCTTGTGAAAATATAAATATCTAAAAGGATTATTATACAGATATACATTTTTTTTTAATTTCATTTTTGAAAGGAACTTCAATTGAAGAATAAGTGATTTTTTGAATTTTCTCTTGAAGTTAATGAATTTTCATAATAACTAGAAGCTCTTACGCGCGCGACTCATTAATTTGCTTGTAATTATTGTATTTGGAAATTAAGTTCAAGAAAATAGCGCACGATAATCATTTTTACTTAGACTTAGAAAAGATACATCACAAAAACAATCTTAGTTAACTTCGTAAACAAATTTGAATAATACCCCCAACTCTCAATATGTTTATGAAAATCGTTTGAATGATTAATAATTATTATAAATTTACAAAGCATAAGGTGGAAAATGATCATCGAAAGATAATCTTAGTTCATTCCGTAATGCCTATTCTTTGAAAAATAGCCAAACTATAAATATGATAATAAACATTTTTAAAATAATTAATAGTTGTAGATTTACAAAGCAACATGGAAAAGAGTCATCGAATGGACATTCCTAGTTTACTTCGAAAATAAATTAACTCGTAGGATAAACGAAAAAATCTTAATTTTTTAATAAAAATTGTTTTAATAACTAATATATCTTGTAAATTTATGAAGCAAAATAGAGAACAGTCATCGGATAGACATTCTTTGTTGACTTCGTAAACAGATTCACTTGTAGAAAAAAGGTCAAACACTTAATTTGTTAATTAAAATTTTTCAAATAATTAATAGTTCTTGTAAATTTGTAAAGCAATATAGAAAAGAGTCATCGGATAGACATTCTTAGTTGAGTTTGAAAACAAATTGATTCGTAGGATAAAGGCAAACCTTTTAATTTTGAAATTAAAATTGTTTAAATAATTAAAAGTTCTTGTAAATTTGCAAAGCAATAAAGAAAAGAGTCTTCCGATAGACATTCTTAGCTGACTCCGTAAACAAATTTACTTGCAGAACTCGTAGAAAAAAAGTGACTTTTAGTTTTTTGATCGAAATTGTTTAAATAATTATTAGTTCTTGTAAATTTGCAAAGCAACATAGAAAAGAGGTATTTGACTCCGTGAACAAATTGACTCCTAGAAAAAAGGGCGAACACTTAATTTTTAAAATAAAATTGTTTAAATAATTAATAGTTCTTGTAAATTTGTAAAGCAACATACAACAGTCATCGGATAGACTTTCTTAGTTGACTCAGTGAACAAATCCACTCGCAAAAAAAGGAAAACTGTTAATTTTTAAATTAAAATTGTTGAAATAATTAATAGTTCTTGTAAATTTACAACGCAACATAATAAATTAAACGTATTTTTTAAAGAAGAGCCAATCAACTTCCAAAAAGGAATCCTTTTAAGCCAATTTTTATTATTTATTCGTGTACTTAATTTAGAAATATATTCTTTTAAGTAAAATTAGTGTATCCACCATTTTATAATAAGTTCAAAACGCTTCAAATTCCTGACGCTTAAAATAAAAATATTGTATTTTAAACAAGATAGATGAATTTTTAACCAAACAATTAAAATGTTAACTGACAAAGATAATTTTTTAACTGATAAGGTATAGTTAAATTTTCAGTTGAAATAAATAAATTTTCAACTATGATAAACGATTCTTAAGTAATATAGTTAAGTTTTCAACCAAGTGATGAAACTTAAACTGCAATTATTAATTTTATACTCGAAAAATGTTGAATTTAAACCAAAAAGGTTAATTTTCCACTAAAAAAGAACAAATTTTCAACAAAATACAGTCTGTCAAGTTAAAGCGTGGATGGCTTACATGTTTCGAGAAACAACCCCAGAGATGCACTTTTACCGGATGTTTTACAGTCCGCTGCACTAATCTTGAGGTTGAATGTGTCCAGGCATGTGATGACGTC
>NC_046664.1:59907738-59930218 GCF_010883055.1 Belonocnema kinseyi
AAAGAGGGAGCTCTTCTTAATATTTTGACACCAAAATCATGTCGATACACCTTACCGACTGCGATTAAAGCCACCCACGCTTTAACTTGACAGACTGTACATGAAATTTCAAGTGCAGCCAGATTTTGAATAAAAAATTTATAAGCTTGAATTTTTGTTTCAAAAATTAATTTTTAGCCGAGAAATGAAGATTGACGGGACGGATTGCACTTAGTGCTTGCCGCTTGGATTCAGATAGCCTGGTATGCAAGAGGGGGGATAACGCGTTGATACCGGCCTGATTTCGTTGAACAAATAATTTTGAAACTGCCACGGTCATGTCCAATCAACTCGGTCCGTACAACGCGTTATCCCCTCTCTTACCTATTAGGCAGCTTGAGTCCTAGCGCTAAGGTCGTTGTGCAAACCGCACGCTCAATTTTCAATAAAATAGATTTTCAATTAAACATTTTAATTAATTAATTGTTGTTAAGTTTAACTTTCAACCAAGTAGTTTAATTTTTATTCAAAAAGATGAATTTTTAGGTAAAATGATTAATCTTCAACTGGAACAGTGTAATTTAAAAATGAAAATATGAATCTCTAACTAGAATGGGTGAATTTTTCAATAAAAGACATGAATTCAATCTAAAATTTTTAAATTAAATTTTCGGATTAAAAAAATTATGATTGACCAAACAGCTGAATTTTTAACTAAAATGATGGAGTATCCAACAACTGGATTATTTTAATTTTTATTTAAAAAAATTAATTTTTACCAAAAAAATAAGTTTTCAACAAAATAGTTAGATTTTCAATAACCACAAAAATATTTTTCAAGAAAATTGTTTACCTTTCAACCAAGTAGTTGAATTTTCACCCAAAAAGATAAATTCTCAAAAAAAAATGCAATAGTTGATATTGCAATTAAAAAATATTTTAATTTTTATTCGAAAACATTTACGTTCAATAAAATAGACGAAATTTCACCTAAGATCAATTTTTGCAGTCAACACAGAAAAAGTATTCGCCTCGACTGTTGAATTTTTAAGTAAAAAGATATATTTTATCGAGAAGATAAATTTTCTACCGAAAAGGATGATTATTTAACAAAATATATTAATTTTGAACCAAATACTTGAAATGTTAACTAAAAAATATAAATGATAATTGACGAAAAGCAGAATAGTTTAATTTTGAGTTAAAGAAATTAGTAAAAAAAAAACGAATTTCCAACAAAATAATTAAATCAATAGATATAAAGCTATTTTTATAAATCAACAAAGTTGTTATTTAATTTAATGTTACAATTTAAACAAATTAAGCACACTCTAGAAAAAATTCCATAACATAAAAAAACCCACATATTTCCAGGTTTATAAAAATTCTACAAAAATTCCAGATTTTTCAGGTGAGTACACACTTTGAAATGTTTTCCTTATTCCTGTAGTTTTTAAAATTACTGTTTGATAACAGATATCCATTTAACATAACGCATGTTTCTAACGTGCAAGTTAAAGGCGTTGATGAATCCACAGCAAATTAGTTATTCACTGGAACTTGGATTTCATCCGTCCGGATTTACGTCGTTTCGAAAGTGACAAACAGTATGAGGGCCGGCTTCTCAGCTGAATAGTTGCATCAAGTTGTTCCAAGCGCCTAAAACCAATAGATATGATTCATGTGTTTTTACGTTCACTCAGAAAAATGTCGTCTTGCAAAAAAAGGATGTTTCTTGACGTAAATAGAATTTCCTATTACATTTACGGTTGAGAGGATTTCCATTCGTCTCAACATGAATCTTTTTGCAGCATAAACTTTCCTTATGCGACTAAATTCACCTAATATTGCAGCTAAATAATTATGTTTGTTTAAATGTGTAAAACATATATTCATGCCGTGCAAACCAAAAAAGGAAGAGAACGGTGCTTTTGTTTCAAGACAACTTTTTCTCTGAGTGTTTAAATGGTCTATATTTAGGTTGAAGGCCACTGCAAGCCATGATGCGAATCGTACTTAATTCCAAGTTCCAGTGTAATGTTTTTTGGTCATAATAAGCTGCTTTTACACATTGGTTCAATTTCTATTTTCATAATTTTGACTCTCTCCTCAGTTTATCCATATAGACAAGGGCTAGAAACCCTTTCTCGTGAAATAAAAAAAAAGTAATTTTTTTTATTATTATAAAAAGCACCTTAGACAGCAAGTGTCTTTGAATTTCGGAGGTAAGAAAAAAATAAGACGCAAGTAAGAAGGATGCAAAAAAGTCGACATTGAGAAAGAGCATTGCGGATCATGGAGTGGGTGAGGAGGAATCAGTTAAGGTCCATTCGCAGCTACGCTCGGTGGTACTTTTTGCAAAGGATTTAATAAGCATCGGGTGTGACGGGCGCGTAAAAAGTGGAAGAGTCAAGAGGCAGGCCAAAGCGAAGTGGAAGCAGAGAGAGAAAGAGATATTAAAGAGAAAGGGAGATAAAAATAGGAGTGAGAGAGAGAGATATATGAAATAATATAGGGAGAAAGAGGAAGAAAGAGAGTGGCACTTCGGAGGTTCTCAGTTCCCACGTAAGAGTCGGTGCTGCCACCGCACGACCAGGTTTTTGATGGCGCTCCCAGCAAGTCGTAAATAGCCGTCATCCCTCGTGCAATAAAGGCGCAATAACCGCGCAAAACACGCGTTCAATGCGCAAGAGGTAGGGCTCGAATGTGGGCATTGAGAGCTCGTAACGGCCTTCATGTACACGAGCCCTAACCTCACTTTCTCGCGCATAAGAGCGTGCGCACACCTGGTCCAGAAACGAAGATTTCGAGCTGAACTCTGCTGGACTCTGGAGGCCACCCGCCAATCCCACGCACAATATTTACCGTGAACTCGCACGGCTAGACTTTACAGCTTTTAAATCTCATTGTTCGTTTCATTACCTCCGCAGGTTCCATTGCTGGAAATGAAAGGTGTTAAATCGTTTCTAATTGAATAGAAGGCAATCATACTATTTATTAGTAGTGAGCCCTCGTGGAGAGCTTTGCTTAGTGAATAGGATTAGGGTAGAGTATTGATCCGAGTATGAAATTATCGGTCAGTTTTTTTGTGTCAACCTGGGGGTGACCTGGGATGATTGCTAAAGAGATTGCAACGCAGGAATTCTGGCTTGATTTTGAATTTACCCCCTCTCCTACACATCCCTTAATCACCAAAGGGGTGAATCTTACAGAAATTAATTTCGTAACAAAGTCGTCCAGCTTTAAACCAGTTAGTTGAATTTTCAACCACAGAAAATGAATTTTTTAACGAAAAGATATTTTTTTCACAAAGCAGATTAGTTTTCTGTCAAAAAGACTAATTTTTAACAAAATTGTTGATTTTTTATGCCAGAAATATGAATGATCCATCAAGCAGTAACCTGAAAAAACATATTTTTTTACAAAAAAGTACATTTTTTACCATATAAATAAATTTTTAAATAATTAGTTTAACTTTTAACCAAATAGTTGAATCTTATACCAAAGGAGTTGAATTTTCAATAAAAAAATTACTTCCCAACCAAATAGTTCAACTTTCTACAAAACTACAAAAATAATTTTTTATAAACCAAAGTAGTTGGATTTTTGACCGAAAAATATAATTTTTTAACAGCAAGTTCATTTTGTACCAAATTTTTAAATTTTCAAATAATTAGCTGAACTTTTAAACAAATAGTTAATTTTTCTATTTAATGAACTTCGACTAAAAAAAAATGTTCTAATAAAAAGTCGATTTCTCAACAAAACCGATTTTAAAGCCAAAATATACATTATACACGGAGAAAAATAGATATTGATAAGCAGATATTTAAAACTTTGATATTTAACCATAATATATAGATATTACGGCATACTATCTAATATCTTCTATTCAACATACAAAATATTAAAGGGCAATATCTGTTTATATTGAAAGTATAAAATATGTGATATTAACAGTTTATATCTAAGATATTAAAAAAACTAAATTTTATCGGAGCAAGGTCGCTGACGTGTGGCGTGGCAACAAAAGATTTTGTCTTTATCTTGATCTTTCATCGTGTATATTGTGGTTTTTCGGATATCTATTGCACTATAAGTTTTGGTGGAAAATGGCTTAAATGTTTTTGGATATGTTATAATTTTCTCAAGGAAATGAGGACTCAGATACAGGCATCTTTCATATTAGCCTTGACCAGTGTGTTATCTGTTTAACACAAAAATCGCATAATTATGCAAAAAGCCGAATGCTTGAGGATTCGAATTTTCAAGACAGAGGACTAAGATATTAACATTCTTTTGCATTTTACAGAAAATGGCATGCTTTACAGGTAATTTTTGCACAATTAAAAAATATTTCTTGAATATCTTAGATTCTGCCCTTTAATATCTTGGATATTGTCAGTTAAAATCTTCTTTTTAATATCTATGGATGCTCTACTTCAGTATCTAGATTTCTGTCCCATAGTTAAATCGCTAAGATATTACCTATTAATATCTAGATAGTCTGTACTAACATCTATTTTTCTCCGTGTACAAAGTAGTTGAAATATTTAGACAAAAGTATGATTTTTCAACAAAAGGTTTATTTTCTGTTAAACAGTTATATTTTAAAATCAGTAGTTTAATTTGTGAACAAATCGTTAAATTGTCAACCAAAAATATACTTTTTCATTAAAAAAGTTGATTTTCAACCAAATACTTTTAGTTTTTGACCAAAATGTTGAATTTTCTACAAAACATTTCATTTTTAAATAAAGATCTGTATATACAACTAAATACTTCAATTTTCAACTAAAATAATAAATATTCAAACATGAAAAAGGGATTTTCAACCAATCATATGACAATTGATATTTCAACGGAAGAATATTTTGCTTTTAAATCAAAAACAGTTGATAGCATCCAAAAAAGAGAAATTTTCAGAAAAATACTTGAATATTCAACCAAAAAACATTAGTTTTTAAACACACAGATTTTCAGTTACGAAAATATAATTGGCAACTAAGAAAAAAGACAAAGTATCAACAAAATAGTTAAATTTTCAAAAAAATTGGAATTTTAAACTAAAATTATGAAAGAAAAAAATCAATTTTTTTAACAAAAGATTTTTAAGTTAAATATTTACATTTTGTCGAAATAGTAGATTTTTTAACTAATCGAGATTTTCTAACCAAAAAAATAACATTACTTTTCAACAATAACAAATTAATTTTCAACCATAAATAATTGGATCTTTTCATCGGGATCTATTAATTCAGCTCGCATTTAGCAGAAGAAATGAGAAAAAGGGGCAGTTTTATGAAAATAGATGAAAACTAAAAGAGATATCAATTCAAAAAGGATAGATAGAAAAATAATGGAAATAGTGTGAAGTGTTAAACACAAAATTGATTGTTAAACTTATCCAGTTAACATTGAACTGTACCTTTGCAGGGCCATCTT
Source organism: Belonocnema kinseyi (assembly GCF_010883055.1). NCBI lineage: Eukaryota > Metazoa > Arthropoda > Insecta > Hymenoptera > Cynipidae > Belonocnema > Belonocnema kinseyi. Next base: position 59,913,163 of record NC_046664.1, read on the forward strand.
TCGCAAAATTCACAAACGTAGTTAAAATGTATCATCACGAAACGTACTAAACATTATCTGTGTTTGTAAAGTTTTTTTTTGTTTAGAAGTACTGAGTCACTCTTTTATAGTGTATCTTCCCTGCTGCTAAATTTCAAACATATTTTTTTCAATTGTACATAAGTGAGTTAAGATGAATATTTCGCAGGTATGATCAAAATCACACGGCATTTCAGAATGAAAATAGATTCAGATCGTAGGAGAGAGAATGAAACTTAAATAGACTGATAGGCATCATAAGAATAGAGTTCATAATCGAAGCAGAAATAATCCTTAATAGATTAAAACTAAGAAAGAAAGAATGAAGGAAAAAATAACTACTATCTATTGGATATGGATTATTGATCTTTAAAGAACATGGTGGGAAACTGGGTCTATGGGAACGGATATTAAGCCGGTGAATCAGGAAGGAGTGTCCTCGAGTCACACATGATTATGAACCATGATGATCCACTTGGTCCGTTTCGAGATCCAGCACTCGGTCCGACTAATAGAAGTCAAATTACAATAATGAAGCGTCCGATTGGGCGAAGTAGTGTCCATTAGTAGCGGCAACTCTCGATGAAACAAGGTTGTCTCAGATACCATCCTCGGCCTGCATCGTCATCATCGGTCGAGATTCGAGGCACAAAGACATTGCCGCCGACTTGCAGGGTATTCAAAAAAGTGGCTATGCTAAATAATAGAGCTCAGCCGGATCCACAGATCTCGCATAGTTCATTCATGATTCGAATTCGCTGCCTCTTTCGGTTCGGCCAAAGCTCCTGTTTCAGTATGCAAACTTTCTACCACCAGATTTATGTTTCATTCATTTTTATGTAGTTTTTTTTATAGATATCGGAGTAATTAGAGTGGCGCTTTGTTGATTCGCGATTCCAGTGGACACGCAGACAATATAAAATCACGTCAATAAAACCCCGATGAGCCTGGAAGCTAACGAGAATTGTTTTCATTGTTGCTTCGAGGGTCGTTAAGTGCATGCACGGTCCAGCGAGCGAACAACGTTAGGACTATAAAATTTAAAGTGAATTCTATTAGAGCGCCTCAGTGGAATATCAGGAATAATAAAATATAGCTTTAGAGTTTAGATATAGATTGAGAATACCAAGTCGAGAGAGCTAATCCTAATGACTTAATGGATCATCCAAATTGAGAAGATAGCTCCCGGATGCGTATACCTGTCCTTTGGTTCAGATCTTTAGTAAGGATCCAAGAAAACTCAGGACCCTCGAATTTGCCTAGGGTTCTGAATGAGAGACAAGAGATTCCATTCCGGATTCTCGATTCTTGAAGAAGAAGAGTGGAACCCTAGATTTTTTTGCAGAGGTTCAACTGTAGGCTTTCCCTTTTTTTGACAGAAGGGACAGGCTCTTAATGGGCTGTCTGCTGAATTGTAGCATCGACCAGGTTCACCGAGACACCCTGAGTTAATAAAAACCAAGGGAGGAAGGTACAAACCTGACACGGTTTCTTACCAGGTAGCGACACATTTCTGACATTAGGATTAGAGATTAGGGATGTGGCTACAAGACTGGCTACAACAGAGTGATGAGCATCTAGAGATCTTTGAGATAAGATAGATTAAGCCATCTCATTTTCACCTGGGACTAGATAAATAAAACCCTAATTTGACATGCTTTAGTTTAGCTATTTTCGTTATGTTATGACGAGAAAGTTTAAAGTAGATAATAATCAATCGGTCTTCAATCTCAGTTGATAATTATTACACTTTGCTTTTAAAGATTTTCTTTATTACTGATAATACTAATCGATCAAGCTTTAATATCATAAAAATAAAAAGGTCATTATATCTCAGGCTTAGCTTAGTTGAAATAGTAGAAAACAGGATTTCTTATATAAATTCTATATTACACTTGACATTGCATTTTAGATTGGAATTTTAGATTAGAATTTGCAGTAAACTATAATAAAAAAATCGAAATGAATGGATCATTTCCTGCTTAGGAGCCTTGAAGAAATCACTGGGAAAGCACCTGTCCGGTGACAACTGGCGTTAACGTTTTTCATCCGCAGGTATCGAACGTATCTCGCTCGCGAGTTCTCGGAAAACGAAAGAAGTTGGTAACGGGTTAGGAACGTCCGCGTAGCGGTGCATCGAGATCGAGCATGAAGAAAAGAATTTATGGTTCGTTCCAAGAAAAGCTTGTCGCAGATGGAAAATCCTTGCAAATCGTCATCGTTAATGCGACCGAGACTTCTTTAGAGCGAATTAAAAACAGTTATCGGTTCTTTATAGTCAGTGATTAATAAAGTTAGGTTGGAAAGTGAAGGAAACCATGTAATTTTATATCTGAGTATTGACGTGCCCAAATATGACAAGGTTCCATCTCGTAAAGATCAAATGAAAAGGTTTTAACTCACGTGGTGAACTCTTACATCTTTAAAATCCCATAAAGATTGTATTGGAAAAATCATAGCTACCTCAGCTCTGTAGCACCTTTTCATTTGGTTTCTTCTTGATAATCTGGACTCTAGATGGAACCTTATCATGTGGACATGTCCATACTGTCTCTGGAATATTTTCCAAAGGGAAAATATTGACCTGGGAGCTCAAGCTTTGTATGATGATATGTGATCAACTGGTATGAGCGCGTGGCATCATAGTACCACATAGTTTTTGGAAAACCACGGTGAAGCTCTGGTTCTTTTTAGTCAACCTCGTAGGACTACTTGTTTATCAAAACTCATAATTTTCTCCAGAAAATTTTAAAATATTTTTAGGGTGCTCTATGAGGGAAATTTCAGGACTCCGATGTTTGAGAACCTCCAACTCCCGCATGCCGATACCCTTGCTTGCCGGATCCCAATTATTCAACGGCGCGTCCTGAAACTCCCAGTTCCTCGCGAATTCTGACCCCAAACCCTCTCCTTTTCTCTCACGACTCGCGTCTGCATAGATAATGAGTGGAGCAAAAAAGCGACCATCGCTAACGGTCTACCACCGACCAAGACTTTCGCCTTATTCTTCATCCGCCGTACCATCTTCGCCACCTGCTGAAGCCATTTCCTGCACGGAAATTCCTCCTTTAACCATCATTATTCCCAACCAAATATTCACTGGTCTTTCCCAACTGAACTTAATGTCTAACTTGTCCAAGTTGCCGGAAGCGGCGCCTATATTAGGAAATTATAATTTGTAAAACTCACAAGAGGTTACCTACAAAAAACCAGAGCTGAATCTTGAGGGTCCAAAAACTGAGAGCGAGTGGTAGCAAGGCACTCACAATAGTTGTAGAAAGAAGATAATCAAAAGACAGTTGAGGAATAGTTTATGCACTTTTACAAGAAAATTAAAAGACATCTGTGGAAGTATAGTCATGAAAAAACATAGCCAATTAGCACAGAGCAGACAGAGGCTATTCAAAAACTGCGTCACGCCATTTTAATCAGTTTTTCCGCCCCTTCCCTTATTCGGTACAGATCATCATACAAAGCTTGAACGTCACAAATACGAAAATCCATCTCATTCTACTTTAAGTGAAAAGTTTTTCTATGGTTTCATTCGATAAACGTCTAAACAAAAAGAATATATAAGGAAGTCAGAGGGAAATCAATTCTTTTAAATAAAATTAATCTATACAGATACCATATTGAACTTCATACAAAAAGAAAGATTTAGAAGACAGTTACATTTGTAACTAAGAAAGACCAAATTTCGAAAAGAAATTTTATACCGTAAACGTAAAAGATGATATTTAAATCCAAAAGTGCAAATTTTGTATCCAAAAAGACGAATTTTTAATACAGTGGTTTTGAATTAAAACAAGAAATGATTGAATTTTCAATAAAATTGTTAAATTTTTAACCACTTAGTTGAATTTTCAACCAATTAGATAAATGTACAAGAAGAAAAATATTAATTGTTCACTAAACAGTTACATTTACAATCAGAAGGTTGAACTTTTAAACAAAAGGGTCGAATTTTCAACAAAATATTTGAATTTTTAAACATGATGATGAATTTTCAAACCAGAATTTTTCTATACTAAAAAGATAATTTTCTAAACTAAAGGAAATTATTTTCTATACAAAAATAAGAATTTTCAACGAAAAAGTTGAATAGTTAGATTTTTAACAACAAAAATAATAATTATCAACCGAACAGTTTAATTTACATTTACAAACAAAAGGTTAAACTTTCAAGTACAATGGACAAATTTTCAAAAAAGTAATTAAACTTATAATCAAATAGTTGAATTTTTAACCTACAAAGATGAATTTTGAACCAAATCATTCAATTTTTAAACAATTAATATTTAACTTTTTTGTTTTTGTTTTAAAGATGTAATTTATAACTTAATATTTAACTTTAATATTTTCATTAATATTCAACTTTAACCAAACATAGTAAAATATTCATCCAAAAATTTGAATCTTCAAGATTTTCAACCATGATGATGCATTTTCAACCAAGAACTCCTCTATCAAAAAGATGAATTTTCAAAATAACATTTTTTATACTTTAAACATAGTTGCATCATCAACCAACGAGTTCAATTTTCAACTAATATGATGAATCTTAAAAAGAATGACTTTTTAACAAAGAAGTTAAATTATTAATCAAGTAGTTGAATTTTCAATTCAAAAAGATTAATTCTCAAAGAAACAAAATTTAAATGTATAATATATATTTTTGAATATATACGAGTACCTAATATTAAGTATTTTAGAAAAAAATCCAAATGAACAAAACGTGATAAATACATTTTTTGAAAAAAAGTTACACGTGGTTTTCGAATTTTTGGGACTTGAGGAATATGATTATTACCATTGTTTCGCAAAAAATCCCATTTAAATCACGCTTTAAAATTTTTTCATGTTTCACCATGTATATAATTTAAAAATAATATAAAATAATATAAAAAGTATTAAATATAAACTTTTAAAAGATCTTACTTCTTGTAATCCCAAAAAAATTTTGTTCTTAAATACCCAAGTATTCTTAAAAATACTCAGTAAAGCTTCAACAAAGATTTATATATCATCTATATCCAGGAAAAAATGTTCATACTTTTATTCACAAAAAAATTTGATTCTTAATTAAATATGGTAAATATGGTTTAAACTTTGATCATTCATAACTATGAAGGAGAATTTTTTCTCCAATGAAATTTGCAGGATATCTTTAAAACACTTTAAGGAACAGATCCATATTGATTCAAATAAATATTTCATAAAATAATAATTATTTATTTCAAATAAACAATGATTTTCAGAATTTGATAGTAAATTTATTTGGATTAATATTTTTATTCAATATCATTTTTTTTTTTTAAATAAACATGTCATGATTTTTGGCAATGGTCCTATCGAAGCAATTCGAGAGTTTTTATCAATAATTACTTCGTTTAACGATATATAAAATTATTAATTCTATTTATTTTGGGAAATAATATTTATAAACAATTATTATATTTTACGATGTGAAGGTGGCTTTAATTTGATTCCCTCCTCGAACCACGGATATGAAATTAATCTCGCAACCCTTGGGGACCAGGGGAAAGACGTTAAGATCCTCTTCTTGAACCTGTGATACATCGGCCAGCATGTTCGCCATTTGTCTGTATCGGCGTTTCCCCCCAAAAGAAGTGCACCTCTTAATTATAAATTCACTTTAGCTTGCTTTAGCTCACAAGAAATATTTCCACAAAATCATTCTTTAAAGTTTTTTACGATGAACTTCGTTATTGCTCCATGCAGTGGTGCCAGGAAGTAGGCGTGTTAGCAATCTCACTGGAATGCAAAATTTATAACTATTGCGGCTACGGATATTCATCTTAAGGGCCTTAAAAATTAAGCTGATTTGCAATTTAGATATGCAATCTTTGCAACACTATCAATCCCCATATATTCCTATTAATTTATACTCATCTTTTTCTGAAGAAAAGAGATGAATTTTCCGCATCCAATAGGACGAATTTGCAACCAAAAGGTTTAAGTTTGAACAGAAAAATGAAGGGTTTAACAGAATAAATGAATATTTTTACTAAATAGCTGAAAATTCAACAAAAGAGATTAATTTTCTGGTTAAAAAACTAATTGTATTGATTTCAAACAAAAACAAAGAAAGGAATTTTTCACCAGTTGAATTTAACTAAAAAAGAGAAAATTTCAACAAAATACATGAATTTTCTAATAAATTATGGAATCGTCAAGCCAAAAATACCATTTTCTACAAAACAAATATTCTACCCGAAAATATTATTTTTCAACAAAAAAGTTAATTTACGACAAAATAGTTCAATCTTGAATCTTCAAAAAAAAATCTCTACAAAATAGTTCAAATTTAAAGCAGAAAAGATCAATTTTGAATTAAAAATATCAAGTTTCAGCCAAAATGAATTTTTATCCTAAATGATGAATCTTTAACCAAAATAATAAATATTCCAGCAAAGAGTTGGAGATTCAACAAATAAATGAATTTTCAACCACGTGCTAGAATTTGCAACTAAATAAAATTAATTTTTAAAGAAATTGATGAATTTTCGAAAAGAGAAACGAATTTTTATATAGGTCAGTTAAATTTTCAACCCGAAATATTGAATTTTCGAAAATAAAGTTCATTTTCAGCTAACAGAGATGCATTTTGAATTTAAAAGGACGAATTTTTTACAAAAAGGTTGAATTTGACCATTTGCATTTACAGTTTAACACAAAAATATGACTAACAAAATAGTAGAATTTTCCACCGAAAGCAGAATTTTCAACAAAATATCCATACATTTTCTACCAATATAGTTGACAATATCATTAAATCCTATACCAACTATATGAATTTTCAATAAATATTATTAATTGTGTACCCAATACTAAAATAATTTCCAACTACATTTTAACGATATTTACATAAAAATTTTAATGTTTTAGAAAATGGTTGAATTTTCAACCAGCGAACAAGAATTATCAACATAACCTGATATTATGCAATTTTAACAAAAAACTTAATTTACAACAAAATAGTTGAATCTTTAACTGAAGTGGTGAATCTGCAAACAAAACAAAAATTTTATTTTTTACAAAGTAGTTCAACTTTAAACTAGAAAAGCCAGTTTTCAATTGAAAACATTGGTTTTTAACCAAAAATGGAATAGTTACAAGGTTAAATTTTCAGTGAAGAAAATGAATTTTCTACCAAAAAGAAAAGAATGTTCAGCAAATAGATCAATTTTTAACCAAAGAGATAAATTTGACCAAAAAGTTGATTTTTTGACCAAAAAGATTAATTTTCTGCAATAAAAAATTATCAACAAAATTAATCAATTTCGAGCCAAGTAGTTAAATTTTTGACTAAAAAAGATAACTTTTCAAACAAAAATTGAAAGGTTAAATTTTCAGTTAATAAAGTTAATTTTCAACTAAAAATTAATGCATTTTCAGAAAAATAATTAAATCTTCAACCAAATAGTAGAATTTTTAGTTAAACGATACGAATTCCGAAACAAAAATATAAAATTGTAGACATTTCAACCAAAGTCAATTAACTATCAACTACGAATAGTTGCATTCTGTTATTGGATTTTACTGAATCAGTTTAGATTTAAGCAAAGAAATGAGAAAAAGTGGAGGGTTTTTGAAAACAGAAAAAAAAAAAAGAAATTGTAAAGAAAACTTCGCAAACTATTTTAAAATGTATTATCAGAAAACGCACCCCCTCGCCCAGATTGGCAACGATATTTAATCTCGTAAGTTAATTAGCCATCTTAGTTAATGTTTAAATTATAGCAAAATTTTTACATGATAAAAAGTCTAAAGAAGTTCATCGAAATTTCATAAATTGTCACAAGAGGAAGGGGTGAGTCAAAAATCACTAAAACTAGTGTCTCGAAATATAAATCTTAACACAATATTTCAATTAGCTGTAGATAATTACTGATAAGAATCAGGATCTAATTTCTAAATGCAAAAATGAATTATGTTTTTAAAACAAGAGTAACAAGATTTGAAAAAATTCGATCACGGTTAGAATTTACCGCATGGCGCTCGATGAGCTGTAAATTTCACACGTCAAAGTTGAGCACCTCTTCGATGCTCATTACAGAGTGTCCCGCCCCCGGCGGTGGGTAATCAGGGGGTGGGGTTGGGGCAAGGTGGCGGGGGCGGTGGGTGACCTCGCCCGGGGCCTTTACCCTTCTTCTTGTCCCTTTTCACTTCTTCTTTTTCTCTCTGTCTTTCTGCTCATCCTCTCTCTCTCCAACCCCTCTCTCTCACTCACTCTCTTCTCTTTATCTGCTCTCCCGTGCTCGTTGGTCCACGCGCGTTCCTCCGTCTACCTGCGCAATCGCCAAAGCCTTCCTCGTGTTTTGCATGTTCAGGATGCTGTTCGCATTAGATTAGATTAAAGGAAGTTGAATTTGTACTCGTAGGCTGACAAATCGATTAACTGGCCAAGCATTCTTTCAACTTGGTTGGTCTACGTACCCAAAACCGTATCTATGAGTAGCGTTTTCCAAAATTAAACAAAAAAAAATACAAATATGAAAAATACAAGAAACTTAGGAGGGCTGCCTCGACTGCCGCGGTGAGTATTGCATATTCTGCCGCGGGCAGGTGACCCTACCGCCGGCAGTAGTTTTGGTAACTGGTCTATAAAGATTAGATAATTTTTAATTTCGTCACTTTAAAACAGGCAGGCTTTGAGACGAATGTAACATTGCACACATGAAAAGTATAAATGTAAATAACATTTTTTTTTAATAATTGAAAAAATTAAAAATTAGATTTTATTTAACAAGTAAAGCATCTACAGTAGAACTTTGATTATTCGAGGTAATGTGGGGAGGAGATACCTTGGATACGCGAAAACTCGGATAATACGGAAGAAGTACCAAATTCGGAAGAGTTATCTATTTTTGATATGTTTTAAATAGAAAAATAAATATAAACATTTAGCAAATAAAAGTAAACATCTTACGAATGTGGACTTATCTTGATCTGTTTTATTAATGATTCTCCGTATTATACGAGCATGAGTCCCGTTGCCTTGGATAACGCGCAACCTCGCATAACGCGGAGCCTCGGATAACGCGAACCCTCGGATAAACGAAGGCCGGATAATCGAGGTTCTACTGTATATACAGACTTTACACTCTCTAAATCTGAATCAGTGAAATTTTACTGATTGAATCACAGATTGATCACTGTAAGTATTTAGTCTGGTGTTACTGAGCTTAGTAGTGAATAAGTCCGAAATCGCTGATTATTCACTGATTTATATTTAGAGAGCACTCTTTCTGGCATTCCCTAGTTTTTTCCTTTTTTAAGGATTTCCCCATTCCCCCTTACCCCTTTTTTCACTATTTTCCTTAAATGTGAACTGCGTTACTAGAATCCAATAGGAACATCCTTCTTCTTTTTATTAGAAGTGGAATATTTTTTTTGAAGTCTACTATTATATTTTTGGGTCAGAATTGATCTTTTTGGTTGAAAATTCAACTACTTGGTTATAATTTGAACTACTTTGGTAAATATTTATTCTGTCGTTTGAGAATTTTACCATTTGGTTCCAAATTCATCTATTTTGCTTAAAAATTGATTATATTATTATTTTGTTTTTAAATTTGCCATTTTGGGTTAAAAAATCTATTATTTTGGTAAAAAATTAAACTATTTTGTATAAAATTAATTTTTCGGTTAAAAATTCATATTTTCGTATTGAAAAATTTGTTTTTCTTATAGGCTGAAAAATCTTACCTGGTTGAACAAATCAACTCTTCTGTTAAAAATTCGTATTTTAGGATAAATTAGCCTGTTTCTCATTTAAAAATAAGAAATATATTAATTTTAGATTTAAATATGATCATTTCTTTGGTTACAATTTTAAACTCACAAAAATAAATTTAATTTTCTTTTAAATTGTCTTTTAAATTGTTCGTGGTCGTATAAACTCAAATTGGAAGACTTGATAGTTTTCAAATTTTTCGTTAAAAGGATTTGTGATTGAAAAAATAATTTGTCATATTCAAACCTCAAAAGAATAAAAAGATTTTAGAGCTAGGCATAAAAAACCAAATTATTTTCAAATTAAAAAAAAACCTGGAACTGGAATTATTAAAATGGTTTAAAGATATTTCAATTTATGTGTTAAAATAAAACATTTGATTTTAAATAGTCAAAACTTACGTATATATTTTAAATAGTTAAAATATTAGAATTGTGAATTTTCAATTTTGATGTCGAATGCTGAATTTTCGATTTTTTTTCTTTTAAAAGTTTTAATTTTTCAATTCTAATTGAAATTGTTGTGTTTTGACAATTATAAATTTACAATTTGAATCCTGTTAATTTATAAACTTTTCAAATTCCATTATTTTAATTTTTTAAATATCAAGCGCTTTCAATTCAAAAGTATTACCTATTCATTCGAAAAATTGAAAATCAGCTAACATTTAAAAAAATGTTTAAAAGTGGATTTTTGAATTTTTTATATCTTTAATTTTAGGAAATTGAAATCCAAGGACATATAACTTCCTGCTAGTTTTATTATAATATAATTATTGTTATTATTATACCATCAAGTCACATCCTTTCCGGGGTAATCGTGACTCACTCGACGATGAAGAGAATTGTAACAGGTGATATGGGGAGGGGGGGGGGGGGGGGGGGGGGGGGGGGGGGGGGAGTTAACACATTTTTATAGTAACCTGGAATTCTTGTGCTTCTGTAAATAACGCGTTCGTTCCCCAACATTGACCCGACCCAGGTCGCTGATCAATCTCTCTAACAATCACCTCACGTAAAGAGTTTCACAAAATAATAAAGTAAGGCTCTCCAATCGGGCTAATTCGTATCCAAGATCTTTTGTTTCAGGCGTCATTTACTCTATTGACACTCTTCATCACGCATTTCTCATAAACTATTTGTCCTCACACAAATTGATAATAATTAAGTATAAAACGATTTTCAAAGTTATTTTAGAATATCTTTAATAGAGCTTGAATAAAATTTACGAATATAGAGCTAAGTATGAAGGATCGTTGACAGGAAGGAGCAAATGCTAAAGAAATGACGGGGGGCATTTAAAGGCGTCGTGGGCGATGGAATCAACAGGTTCTGTTATGAGAGTGTAAAGCGTTTTGAATCCACCCTCGAGGGGTATGAATCCTTGGCGCGAATCTCGTTGTAAGGGGTGACTCGACTGCGGGGGGTCGGTTTGTGGAGGCGCGTGTAGATCAAGCGGGTCGGTGTAGCAGGGTTGATTCGACCCCTGTCCTTTTCGGACAGCCGATTAGGGCAAGATGGAACCGAGCCCCCACGGAAAACTTAAAATAACACCGCTCGATCATCGGGACGTCTTTGCCGACAGCCAACAGCCTACTTTCGTATTCCCTCTGTTGTCTCCTTCACGAACAAGATCCCTTCGCATACTCCTGTCGACACGCGTTCTAAGGACCTGCCTCAAACGACACGATTACGAGAAGAAAGTTCCATCTACCATTTAGAACTATTTCTCTCCACAAGGAAAAATAAATAAAATCGCTAAAAGATTAATTTTTAGTCCAAAAAGACAAATTTTTAATAAAAATAGTAGGATTTTCAACGAAATAGTTACATTTTCAACAAAATAGTAGAATTTTGAAACAACATAGTTGAATTTAAAACCTGCAAAGATGCATTTGAACGAAATGGTCGATTTTTAAACCAAGAAAGATGACTTTTGTACCAGAAAATATAAATTTTCAACAAAACAATTTAATTTCAAACCAAAAAATATGACTTTAACAAAATAATTGAATTTTCAACCAAATAATTCAACTTTCAACAAAATAGTTGAATTTTTAACCATATAGCTGACTTTTTAAGCTACAAAGATGAATTTAAAACCAAAAAGATTAATTTTCTACCAAAAGACGAATTTTCAATAAAATACGTGAATTGTTTACTAAACTGCTCAATTATCAATTAAAAATAGATGTTATCAACCAAAAATGGAACAGTTGAATTTTCAGTTGAAAAGATTACTTTTTCATAAAAAAACAAAAAAAAAACGAAATTTGAACCAGAGGAATTCAGAAAAAAAACTAATTTTTAAATAAATGGTTGAATTGAAAAATATATACATTTTTCACCAAGATTAATGTTCTTCCATAAAAGACAAATTTTCAATAATAAAAAATAAATAAACTTTCAACCAAATTATTCTAGATTGAAGATAAAAAGAGGAATTATCTATAAAACAGATTAATTTCCATACTGCAAATATTCTTTTTCAATAAAGAAGGTAAATTTCAAACTTATTTTTGTGTCAAATTGTGGAGTTTCCAAACCATAAAGATATATTCTCTACGAAGTATGTAATAATTGATGTTGCAAACGAAAAAGTAAATTTTTTAACAAAAAAGTGAATCATCAACAAGAACAGATTAATTTTCAACACAATTTTTTTTTACAAAATCTTTAAATTTACAACCATAGAGACGAATTTTCAACCGAGAAAAAAATTTATTTTTATAATATAATGTTTTGGAAAACTAAATCATACTAAATGAATTTTTAACATAGTATCTCAACCAAGTAGTTGAGTTGTCGACGAAATAAAAATATTTTAGGGAAAAATGTAATATTTCATATTTCAACCAAACAAGTTTTTAGTTTTGTACCGAAAGTAGTTTAAAACAATGAAACAAGTAGATTATTAACAAAATAGTTGAATCCTCAACCAGAACAGTTTAATTCTTAATCAAAGAGTTGCATTTTAAATTTAAAAATATCAGCATTCTACGACGAAAGATAAATTTTAAACCGAAGGACGTACAAAAGTAAAACAAAAGAGTTGAATATTCATTATTCATCCATGAAAGAGTTTTCATTGAACAAAAAAAAAATCATTGGAAACTAAGATTTTTACTTTTTTACTCCAAAAACATAAATATTTCACAAACCAGTTGAATTTTCAAAAAAAAGACAAATTTTCAACCTAAAAGCATAACTTTTAAAATTTATATCCTGTGAACGAATAGATATAGCTGAATCATTTCTGTTTAAAAAGCTTAAACTTTATATTTTTTACTAAAATTATGAAAGTTGTTGTAAAAATGTAATTTTTCAAAGTTACATTATTTTTTTAAACAATTGAAAATAAAACCGTATTCTGCGTTTCACGCATAAAAATAATTCAATCTCATTGTTGCGTGAAACCGAGAACATGGTTTTATTTGCAATTTAAAAAAAATTGTATAACTAAAAGAAATTGAATTTTTACAACAATTTTTATAATTTGACTGAAAAATATAAAGTTTTTAGCTTCATTTAAAACAAATGGTTGAGTTATCTCTATTCGTTCACGAGACATAAATAAATAAAGAATTAAATATATCAATATTTAATTGGCAATTATTTGCAAAATAAGAGGAGTTTAAAAAAAGGGAGTTAAAAACTACCTACTTGTACCTCTATCCAAGAACGTAGCTATCTTAGTAATCCGAGAGAAAGATTTTTCAGGTGACCCGTTTAACTTATATCCACCCAAATATTAGAAAAACGCCTTACTAAAAACGCTTTTTAATAGTAGGTAGTTAGTGTATGACTCCTAAACTTGAACTTCAGTTGACTCTTTCAGGTTTTCTCTGAAATTCTCTAAACAGTTTAAAATTTTCTGACTTGCCCTGAGTTTTCAGAATTCCCTGACTTGAAGCAATCTTGTTAATTCTCCTAACAACCCAGCTCTTCTGAAACCGTTTCTTGTCATTAATAAAATAACCCCTTTCTAATCCTAGTCACCCCAACACCAAGTAACTAATTGTCTCTTGGGGGCCCTGAACTGTAGTGCCGATAAGTTTTAAGAGATCCATGGACACAAGAAACCTTGCTTACAATTAGACGCATGTAGTTCTCTATAACAACAAGTTAGCTGGAAAATAGCGTTAACATAAAAAAGAAAATAACATTTAGAATACCTATGTACAAAAATTAGACCTGAACATTGAAACCTTCGGCCGTTAAGTCTCACCCAGCAAAACCTGATTCAAATAAATTCCCTTAAACTTAAACTCAACAATCCTCGTTAAAAAGTGATGCAAGTCTTCCAATTTTCCGTGACGAATCACCGAGAGTTGAGCCTAGAAGCCTAGCCGATTCATCTCAGGATGTAAATTGTAAATTGTAAACGCGATCTGAGAAGTCGTTCGTCTTCCTCGGAAAGGAACACCCGACGCAGTATGTCGCGACTCGAGCAAAAACTAAAAAAAGTCGCGTTGCATCCGGTTGCATCTCTATATGTATGGTGGCACAGTCAGAATGGAATGCACCGACTGGCGGAGTCGTAAAATTCAGCATTATGCGATTTGGGACTGTGTTTTGCCCTTCGAGATTATGATTACCCCGTTGGTGCCAGAAGGTGCAGCAGCCGTGGCTAATATCACGCAATAAGCAAGTCGGGTCCACAGGACTCTTCTTGGCTCTTGACTCTTCAGATTCCCTCTCTGCCCTCTCATCAGGTATATAATGTGTGCCACCAAAACTTGATGGCACAAACGACCATCAGCAGAAAACTCCCAGTGTGTGAAACCATCAAAAGAGCCGCTGACCACTCCTATAGCCGAGAATGTGTTGAAGTGTCTCAATTTCGACGACAACCTTTCCTTCTCCAATAGAAGACATTGGATTCGTTTATTAAACTTGGATATCCTCTCTTTTTTGCTCATTGGCGAAAGTTTAGGATAGGAATTCATTCCGAGTCAATCAGAACTTTTCCCAATCATTCCGATATCTGTATCCGAGCCAATCCGACTCAATCCGATCCTATGCAAAACTTTTATTTGAATAAATCTGAATGAATCCGAAGTAAATTTCCAATTCGAATGAATCAGAATCAATCTGGACCATGATTGATCTAAACCGAATATTCAATCCGACTGAATCCGAATCATTCAGAAAACTGATTCATTCGAATTGAAAATCAATCCGGTTCTGGATCAATACTGTTTCATTCAGATTGGAAATTTACTTCGGATTCATTCGGATTGATTCAGATAAAAGTCTCGGATAGAATAGGATTGAGTCGGATGCATTTCCAAGCGTTTTTCAACAAACGAGATTCAAAGCATTTTTCAAATTGGTTCGGATTTATTCCCATTGGCTCGGCTACAGATATGAGAATGATTCGGAATAGTTATGATTGGCTCGGAATGAATTCCTATCCGAAAATTTCGCCAGGGTTGTTCTTACAATCTAGTTTTACTTCTTGGGAGACATCAAACTCTCGCTTTTAGTGCAGTGTCGGGGGTTGCCTTCAAATAGCCTTGGATTGAATTCATGGGGGGGGGGGTGAAACGTGAACAGTCAGAGCCGCCTAAACCGTTTCCAATTAGCATGCACGCTATTGTGCGATATACTTGACTGAGTACTCGCGCACTGCGGCCAGTCTCAGACGACAGTCGCAGCCGCTTCCTCCCAGCTCCCTCAAGAAATTGCTGGCACCACCAGTTCTAGGAAGGCTGAAAACGAGGGTAGTGAAAGCGAGAGTTAGGAACACTATGACCTCTGTTTCCTTGTATACTATTTTCGAATTAGCATTTTGATGATGATCACTGTTACCGACTGTTTCAGTAAGGGGCTATTTATAAGGGCTCGTCCATGAATTACGTTACCACTTTAATGGGGTGGGGGGTCTCACAAAATTTACAGTTGGTAACGGGAAAAAAAGTTAGGGAAATTTTTTTTAGTGACGTTTTTAGTAAGATTTAGGTAAAATCACCTTCTCGTTTGAAAATTCTTTTTTAGTTCAAAATTCAACATTGTTGTATCGAATTCTTTAATTCTGTTAAAAATTCATCATTTTTGGTAGAGAATTAATGTTTTTGTTTAAAAAATTATATTTTTTAGTTGAAAATTCAACTATTTCGTTAATAATTCTTGAATTTTACTGAAAATTCGTCTTTTTTTTAGTAAATTAATGATTTTGTTTAAAAATGCGTCTTTTTTAGTTGACAATTTAACTTTTTTGTAAAGAATTCAAAGAATTTTGTTAAAAATTCTTTTTTGTCAGTAGAAAATTAATCTTAATGTTTAAAAATTCATCTTTTTACTTCAAAATTTAACAACTAGGTTTTAAAGTAGAACTACTTTCTTAAAAATTTAAATTTTTGATGGAGGATTTTGGTATTTTATTGAAAATTAGTATTTTTTAATACTAAATTAATCTTTTTGTTTGAAAACTCATCTTTATGGTTAAATATTTAACAAATAGGTTTTAAAATTAAACTACCTTCTTCAAAATCAAATATCTGCTTTTTTTTCTTAAAAATTCATCTTTTAGGATAAAAGTTTAGCAACTATGTATTAAAGTTGAACTACTTTTTTAAGCCTGCATTCTTTGGTTGACGATTTAAAATTTTAGTTGAAAATTCATCTCTTTGGTTGGAAATTGACCTGTTTTGTTGAAAATTAATTTTTTCTCGTTTGAAAAATTACTTTGGTAATTGAAAATCTACCTATTCCATTTTTGGTCAAAAATGGTTCTTTTTTAAGTAAAAATTCAACTTTTGGTGAAAACTGAACTATTTTGATGAAAATTTATTTTTGTATTGAAATTTAATTTACTTTAATTGAAAATTCAGCTATTTGGTCAAGAGTTCTTGTATTTTGTTTGAAATCGGTCTTTTTTAGTTTGAAATTAACTTTTTTATCCAAATTTCAAATTTCGTCATTTTGTTTTGAAAGTTTAATAATTTAGTAAAAAAATCAACTATGTGGCGGAAAATTCGTTTTTTTCATCAATTAAAATTATTTTTCAATTAGGGATATTTTAACACTAACACAGAAAATCTTTTTTTTACTTTAATTTTCGCTTTATTAACGATGTTTTTAATTCTCCACGTATATGGAGAATCCTTAAACTATATTAAGAATTAAAGGGTTAGGGGGTCCAGTGGAATTAACGTCGCAAAGTCAGACAACGTTTAGTACGAGGGTAGTTCAATAAGTCCTTAGAATGAAGTATAAAAACAATTTTTTTTGGGTAAATTTTTTTTTATTTTTCAACATAATCTCCTTGGAGCTC
>NC_046664.1:59930318-59968423 GCF_010883055.1 Belonocnema kinseyi
CTGCACCATATATCTAGTCGGGAGTGGTGCTGACTGAAAACGGATGATTTGGAGCGATTCGCGCGCCATTTGTTGGTCATTCTAAGGACTTATTGAACTACCTTCGTACGTTTCCTGATGACAAATCTCAACAAAGTTCGCGAATTTCGCAAAAGATGGCTTTTGGTTCAAAGGCTTTTTTTTGGGTTGAAAATTGTACTCTTATATTTTTAATTCAGAGTTTATTTCGTTTGGTTAAAAATTCAACTATTCTGTTAAAAATTGATCCTCTTGAGCATTCTTCTTTTTTAAAGCATGTCTTTTGAATCTTGAATCACACTAATGCAATTCGCAGAATGGTTTCAATCTGCTAATTTGATTTAAAATTTGATTGTCAACAAATTTTGCCAGGTCATGAAGATAATTTAAATCTTTTTCCGAGAAGTAATAAAATTAAATATTCATTTTGAACACCCAATTAAGTACAAAGTTAGTATTACTGAAGTGAATATAAAGCAAGGCGCAAATGCGACATTTGGCTATCGCGAAATGTGAATCCAGTCATGCTTCCTAGTTTCTCAATAGAGCAGTTCTCCAAGATAATGGACAAATTATTAAACCTCAGTCATTCGTGGAAGTCAAGATTGAGAATTTCCTATGCATAAAGCTTTGAACGAGATATTCTTGCATTTTATTGCAGAATCGTAAAAAGGAAAAGAGAAACTGGAAGAACAAAAGGAATGGATCGATTCTAGAGTCCATATTCCTCCTGAGGCATTAAATATAAAAAATCGATCTCAAAACTAAATCTCTTCGATATTAATAAAATTATGATTAGATTTATTTATGATGCTACTGAAAAAATCTTGAATCAAAGGAAATTCGTTTCTTTGATTTCATTTGATTTCATTGAATTATATTTATTTGTTTGCAGTGATTATTGTTTCTTCAGTTTAAGCATTTTAGAATTGTATATTAATTTACTGTATGTTAGTAATATAGACTCACCATAAGATCGTTCCACCGACGGATCACATGAATCTGCAACAAAAAAAAAATCGTTTGATTAAAACTATTAAATCATTTCTTCCTGGTTTTGCATTACATAAATGTCTTATAAATAGTCTCGCGAACTCTCGTTTTGTGTTTGTGGCTGTTAATTCTTCTTAATGATGCATGCAAAAAGTGATTAAGCGGTTATGACACGTGCCATAAATCACGATTATGAGTCACTACACAGAAAGGATAGGAAAGTCTTATTATCATCAGGCAAATTTTATTTTTTTTACCTCTTAATTCATTTGGGGCATATTTTATTTTTATGTGAATCAATTCAGAAAATCCTCTAATGAGAATTTTAATATTCTAATTTTGTTATTAAAGTTAGGCTTTTTTAAAAGATTCAGAGGAACTTGGGAAAATTTCAAAGATTTCAGGGGATTTTAAAAGATTTTAAAAAGTTTAATCGAATTTCAGAACATTTTTAAGTTTTCAAAAATTGTGAAGATATTTCATAAGATATTACAAATTTCAAGATATTTCGCGGGATTTTAAAGCGTTCAAATTGATTTGCAGGTATTCTACCAGACTTCGCACTTTTATAGGATTTCCGCTGACGTCAAAGATTTAAAAAATTGCCATGGATTTTTAAGGATTTTAAAGATTTTAGGGATTTGAAATTTAGATTTTAAATTTGAAGAGATTTGAGAAATTTCAAGGGATTATAAGAAAATGTTTTCATTTGAAGTAATCAAAACTGAACTACAAATTGAAGCAATTAAAATGGAATTTTTGAATTTTAATCTTCTATGATTGAAGTTCAACAGTTTTTTCATTCAAAATTTTTTTTTTCGAACGCTCAATAATTTACACGTATAAATTGGAGGTTTTAAACACTTATTATTTTAAAAGATATTATTTTCTTTGCTCTCAGTTGAAGAATCAATTAATAAATTTGTAAATTTTACAAAATTATATCATTCTGCAAATTAAAAATTCATTCAATTGAAAAATGGAGCGATGACATTTTTTTTCTTAAACTAAATGTTTTTAATATTAAAAACTGAAGCAATTAATCTAATTTTAGCGTTAATTATGTATCACAATTTAACACTTTCACTTAGAAATACATTTTTTCAAATATTATAATTATAGACATAATATATAACACAAATATTAAATTATAACTTTTAAATTCTAAATTTATGAAAATGATAACAAAATCTGAAAATAAAGATCAATTACATTATAAAATATTCGATACTCCGAATTTCCAAAACTAAATAACTAAAAAATTGTTTTAATAATAAATAAAATAATATTGAAAATAACAAACTATTTTATCGAATGAAAGTATTTTATTTCAGGAATTTTCAATTGTCCGAAATTTTCAGTCGTCCCTAAATATTTATCTGTTTTAGCAAAACTTAATTGCATTTTATTTAAAGCTTAAAGCTTTTTCGACTTAAAATTCAACTGCTTAGTTACAAGTTGAACTACTTTGTTCAAATTTCATTATTCTAATAAAAGTCTTATCACTTTAGTTGAAAATCAATATCTTTGTTTGAAAATGTAACTATTTTGTTGAAAATTGGTTTGTTTTGTTCAAAATTAATTTTTCTTTGTGACTGAAAGTTCCGCTATTCCATTTTTGATTCAAAATGTATCTTCTTCAGTTGAAAATTGAACTATTGGGCTTTTATGGAAAATCCATATATTTGGCTAAAAATTCCTTTTTTTTTTGTCCTGTAAATTCAAATTTTTGAAAATTTGCCTTTTGAGGTAGAACTGAACTGTTTTTGATTTTAAATTAAAATCTTTTTTTAGTTTAATTATTAACTTTTACTTTTTTATGGAAAATTCAACTTTTTTGGTTTAAAACTCAACTAATCGGTTGACCGTACAACTTTTTTTTGAAAATAGATTTTTTCGCTGAAGAATCATAATTTTCGTTGAAAATTTATCCCTTTGGCTAAAAATACAACTATTTTAATTATTCAATTTTTAAGTTTAACTTTGTAAAATGGTAAATTATAAACATCCTCAGAACCATCTTGTACAATTAATTGTTGTTAATTTTTAATGCTGGAACTACAGTACAATTTGAAACATCACGTAATATTTAAAATTAATTAAATGAAAACATTCTTTATCAAAAATTTTCAACTTAAAAACAAAAGAATTAAAACCCCGGTTGAAATCAAACTTATTATAAATTGCACTATATAATGTGATACCATGTTTGTAATATTTTTAGTAATTGGATAGATTTTCTTTGAAAAAATTTATGAAATAAAATGTCAAAAGATAAATATATTGTCCTGTTCCAGAGGTAGCCTTAAAATTGGATACGGAAAATTTCCCTACAGTGGATAATGCAACCTATACTGGATAATCATTGATTAAAAATACTTATATATCCCAAATAACTAATAAAATTTAATAAACAGTTAAGACATTATGATTATTCTTAAATTAAAATTAATCATTTTTCTTTTATTTGCATTCCTGATTAAATATTATCCACTGTACGTATGTTTTCTCCATTTATATAATACCCTAAATTTCTTTTCCTACAATTATAAATGACGTAAAAAAATGTTTTTCTTAAAAAAGTTCTCCTTCGCCTGTCTTTATGAAAAAGGATTCTTCTTACGATCTCTGTAGTAGATTAAGGGAGAAGCACCCGAACGGCAATCGGAAGTTCTGTGGTTCGAATCCCAACGGAGTGAAGGAGATCTTTACCAAAAACATGTATTAAAAAATTTTTTAATTTACAACTCCATCTAGTCTAAAAAGACGTTACGAGTTTCTGTCATTCTCTGATTATAATACAGATTCTTTATGAATTAGGTTTTAGAAGGGATTGAAATACTGAAGTAATGATTTGAATTTCATTTGAAGGCCAGATTGATTGATGCAAAGTGATGTACAACGATCTTTGTAATGATTACGTTCTTCGAGTGCGAGTTTGATAGAATGGAAAAGTATCCAAGTGTCCACATCTTGAACAGTATGGCAAGATATCCAAAACCTGCTTGCAACGAGATCGACTCGCACCTAGTAATGTCTCACTTAAAAGGATCAAGCGGCTCTAATAGAAGCACAGGTAGGTCATCAAGTGTCATAAATGCTCGGTCGGGCCATCAGCAGCACCCAGCGTGCTAATAGCCTCATTAGATATTAATGCTCAGGAGCGTATTCATGATTAACTTCGCGCTACCCTCCAACAGAGAAATATCATTACAGAGGTGATAAAAACATCTCAGCTGAAGATTCTCCTAATGCGGCAACTTTTTTTATCATCTTATTATTCTATCTCTACTGTCGAGATTGACTACTCCCATCAAAATAGTTATTTGATGCTTTTCAACCCAACTCTCTTCCTTCACTAAACCTTGTCAGTTATTAACTTCCAAGTTCTTTATTGCACAAAAATTATCAATTTTATTTATTTTTTTAATGTCAGAACTTTAATTAAATCAGTTTAAGGTTTAATCACTTTAAGTAAAAAACTCGAATGAACGTATGTTTACTTTCATACTGAAGATAAGGAAAACATATCGGTGAAATAGGAGAATGATTTCTTTTGAGTAGAATTATTATAGATACCATACTGAATTCAATAAGAAATGCATTAAATTTATTTGATTTCAAGTAGAATTTTATTTCATTTTCAACAAAATAGTTGAAGTTTTGATGAAAAGGTTTGATTTTTTACAAAAATTTATGAATTTTCAACCCGAAATGACAAATTAAAAAAAAAAGAGCTTTTAAGTTAAAAGTTTTAGAAAAAAGTTGACTTTTAAACCCGAATAGATGAATTTTATATCAAAAACTTTTAATTAGGAAAGATCAACTTTTAAACAAATAATTGAATTTTTAACAAACAAACAAAAATAATATTTTTTAACCAAGCAATTGCATTTCAAACCAAATAGTTGATCTTTCAAGCCTCCTTAAGCAAAAAAATGACTTCTTAATCAAATAAGGTAAATGTCCCAATTTGGGCGAATGTAAGGATTTGTTTGGCGTATTTTGCTTGTAAAAGTATTTTAAATCGTATGAATCGATAAAAGTTCCTAATACTGCACAGTTTGAACATTTTTCATTAATACTTTGTCTGATTATCGATATAAACTAACAATTTTTACTGAATAATAAAGAATATTTCATGCTTTACCGATGAAACTATTTGGGCGAATGAATTTTTCCTCTCACCCAGTTTGGGCGAATCAAATGTCCCAATTTGGGCGAATGACGCTATGTTATATTTCCTACAGTAGATGAATATAGTCATTAATAAAAACTGACTCCCAATTTAATTTGTCACTAGGAATTTCACAATTTTCACGTGCAAATTTATCAGCGTAATAAATCACGTAATTAAAAGAAAAAGAATATTTTTCTCATTTGCATTTTTAAATTTGCTATCTTATTGTCGTTGTAATCGTTTCCCACACATTTTTATCAATTATTCAGGTATGTTAAGCTGGCACAACACTATCAAGGTATAGGGATGTAACCGATTTCATAATTTATGGCTCATTTAGGGCTAATTTGGGCTCGTGGTCCCAAATTTTGGAGTCTTTTATTTTTTGTAAAAAACAATGTTTGCACTAGCTTCACGTTAAGCTGGCCGAACATTGCTGTAAAACGTGCTAAAAATCTTTTCACAGAAAATTCACCTTATACAATAGTTTATGGCTCATTTAGGCCTCTGGGAATATGATAATGAAAAATGAAAAAAAAAATTGTTCAGACAATTTTTGTTTAAACAATTCTAATAAAAATAAAGTTAACAGTTTTATTCCATTACCCTATGTTAAGGCTTACTCAGGGCTCCATAAATATGATATTTGAATGAAACAAAAATTTGTTTAAACAATTATTGTATAATCAAATTTGCCAAAAAAAATATTTCTTTTCTCTTCTCTTGCATAAGTTCAGGCTCATTTAAGGCTCCTGAAAAATCGTCGACCGAAGGTTGTGCGATATTTCCTAAACCCTTTTTTTTTGTTATATATGGTGTTGTGCCATCATAACGTTATAACAAAACAATAAACAATCCATAAAACCCCTTTTTACTCCACGCATAAATTAGGGCTCATTCAGGACTAATTTAGGCACGTAGTCCTAAATTTTGGGCTCTAGTATTTTTTGTAAAAAATAGTATTTGCAATAGCTTAACAATAAGTCGGTTCAAGACTGCTGTAAAACGTAATAAAAATGATTTTACTGAAAATTCACCTTATTGAATAGTTTAGGGCTCGTGTATGGCGCTGGGAATATGATAATTAAAAATTAAAAAGAAAAGTTTAAACAATTATTGTTTAAACAAATTTGCCAAAACAAAATATTTTCTTCTCTTTTCTCTTGCATAATTTAAGGCTTATTTAAGGTTGCTAAAAAATCATGACCGAAGGTCGCGCGATATTTCCTTGTCTTTTTTTTCTTGTTATATATGTTGTTGTGTCACCTTAACGTTATAAAAAATACGTGAAGAAAATCATAAAACCCATTTTTAAACCTCGCATAATTTAGGGCTCACTGAAGACTAATTTGGGCCCGTAGTCCCAAATTTCCAGAGCCCTAAATGAGCACTAAACTATTCTATACAGTGAATATTCAGTAAAATCATTTTTATAACGTTTTATAGCAGTCTTGAACCATTTTATGGTTAAGCTATTACAAATACTATTTTTTACAAAAAAATACTAGAGCCCAAAATTGAGGACTACGGGCCCAAATTATTCCTCAGTGAGCCCTAAATTATGCGAGGAGTAAAAATGGGTTTTATGGTTTTCTTCATGAAAATTATGCAAGAGAAAAGAAAAGAAAAATTTTTTGTTGGCAAATTTGTTTAAACGATTATTGTTTAAATAATGTAATGTTCCATTCAAGTATCATATTTATGGAGCCCTAAGTGAGCCTTAACATAGGGTAAAATGAATAAAATTGTTTACTTTATTTTTACTAGAGTTGTTTAAACAAAAATTGTTTAAACAATTTTTTTCATTTTTCATTATCATATTACCGGAGCCCTAAATTATTGCATAAGGTGAATTTTCCGTGAAATGATTTTCCCGTATTAAAGCAGAAGGAAATATCCGAATTATCAATTAGTTTATATTATATTGAAGAACACATTCGTCAAGCTTAGGATTAATACTTACTTTTCAATCAAAATATTCGCGCCACACAAATTTTGGAGCACTGTTGAAACGAAAAACTACGCAGCCTATCAACTTGCGAACTAACAAGCCGAGAGTAATGTTATGCTCGATCTGCCACAGATGGCGACACGCGTTACTATATAACGTTTAAAAAACATGAATACGTAATAAAATGACTATAAATCATACAACAAAAATATCTTAAATCAATTCTAGAATGTGAATAAACTATTACTAGTGTCGTACACTTTAAGATTATCACCGATTTACCTACAGTATGTGAGCATTCGCACAAACTGGGTCACTCCCCCAAAATGGGACATTTACCTTAGTGGAATATTCAACATCAAAAAATTATTTTTATATAAGCGGTAGCATTCACAAACAAAAAGTTGAGTTTTTAAGCAAAAAATATGAACTTAAAACAAAATAGTTGACCATTCGGCCAAATTGTAGACTTTTTGACAAAATAGATGAACTTTCAAGCCAGAATAAGACATTTTTAAGAAAAATATTGAATTCGCAACAAAAAATTTAACAAGAAATTTAACAAAATAGGTATCATCAAACAAAAAAAATATAGCTCTCTACTACCATGCAAAATGAATTTTAAATCCAAAAGAATTTCCAAAAAAGCAGTTACACTTTTCCCCCAAAAAAATGAATTTGAGAACATAGTTAAATTTTCAAATAAAATAATTTAATTCTCAACAAAAAAGCTGAATTTTTAACAAAATAATTAAATCTTTAACAAAATAGTTGGATTTTTAACTAAACATAATTGATTAAAAAGTAGTTAATTAAAAAGAAATTAATTATTTAATTAATTAAATAATTTAATTTGAATTAAAACAACGATTAAGCTAAAAAAAAGATGCACTTTCAAAGAAATAGTTGAATTTTAAAACTAAAACGACATATATTAAAGAAATCGTTCGATTATCAACCCTAAAAGTTGAATTTTAAATTTAAAAATTTCATTTTAACCAAGAAGGATTAATTTTCTTTTCAAAGAAAGGTAATGTTTAACGAAACAGTCATATTTTGTTTCAAATAAGATAAAATTTTGATAAAATAAATGTATTTTTAACAGAATAATTAAATTTTTACCAAAATAGTTGGATTTTTAACAAAAACCTGAATTTTCAACATTCAAAATTGAATTTTCAACCAAAAAGAATAATGTCCATCAAAACAAGAATATCCAATAAAAAATATAAAATTTTAAACAAAACTTGAATTTTCACTAAAAAAAGATTAGTTTTCCACACAAAAATGGAATTGTTAAAACTTTAGTTGAAAACTAAATTGCCAACAAAAATCGAATTTTTAACTAGTTGAATTCAACCAAAAAACTGACTTTTTACAAAATATATTTAAATTCCCAGCTAGGAAAAGTAGCTTTCAAGAAAACAGTTTCATTTTCTCCTAAAAAATACAAATTTCCAACGAAATAGCTGAATTTTTTAAT
Organism: Belonocnema kinseyi; assembly: GCF_010883055.1. Taxonomy (NCBI): domain Eukaryota; kingdom Metazoa; phylum Arthropoda; class Insecta; order Hymenoptera; family Cynipidae; genus Belonocnema; species Belonocnema kinseyi. The sequence continues at coordinate 59,938,944 of NC_046664.1, forward strand.
TTGTACAGGATACCTTTTCAATGAAAAGTAGAATAGTTGGATTTTCAATAAAAAAATTAATATTCAATTTCAAAAAATGGATTTTCAACAGAATCTTTAAATGTTTAACAAAAGAAGTGAATCTTAGAAAAATGAATTTTTGACAAAATAGTTAAAATTCTAACAAATTAGTTGAATTTTCATCCGAAAAAGACGAATATTTAACAAAATAGTTTGATTTCAACCAAAAATGATGAATTTTTAACAAAACAGATTAATTTTCCACCACAAAGTTTAATTTTTAACCAAAAAGGATGAATTTTCCACCAAAAGCCGAATTTTCAATAAAATACAAGAAGATTCTACTAATTAATTTAATTGTTAAATAGAAAAGATCAATTTTCAAATAAAAATGGCATAGTTGCTTTCACAGTCAAAAAAATGAACTCAAAAACAAGCAGGAATTTTTAGCAAAATAGTTCAGTTTTCAACCAAAGAAATGAATCGCTTACTAAAAAAGTTAATTTTCGAAAAAGTAGTATTAATTGATATTTCAACAACGAAATATTTTCATTTAAATAAAAAAAGTACAGTTCAACCAAAAATAATAATTTTTCAACAAAATATTGCAGATAAATCCTCAAAAATATTTTGATTTTCTCTGTGGGTTATTATTGGTTTTGCATTTGAGCGAGAAAACGCGAAAGTATCTTGAAAATAAGGAAAACTGAGGAATTATTAAAGAAAGGGTAAATATGAGAATAGGGAAATAGGGGAAGAAGCATGAAGTCTATAATAAAGAGTCTAATTTAATGTCCATCAATAATCTCTTAAACTTTATATGATAATAAAATCAAAATTTTCTCGAAAAATAAGAAATCTTCCCCAAAATCAAGCTTCACCGAATAATATATCATTCGTACAGTACAGATTGATCGTAGTCTGGTAGATTTCTGCATATTATTTCCTCCTTTCAAGTGGCTTCGCTGATGAAGGCTGAAGCCTTTTTTCACGAATGTTGAATATTTTAGGATTTTGGTGAATAGATTTCGCAAAAAAAAAAGGTTGGAGATCGAAGGGATGATTAGGTTCGTCTACAAAACGTTCGAATATCTTGCCTGTCGTGACGAAATTGTCAAAAGAGGAGGGCGGAAAACACGCTGAGGACTTGACGATAGGGAGAATGGACTTATCTGCGTCAATCGCGATCGATCAATCTTAAGACGTTGTATTTTAATATTTTCCGTGAACTGACAGTAGCCTCCACGAATTCTAATGGGCCCGAGAAGGGCCAACTCGAGGTGGCAACGATAAATATTAAACAACTTTCCATGCACCTGCCACGAGCAAGTTTTATGCAGGACAGAGTCGAGTCAGAGGGTCTTGTGAGAGGAAGATGACTGAATCTTAATTAGCGAGGCGTGACAAGTGTTTACAGATTCATCCATCTACTTGGTGAGTGGGAGGAGACCTTCTGGACCTGAGGAATCGACACCTTGTCGATGGCGTCCATAAAGAACTTCAAAATTTCATCAGAGAGAATTTTCTCCTTTTTATGGTCAACATACAATTTTTTCTCGAAGAGAGTTCGTACAAAATTTGTTCTTTTGCTCTTTTGGCTTAAAAATTAAACTATTTGAAACTTTTTTTGAAGATATTTAAGAATTATTTGTTAACAAATCATCTTCTGTGGCTGAAGGTTCGTAATTTTGAATTGGATATCCAACTATTTTCATAGAATGTTCAACTTTTAATCAACTTTTACATTAAAATTGACTAAATTTGAATGAGATTAATATCAAATTTAAAATCCTATTTAACGTCCAATAATCAAGTTAATGTGAAGAATTTCTGAAAATAAAACCAAGAATCCAAGGACAAAATGTGGACAACCACTATAAAATGTTCCTATTACAGTTTGAAAAAAATGTCCTAAAGAAGAAAAGAAAAAAATTATTTTTTTGGACAACAAATAAAAAAGAGGAAACAAAAATAAGAAGGTAACCAACCAAATCATTTTCCTTCTCTTTTTATTTACTTGTCTTTTTAATTTTCATTATAATCAAAATACAGTAAAAAAAACACTCAGAAAAAATAATCACCAACGTTTTGGCACTCATATAGCACCCTTTTCAAGGCAACAAACATTTGAGCAGCTAACAGCAACGAAACCGCGATGCTCTCTCCCTCACTTGATATTTAGGTTTTAGGAAGAGAGCATCGTGGTTTCGTTGCTGTTCCTGCCTGCTAAAATTGTTCCTTGACCTGATGAGGGTGCTGAATGAGTGCTGAAACGTTGGTGATTATTTTTCACAAATGTTTTGTGATTGTGATTTGATAAAAATAAAAAGACGAAAGAAATAAAAAAGCGAATGAATGGGATTTGATTGCCTTCTCATTTTTATATTTTATAAAAAAAAAAATTTTTTTCTTTCATTTTAGGAAATTTTTTTATCTTTTTTCAAATTGCAAATAGAAACATGTCTAAACGTTGTACAAATTTGGACCTTGGATTCTGGGTTTTATTTTCAGGCATTCCACACATTAACTTTTACATTTTTGTTTAAGGATTTATTTATTTTTTTGGGTTAAATATTCAACTGCTTGGTAGAACGTTGAACTTATTTGTTAAAAATTACTATTATTGTTTTAATGAGATTCATAATTTTAGTTAAAAATTCATATATTTGGATCAATATTGAACTATTTATTAGAAATTTGATATTAAAAAATGGAAAAGGGGTTAGAAAAGAGGTAAGAGTTATATAAACTTCCGTCACCACAGAAAGTACGATTTTTTTTGGACTGAAAATGTAACTAGTACATTTTTGGTTGAAAATTGATCAATTTTTCTTGTTTTTAGGGTGAAAATACAATTTTTTTTTTTAATTTTTAGAAAACTTGTTATTTTGTAATTTTGGCTTGAAAATTCAACTTTTTAGTAGAAGATTAAAATATTGAGTTAAAAACTAATATTTTTTGTGCAAAAAAGATTCAAAAAGAATTATGTTAAAAAATAATTTTTTGTTTCAAATTCGTTATTTTTAATTAAAAATCCAACTACTTCGTTAGAAATTTCAAGTTCTAATCAATTATTATATTATTCGTTAAGGAATCCTCTTTTTTGTGCTCAAACTTCATCTAATTCTAAGAATTATTTTTTTTTTTTTCAGTATTCATAATTTCTGTTAGAAATTCACATATTTTGATCAATATTGAGCAACTGGGAAAATTCGAGATTCAAAACTGGTTGCGCATTAATTTTTTTAAACTCAAAAAGGCTTGGCTTGAAAATTAAACTGTATGGCAAACGATTAAGCTATTTAGTAAAAATTTATTTTCTTATTTGTTTGAAAATAATGGCTTGAAAATTAAACTGCTTTGTCAAAAATTAATTTCTTAAGATTTAAGAATTATTTTGTTTAAAAAAAAACATATTTTTTGGTTGAAAATACGTCATTTTTAATGGAAATCCAACTATTTCGAAAGCAATTTCAACTATTTGATGACCCATTATATTTTTCTCAAACAATTTATGAATTTTAACTTAAAAATTGAACTACTTGGTTCAAAGTGGAACTACTTTGTTAAGAAATTTTTTATTAAGATTCATAATTTTATCATTTCAAATTTTATTTGACCGTCACGTTACTTTCAGTGAAAAATTATATCAAACGAGGACTGCTGGATAAGTGAAATTAAATTAATACTGTACTTAATCAAACTTGAAGTGAAATTTGAAAGTGGAATTTCGCTTCTTCATATCATGACATGCTTTGAATTATAACGATGTGATGCTCGCTTTTTGTCCGTAAAATTTTTTTGATACTTTTCAATACAAATACTGTAATTTCAAAAAAATTAGTTGAAAAAAAAGAATTTCCCCATTTTTCTTGAAAACAACAAAACATACAAATAATGTTAGGGAAAAAATTTGCACATCTGAAAAATGTCTACAACAATAATTGTTTTCAATGGGAAAAGTCTTAAAAAAAGTCGCTACTTTGTTATTTTTCAATGATTTTTTTTCTTAATGAATTGACAGAATCAGAATGTCAAGGATAAGATAAAAATCAAATTGACCAATGTTCAACAAAACAATTGCATTTTCGACCAAAAAAGAAGACTTTTTAACAAAATACATATATTTTCAACAAAATAGTCTAATTTTTCACGAAAAAAAGATGAAACTTTAAATAGATAACCTATCAACAAAAAGATAAATTCTTGACGAAAAATTCATTAGTTGATATTTCAACAAAAAAAAAAAAAGAATTTTAAGCAACACAGTTGAAATTTTAAAAAATAAATGAATTTTCATGAACATAAATGAATTTTCTACAAAATAGTAAAATTTTTAGATACAATGGTTGAATTTTCAATCTGCAAACATGAATTCCGAATAAAAATACATGATGTACCAAATCCAGGACACAAAAAAATTAACAAATGGAAATTACACTCAGAAAAATGTTTGTTAAATTATTTTAGATTTTGTTTTGTAACAAGTTTTTTCTTTAAAATGGGGTCAAACAAACATTTTAGTGAGTCTAGATTTCTAACTACCTCCTTTCTGACTCACAAGAGACGAAATTTTATTTTTAACCTTTAAACATTGACGTGCGGTCTCACAGACCGCACCATGTTTCTGATATGTGAGTCCCTCCATCTATGCCTTCTTATTCGTGCTTTTGCCGAGATGGGTGGTCAACGTGTGGTCTTGACTGTAATTAACGAGTAATATTAATTAAAAGCTCATACTCATTCTGTAAGACCGCACGTCCATGGTACTGTTTCAATACTATTTTTCTGTTCCAATGTATTTCAAGCTAATTAAAATGCAAGATGACACACACAAATAACCTTAAGCTTGATGAAAAATTAGCATGCAAGTATGGACGTGCGGTCTTTTAGACCGCACCACACTTCTGATACGATTGTCCCTCTCCCCACATGTGTAATGGATTATTAATAATAAAAGTTAATACAATTAATTAATTTCCTACTTATTCGAAATACCCTTCATATACAGTGAAACTTTTCTGTAGCGCCGATTTTGGGGCTGACGGTGGGTGGGAACTAACTCATTATAGCCTGCTCCGCTTTTTTGTTCGCACCTGAGTGTTCACCTGAGTGACCACCGCAGGTCCTGCGCAATCCGCGCAGCTCCTGTTACATCTACCTGCTGCGCGGCGTTAATTCTCAAAAAGGCTATTGAAGGGATGGCTATTGAAGGGTTTCACTGTATCTAAAAATTGAGCCAGAGACGCAGATGCCCATTTTTTTTTCTCAATTGCTATCACATTTTACTTTCTATTGCATAATTACGTACTTTTGAAAGCATAGGATTCATTAAATTGAAACAGCGGTCTGTCAGACTGAGGTTCATGTTGGTGCAAAAATTAAATCACGTCCATCACAAAGGTTAAATTCCGTGCTATGAGAGGAGATAAGTGAAATAATTTGAAAACAATTTAGTAGATATTCCCAGGTAATAAACGTCGCGGAATATCGTATGACTGATCTATCATCTCAGGAAATTAATAAACAGTAAAACACTCGATAACGATGGCGTGTCTGGACTGTGCCGTATTTACGAAGGTTGTTAGAGCCACGCTAAATATCCTTAAGGCGGTTCATAGGCAGCTCGGTATGGAGAAATGGAGATTACCCAGAGAGAGAGAGAGAGAGAGAGAGAAAGAGGGGGAGCGAGAGCGAGAGAGGGAATAAATATACGGAGACGCATGGATGATTAACAACCGGTCGACGATTTCTGCGGGGCCGCGAGTGTAATCGATTAATTTACGATATCGTACGCGGCTGGCGTTGAACAGCCATTGTTTGTTGATAATTACAGCGGTACATCTGATCGGCCGCGAGCGGGCCGAAATCGGCCACTCGTTCCGATTCGGAGATCGGACGACCGCCCGCGGATAAGTTTCTTATTGGAGTGATTTGAATGTTCATTCTTTAACGTGGAATCGATGACCCGTCAAAAACAAGAGCGATACTTTGTTATGAAGCTAAGTACTGTCATTTAAACTTCATATTTGATCACACGATATGATACAGTACGCATCAGTGCTCCCAACGAGGACCCAGAGCAGTACTGCGCATGCGCGAAAAATAATTTCACGCATGCGCAGTACATCGGGCTATCGTTACAGGCAATGGTAATACACCTCTCGGCAATCGGGCGATTGGAAGTCAATGTTCTGCTCTTGTTCTCGTGTCGAGAAATAATATGTAAACAAGTGATCAGCTTTTAATGAGACTTCTTTCATTATTTATATTTTATAGAGACTTTGTTATTACTAAGAGTTAGTTGTTACTTAATTTATGTTTTTAATTGTTTGAGCTCTAAATCTTAGACCTTGAAACCAAATCCATCAACTGTTTTATAATAGGTGAAACCAGTACGAAATGGATACCAGTAAGAGCTGAATAATGAGGAAAACTGTTGAACCGAATTGAAGACTATTTGAGACCTAGTTTTTTCTTATTGAAAATACCAATTTTTAAGTATGAATCTGATGCTAAAAACATAACTTAAAATTATTAAAAAGGTGTGAATCTTCTTTGAAAGGTATAAAATATAATAATTTTTTTAATTGAAAGTATCAATTCCGACGAACAAGACTAGCATAATTAAAAATTGTTGAAATATTCTGAACGATTTTCAAATTATTTTTTTTGTTTGAAAATATAAAGTTTCCATGCAAAACGTCAAAGTATTTAAAAATTATGGAAAATAAAAAACCTTCTTCAAAATCTTATGATTTTTTAATACATATTTCAATGTTCAAAGTAAAACACTCACGAGTCAAAATTTCTGAAGCTTATAAATTTTATTATTTTAAACAAAAATAATTGGATTCAAATTTACTGATTTTTATTGGTAAATCTTCTTTGAAAAGTAATGATTTGTGTTTAAAAGATCCGATTGTTTATGGAAACAACTTTAACATAACCTAAACGGTTAAAAAATTACCAATTTTGTTTGAAATATATAAGTTAATATACCGATTTTTAATTGAAAAACGCGAACGCAGCCTATAATTTTTAAAATTATGAACCTTTAAAATTCTTGTGTGTGCTGAAACGCTAAAAAAAAGAAAAATTTGAAATTTTGAAAAACGTGTATAATATTTTAAATAGTTTATTAGATCATTTAATTTGTTTTGACTTGTGCGTTGCTTTTTTTTAAATTGACAATAAAAAGATCCAATAGCGGTTTGAATCTGTCTTATTTTTTTTTAATTGACCGCACACGGAAAAAAATTGTCCACAAAGAAGTCACGAATATGTATCCAGGTCTCGGATTAAAAAAATGATATATTGAATCTTATTCCTCTATAAGAATATGATTCAATATTGTCGACCGATTTCGTACATTTTTAACTACAGTTTGAATTTTCTACGATCAATTCCTAAAAATTGCTGGCTTGAATTTAAAATAAAAATTTCATTTGTGCAATTTAATTTGTACAATTTAGAAATTCGCAACTCTGCGGATTCGAACCCCGGAAAGACTGCTGACTCGCCAGAGAGTGCGTAAGCACTCGCAGCCGTCGTTTACGGACAGATTTGTTTAATTTTAGAACCAAAATAATATTTTTATCATGAAATAACCTCGTTATTTATTTCAAGTTCTGAATAATTTAAAATCCAGTGGGGAATCATAAAATAGTGTCAATTCTAGAAAGCAGAATAGATTTTTTGTCTCGATCTTCTCTGTGGATTCTGAAAAAGCGTTTTCACATTTATTGGTTTTCCTAGAATGACTCGAGAATCAGGTCCATTTTCTGTTGATTTTTAAATGATAGTAATTTATAATACATCTCTAGTGGGACGATGCAATAATTCTTGAATTTTTCTATGGTCTACTGGTTCTGGCCTATCACTTGAGCGAGTAGGCAGCTAGGTACGCGACATAAAGGAAGACAATAAGCAGCAATATAAATGCAGGACGCTTATACTCGGGTGCCGCAAAAGAGAGTCAAGAGATCTTGGCTTTTACGATTCATTAATCCAGTCGCGAGTGACTTTCGCTTAATAACTCGGTCGGTCGGTCTATCTCGGACTCTGTTACCAAGATTTCTTGGATGGCCCTGACTAAAGTTCTATGGAAAAGAGCAGTAACTAAACCAGGCCTGTCCAGCAAGTAGAAATTTACTCAAAGTCCAGATGGTGTATTTCTTCCACCCTTTTTGATCTGCTCATTCATGAGAGCTCAGTTGGTTGCTCCCGTGAAGTAGAATGAGAATTGGAGAGTGGAGGAGGTGGAAAATTCACATCTGGGATTTGAGTCGTCTGAACGCAAATTCCTGGAAACTCTCCTCACTGGACAGGCCTGGACTGCACAATCAGTAAACTTGTTTTTCGATTTTTCTCAGTTACTGTTTTTTTTCCCCCGTAGAAATGTTAAATGCAACGTGAAAAAATTAAAATGTAAGGATTATAAGATATTTATAAAACTGTTCATTGTAGCTAATCAAAAATATGTCTCTCATAATTAGATACTTGAAAAATCATACAAGAATTGGTTAAATAGTAAAAATTTCTCAATCTGTAAACAGAATCATTTTGAATTGCACCTTTTAAATTTAAAGTTCAAAAAATGTTTCAATTAATCAAAAATAATATCAAAACATTTTTTTTGTAAATGCTTAAAGTTAAAGAATATTTCATTAAAATTTTTCCAAAGTGAACATTTAAAAATTTGAAGCAGATTGATCTTGCAGATTGAACATCGTTAAACTACTATATTTCATTTAAAAAATTGAATTTAATAGAGTGCAATATTTTAAAATCCTTTTCCAAAAAAGTGGTATTCATGAGATCTCGCAAAGAGTTTGATAATCTATTAATAAAGATTACAAATCTTCTTCAGCATAATTTTGTTATTCAAAATTTCAAAATAAGTAATTTGGTTTCATGATGAAATTTATTTTTAAATGTTTCAGAACATTATTGATAAATGAGAAAGTTTTATTTTTAATCATTTTTTAAATATTGGGAAACATTTCTGTTCTTAGCACTTTGCTACCACACTATACCTAAAATGTAAGATACGTGTATAACTTTTTTTCCCTAAATCAAAAATACAAATTTAAAAACGTGTCGTAAAATAATCTAAAAAGATATTTATAAATTTTAGACGTTTTGAAGAGATTACAAATATTTTTAAACTTTAAAAGATTTCTGAAAATTTATAAAATATTTTGAAATCCTTTAGCACTTCGAAAAGTCCTAAATATCCCTAAATCTCCTTGATTGAAGACGTAAATATTTGAATGAAATTTCGTCTTTCTTGGCAGAGAATTACAATTTTTGGTTTAAAATTAATTTTTTGGTTGAAAATTAATCGGTTTTGGTTGAGTATTCAATTATTTTATTTAAAATTTTCTCTTTTCGATAAATTTCCCTTTTTTTTAGCTAAAATTATTTTCTTATTGAATTATCAACTATTACATTTTCCGTTCATAATTGATTTTTTTGGTTGAAATTTATCTCTTTGGTAGTAAATGTAATAATATTTCGTTGAATATTAGCTTTCTGGTGAAAAATACTCTTGTTAGTGAAAGAAATAATTATATAATAAAAATTCATTTATTCTGATTTGACATATCTAAAACCTCCGAAATTTTTTATTTTTTATTTTCTCAATAATCTTAGGAAAGTCATATTCATACACCCTTACAAACAAACAAAATAAAACAAAAATGAATGTTTCTTCATAATTTTTATTTTATGTAAAAAATGAGTATTCCTTTCAAATTGAAAAACTACACGCGCTTGTAAAGCGCGCCATAAATGATGCTAGATTTAGTTAAAAAATCTATGTAGTCAACTTTTAAAAATGACTGCAATTTTTCCAAAGAATAAACCCTAAATTTAGCAGAAATAAATATTAATATCCGTTATTCGCCTTAGTATACAAAAACATATGTTTTAATTAAAATTAAAGTTCCAAAATGACCACTGATCATATTTTATGTTCTGAAAAAATTGGATAAAATTTTAATAATAATTCAAAAATGGGTATTAATTTAATTAATATCATTAATTAAACAATAATCGTTGTCTACCTTTTTCTACATTTTTATTATATTCTGTTTATATAAGCATTCCTGATTGAAAAAGATCGAATTTCAATACATTGGATTTAGATTATTGGATTTATTGTGTTTTTTTTCTCAATAATTTTCAATAATTTATTGCTATTCATTGTAATTAAAACTAATTATGAAATAATTTTGGAATTTTTTCTTCTAATGATTCGGAGATATAGATCCAACATCTTTTCTGTGTCTAGACTTTACGGAAGCCGCAAAGATGAGTCACTTTGTGTTGTGAGAGGATGTAGGATGGAAGATGAGATTTAATATATGCGCTTTGGCGAGAAAGAGAAAGGCGGAGAGAGGAAGAGAGAAAAACAATAAATAAAAAAAGAGAGAGAAGAAGAAGGAAAAGAGGGAGAAGAATTACTCTGGAAGGTAAGTAATGGGAGAAGGAGAGAGCAAGCAAGAGCAAGATAGAAATTCGAGATGAGGTCTCGGTAGTAAAGTCAACGGTTACCGCCCCAACAAAAAAGTTAAATTGCTCGAAATAAAGAGTTACGTACGCAAAGAAGTCAATGGTAGCAATTTTACATTTCCTATGCACATAAATTTCCAGATAAAAAAATCATTGATTTACTTTATTATTTATTTTTAAAGTCTACAAACAAGATGGAAATACATTAAAAATTCTCTTACTAGACTAACTTTTGAATCATTCAAAACTGACTGATTTGAAGCCAATTTTGACTAATTTAAATAATTTGGTGAAAAAAGTCAAAATTCACTCTTTAAGTAAGTCAAAAGTCATTTTTTATATCAATCCATTTGACTCACTGATGAAATAAGTCATTTTAAATTGTCGAGTCTGTCGCATTTTAATTACAAAGGTAAATTTTCAACAACAATAAAAAATAATAATTTAAAAAAAAATGATTAAATTTTTAACCCTTTAAAAAAAAAGGAATTCTTAATAAAGTAGTTTAACTTTCAACCAAAAAATGTTAAATTTTAAACTAAACGAAAGTGATTTCCAACAAAATTAAATTCAAACAAAGTAGTTAAACTTTTAACCAACCAGATTATTTTTCAACTCAAATGACGAATCATTAACAGCAACGAAAAATGAATTATTATAAAACTAGTTCAACCAAGGAGTTGAACTTTCACTAAAAAAAATATAAATTTTCTTCCAAATAGATTATTTTTTAACCAAAAATTCGAATTTTTTACAAAAAAATTTTATTTTCACGAATAAAATGAATGTTTAATAAAGCAGTTACATTTGTTACAAAACATAGGAATTTTTAACTGAAATGATAAATCAATAAAAAAATGCATTATTAACAAAGCTAACAAAGCTACCCTTTTCAAAGTAAAAAAGATTAATATTATAATAAAAAGATGAAACTTCAAGAAAATATATGAATTTTTAACACAAAAAAAATTAGTTTTAAACTGAAGAAGATTAATTTTCAACAAAACAGATGAATTTTCAACTAAAATGATACATTATTAACAAAAAGAATGAATTTTTAATAAAGGAATTAAACTTTTAACCAAGTATGTATCGTTTTTTTAAATATTAATTTTTCGCCGAAAGAATTAATATTCTACCAAAAAAGATGAACTTTTAGAAAATTAAATGGAATTTCAGACCAAAAAGTTTACTTTTAAACTAAAAAAGATTAAATTTGAACCAAAGAGATGAACTTCCAATTTAAATCATAAATTATTAATCAAAATGATGAACTTTTATTAAAGAATTTCAACTTTCAACCTACTCTAGTTTAATTTTAAAAAATCATTTTGTTACAAATAGGATTAATTTTCTACTAAAAAAGTTGAGTTTTTAACGTAACACACATAAATCTGCTACCAATTTTTTTAACCCAAATGGAATAGTTACATGTTAACTTAATAATATTAATTCTCACTTAAAAAAATATTAAATTTTGTTTTTAAAATAAATTTTCAACAAATTTTAAATTTTAAACTTTCAACCTAAAGAATTTTTATTTTTAAACAAAGAAACAGTTGAATTCAACCGAATAGATGGATTTCAAACCATGAAGATTTTTTGCCTACAAATTAAAATAAATTTATTTAATCAGTTACGTCCACTGACCAAATCAGTAACTTTGAATATCCTAGCCAAAATAATTTAAAATTACGCAATCAGTAACGTTTTCTAATTAAGTTATTTTGACTGAAAACCAGTTATTTTAATTGACTGATTGATTCAGTCCAAAATATTGACTTATTCATCTGTTAAAACGACTGTTATGTCGGTGTACATTCTTTAAACGTTTATCGAAAGCATGCTTGATTAATTTAATCAGTCAAATTTTTACTAATTGACATTTTGAGTGTAAACTCTTGTTTGCGGTTCTTATGCGGAGTGTTTCCTTTGCAAAAAATAAAATTTGCATATTTACTTATTATTTCACAAAAAAATTCTTTTCGAGTTACAAGTCAAGAATGCTCATCTCGAGACGCGATGGTGCCTAATAAGCAAAATACTTGTGTTTTGAACTAAGTATACTATGCGATCGTGCACATTTCCATCTCAGATTCCTACGGCCTGAAAACGAAATTAAAATAGCCAACGGATGCAAATTACTCTTGGCTCCTATAATACCAGATATTCTCGGTAAAATTAAGCATGCAGGGAAATTAGTGAATAATTTGTTGTTGAAATGCTTGGCAAAATGAAAATTAGAAATTTTATTTTACAAGTAAAGCATCTAGAATATAAATTCTTCACACTCGTTTTCCTATTCCTTTCATTACCCTTTTTCAAGAAACTTTTGGTTTTTCTCGTTTTTTCAATGGGACACAAAGTAAATTAGTAGAAACCAATAACAAATTCGAATTATTTTTCGTTAAAAGTTATTTCTTTTTAATTCAAAAGTCTACTATTATAATTTTAGTTTAGAATTCACAATTGAACTATTTTTTTTGAAATTAGTTGGGTTTAGTTGAAACTTTAACTAATCTATTTTGAGAGAACAATGATTTTTTTGATTGAAAATGCAACTATTACATTTTGCATTCAGATCTTTTTTGGTTAAAAGTTTAATAACAAATTTAGCTATTCAATTTCTAGTTGAAAATAGATTTTTTTATAATTCTAAAAATTTGGTTCAAAATATCATTTTGTTAAAAATTCACTTTATTATCTACAGATCCATCCCGATAATTAAAAATTTAACTATTTTTTTTTGAAAATTTGTTTTTTTCTTCAGATTAAATTTTTTAACTTAAAATTTTACTACTTTTCGTTTGGTTGAAAATTAAAACTTTTTGTAGAAAATTTCTCTTTTTTGGCTAAAAAATTCTAATGTTTCGTAAAAAATTAATCTTTTTGGGTTAAAGTTTTTATTATTTTCGTAGAAAAATCAACTGTTTGGTGAAAAATGAACATTTTGTTAAAAATAAATGTTTTTCGGTGGAAAATGCATCTCTCTTAGTAGAAACTTGATATTTTTTGTTTAAAGATGCAACTGATTTTAAATTAAATTTTGGTTAACCATTCAACTTTTTTTGTTAAAAATTCCTTTTTTTTTGGGTTAAAGTCCCATTTTTTGGTTTGAAATAAAAATAATTTTTGGATAAAATATTTTAAAATTACATTTTTCGTTGAGAATTTATATTTTTTATTGAAAATTCAACTAGTGGGTTGAAAATTTAATTATTTTGCTGCAAATTTAACTGTTTCGTTGAACATTTTTTTTATAGAAAATTTAATTCTTCTTTGTTTTAAATAAAATTCAACTATCTTCTGAAAAAGTGGTCTTTTTCGTTAAAAATGGGACTATTTGGTTGAAAAATGAACTGCTCCGTTAAAAATTAATTATAAAAAAAATTCAATTATTTGGATGACGCTTTATCTTTCTGGGTTTAAATGTTAACTGATTTGGGAAACATATGACTTTTTAGCATGAAAACTTTCCTCTTTTGAATTGAAAATCCATCTTTTCTATATTGAAAATTTAACTATTTCGTTAAAGCCACCTTTTTTGGTAAAAAATTTCTTAGCTGGAAATTAACTTTTTGGTTAAAAATCCAACTGTCTTCTGAACGTTCATGTTTCTGGCATGCGAATTTATATATATATATTTTTTTAAGTTCAATCAGTTTATTGAAAATTCAACTATTTGGTTGAAACTTCACCTTTATAAATTTAAAAGTCAATTTTTTCGAAAAAATTTAACTTTTTAGCTTGAAAACTTAACTCTTTTGTTATAAATTCATCTTCTTGGATAAAAACATTCATATTTTCTGGATTAAAAATTCTTTTTTGTTGTTCTTGGTTGAAAAATGATCTCTTTTGCTTAAAAGTTCGACTGTTTGGTTGAAATTGTAACTTCTTGGTTAAAAATGCAATTTTTTGGTTTGTAATTAAAAACCATGTAATTAAAAGAATTTATTCCCCTATTTTCCCCCTATTTTCGTGAAAAACCGCCCTATTTTCCCTGGTCTGAGTTCTTTTGTTTCGCAATAACGCTCCGACACAGATAGCTGATTATTCTCGCTAGCAATCATCCCAAATGAAGAGGTTTACAAAGTCATCACGTAAGATCCATCCTCTATAACCTAATCCCATTCACTAAACAGATTTAAAAATTATAATTGAGGTCTAAAAATAAATGATTATAAATACAGGCGAAGGTGGTTTGAGAATATAACAAAGGAGGAAATAATTAAATTACAAAAACGTTAAAACAATCCTTGAAAGATTCGATAGTAAATATTAGAATAGAAAAGGATTGATCCGAAGCCAATTACTGAACGTTACACGTCCTAGAGTCAAGAAAAAAAAGTGGTGTACGCGTGAGAGTCCGTTTGAGAGTTGCAACTTGCGACATAACGCGAAACCAGAGTGGAATAAATTACGACTTTACGAGAGCGACATTTGAATTGGCCGGATCCCTATACATAAATTAACAGGGCCGTATTCATAATAATTGACACCCATGATTTAAAAGCGAAAACTGCAATTAATCATATTTATTGCTATTAATTTCGCCAAGTAAAAAATTTTCAAAATCATCATAGTTTGTGAAATCAAAGTCTTCCCAATAATTTTGAAAGACGTCTAAAATTTTGAGTTAATTGGATTAAAAAATGTCATAAAATTTGAGATTGTGCACTCAAAATTTGAATCAGCAATAAGTCACTGATTATTAGTCAATTTTCACTGATTAAAATAATGCGTATTCGACGAATGGAAAATCAATCAAAAGTGACTTTTTAAATTCATCAATTTGAGTAACTGATCAAATCAGTCCTTCTAAATGACCAAGTCCGCTGAATTCTCATTTAAGAAGGTCAATTTTTAAGCAAAAAGGGAATAATTACAATTTTAATAAACAGCATTAATTTTCGAAATAAAAAACTAATTTTCAGCAAATTAGTTAAATGATGAATCTTTAAGAAAAACTTAATTTTTAATAAAGTAATTCAAGTTTCATCCAATTAGTGGACTTGTCAATAAAAAAGTTTTATTTTAAACTGAAAAATTGCTTTTCAAAGAAAAGAAAGAGTTTAAAACAGATCATTTAATTTTCAACCAAGCAGATCAACTTTCGACTAAAATGACTTAGGAATAACAAAAAGAATGAATTTTTAACAAACCAGTTCAACTTTTCACTAAATCGTTTAATTTTTTAGAAAAAAAATTTTCTCCAAAGTGATTAATTTTCAACCAAAAAAGTTGAATTTGAAACTCAAAAAGAAGATTTTTAAAAAAAGCAATGATTTTTAAACACTGTAGTTTAATTTTCAACCAAACAAATAAATTTTTAACTAAAATGATAATTCTTCAACAGAATGAATCTTCACAAAGTAAATGCATTTATAACAAAGCAGTTCAAACAAGTGGTCAAATTAACAATTAAAAAAGATGACTTCATAATTTTCAAAAAAATTTTGTTTAAAATTCATGTTTTTTTGTTTGTTTATAATTGACTTCTTCTAGTGAAAATTTAACCATTCTATTTTTGGTTAAAAATTGATCTTTTTAAGTTACAAATTCAAGTATTTGGTTAAAAATTGATGTATTTTGTTAAAAATCCCTCTTGGTCCAAAATTATTATTATTTTTTGAAATTGAAACTACTTGTTTGAAAGTAAACTGCCTGGTTGAAATGAATTCTTTTGTGTAATGATTCATTACTTGAGTTTTATGGAAAATTGATCTATTTGTTGGAAAATCAGTTGTTATTTTTAATTGCATTTTTTAGTTGAATATTCAATTTTTTCATTGCAAATTCATGTATTTTGACGAAACATCGTCTTTTTGGTGTAAACTAAACCTTCATGGCGAAAAGTTAATTTTCTTAATTCATCTATGTACTTGATTTAAAGTTGAAATGTTTGATCAAAAATTCATGCTTTTGGGTAACGATTTCTCGTTTTAGTTGCACATTCATCTGTTTGGTTGGAAATTTTTCTTAAAACCTGGATTTTTTGGTTAAAAATTAAACTGTTTTTTTTTAATCGTGTTTTGTTGAAAATGAACCTTATTACTTAAAATTCAAATTTTTGTTAAAAAAATGTTGACTTATAGTGCATATTACTTTGGCAATAAATATTAACATAAATATTCCATTCTGATTTATCCTCCCCCCCCCCCCTAACCCTTATTTTTCCACTCTCACTGTATTTCCTGCGATGACAGATGATTTTTGCCTGACAAATTTTCGCTGTCATAAACAACTATATTCAGAACTGGAAACACAACAGAAGGGAATATTGTTCGGAAGATATGCGTGGGTGAATTTTCCTTTTCTACCCTTGTGTGCTGGATATTTTCGTTAAATCCCCTCACCCTATTCTGCATAAGCATCG
Source organism: Belonocnema kinseyi (assembly GCF_010883055.1). Taxonomy (NCBI): domain Eukaryota; kingdom Metazoa; phylum Arthropoda; class Insecta; order Hymenoptera; family Cynipidae; genus Belonocnema; species Belonocnema kinseyi. The sequence continues at coordinate 59,955,838 of NC_046664.1, forward strand.
AACACAATACGACCTCAAATCAATTCAACGATATTCATTCGTCTACCATACTCCACCCTTTCTCTCTGCTAGCCAAAATGCAAATGTTGATGCATATTTCCTCCGCAGTTGTATAAATAAGTGCTAAGAATATGAAGAAAATCGTATAGAAAATATGGAAAATAGTAGAAAAGTGGAAAAAATTAATATACAGGATTTGGATCGACTTGGGGGCTTCAACAATCACATTATTTTTATAGATACTGAAATAATAAATACAATGAAAATACTTTTACATTTCTTTAACAAAAATTAAACTTTTCAAATTGGATTATTCTCAAATGAGCGGAGTTTATCATTTATATTAATTTTTTAATTCAGCCAAACAGATTAATTTGCAAGCAAAAAAGTGTAATTTGGAACTAAAAACAAATTGCTTTAAAAAAAGCAATGATTCTCAAACATAGTAATTAAATTTTTAACCAAACAGATGAATGTTCAAATAAAATAATAAATCTTCAACAAAAAGAATGAATTTTTGACAAACCTGTTCAACTTTTTACCAAGTAGTTAAATGTAAACAAAAAATTCCGACAAGAAGATTAATTTTATACCAAAAAGACGATGTAATATAAAACGATTATGAATAAAAAATACTGTTACATAGTTACAATACATACATAGTTGAACTTTTAATCAAACCAGTTGAATTTTTAACCAAATAGTTTAATTTTGTACCTACAAACATGAATTTTTAAATAAAAAAGATAACTTTTGTTAAACAGAACCTTAAACAGAATGTTAAACAGAACAATTGCATTATCAATTAATTATTAAAATATTCAAAATAGGAACACCATTTTTTTAGAAGACAGTTGAATTAAATAAATTTTGATTTCCAACAAAGAAAGATGAATTTTCAACCAAAATGATTATTTTTTTAACATCGAAAAAATTTGCAATCCATAATGACGAATTTTTTATCGAAAAAAATAAATGTTTAACAAGTCAATTGCATTTTCAACCAAATATTTGAAGTTTTAAGCAAAAAAAAAAATTTTGTTTAGAAGACAGAATTATCTGCTTGAAAAGTAGAATTCTTAACAAATAGATTGTTCGCAAATAAGAAAAATGAATTTTGAATAAAATATTGAATTAAAACTTTTTTCTCCACCAAAGAGTTGAATTTTCTACCAAATAATTTTACTTTTAATCAGAAGAAGCAAATTTTTTACAAAATAGATTAATTTTTAACGAAATGGTTGCATTTTTACTCTGAAAAGAAGATGTTCTTGAGGCGACAGTTAAATTTTAAACAAAGAATTTAATTTTCAAAGAAGGAAGATGAATTTTCAACCAAAAAAGATGACTTCTCCACCATCGAAAACATTTTCAATCCATAATGATGAATTTTGCATCTAGACAGATAAATGTTTAGCAAATCAATTGAAAAGATCATTTTTAAACTAAGAAAGATGATTTTTGAACCGAATAGTCGAATATCAAAAAAACTTTATACTAATATTTCAATTTTTAACTGTTTTCATTATTTTATTTTCGTAAACGTTTTTTACCAAACTAAAGACACATGTGAATATTTTTTTATTTTCGAACAAAATTTATGTTTTAGTATTTACAGATCCGTGAACAAGAATTAAAGAATATTATTTGAAAATTCAAAATATGGTCGTGTTTTTTAGTTTATGAAAAATAGAATCAAATAAGAAAAAATGAAGTACAATGTTTTTTTGCAAATTTAGGTACAAATTAACAAAATTGAATTTTTGTATGTCTTTTAATCAAATAAACTTTACCCACAAAAAAACACTTTTAAAAAAACTTTCCATTCACGAAAAATTTTTTAAATTCAAAATAAAACAATTTTCAATCGATTTTCCCAATATTGTGAAATAAATTTTTTTTTATTTGTTCGTAATACTTGAAGAAAACATTTCAATGCTATCAATCTAATCATGTTGAGTTTTTTTCCGCCCACCTAAAAAAATATAGAAAAGAAAAACTTATATCAGAAATAGTTTCACTTCTGTAATTAAAAATATCTGCCACATAAATCAATGTTTCATAAAAAATATAGGTACCTTCTATAATGAAATTACTTTATACTAATGGATTTCGTTATCTTCTTAAGACTCGCGTTAATGAGAATAAATTTCTTTTACTCGAATCTAAATAATCTATCATCTCTCCTGTTCCTTGCATAAAAACACTTGTTACTAATTAATTGCCATACTGAAAAATAACGACTTCACAAATCATTATAGTTAACTTGAGCAAACACTTTAACTCTAAAACTGCTCTTCATTTCCACAAAACTAAGTGCAGTATAAATCAAATCTACAATTTAATGACTATATCGCAATAATTATATCATGAAACAATATTTTTAAACATAAAAGGATTCAAATTTAATTAATATCATAACTGTAAAAAATATCTTTAGACACCTAATATTATTTTAGGTAACTCGCAAATTTTTTTGTAGAGCGTATGTGTCTGTAAGATTATCTATTTAGGTATTAAACTTAGGTTTATCTTATCTGGCAATGAGAATGCTAAAGGAAGTATAATTCGATTTGGGTTTTGTGGTATTTTTTTGCTCTCGGAAATAATTTTCAACGGAAAAAAAGTTTCATTAAGAAAAAAGGAAAATTGACAGGAATTTAATTGTTTTTTAGTTTTGACATTGATGAAGAGAGTGATCATAACTGAAGTTCAAAATGAGTTTGTAAGAAAATGACCTGAAACAAAAGTGAAACCCTTTTTTTTGTGAAGGGAAGATGATTTGCCGGAAATGTACCGGATAAGGGTCCCTAGGTAAGTCTACCTCAGTTTATTAAAAGCCTAATTAAAACTCATTAAATGACGTTAGATTTTCACTTGTCCGTGCAGACAAGATCTAATCCAGCAGCGCATGAATCACCGTATATAATGAGCTTTTGAACGCACGTAACTTCGACAAATTTTAATTTATGAGACAAGTCCCTCAATTTAAATTAAAAAAAAATTAATTTCATACCAATTTGTAACATCTTTGATGATTGAAAATCAAGTTTAAATAGTGAGGTTGCCTGTTTTCGACCATGTGCCCCTATTATCGACCATGTCCATATCAATCGGTGCAGTATTGAATTTATGTAATGCAACTTAATATTTAAGTTAGATCTTTTAATTCTGAATTTGAAAAATTATTATTGATTAATATATATAAGAATTTTGAATTCCGTATTTTAAAAAATGAACGTTTTTTAAAATTATTTTGAACCATATCAGATTGTAGTGTTGTAAATCGTAAACGATATAAAAATTGCAAGTTTTAATTCAAACCATTTGGAATTGGAAGTCTTGATCAATTTAAAATTTAACTTTTTACATTTAAGAGTTTCATTTGAAGAATAAAAGATGCATTCGAAATTAGGAAGCAAAAAAGTTTAAAATTAAAGATACGTTAAATTATTTCATAACATTAAGTGATTCAGAATTTCAAATTTTTTATCCAAGCTGAAAAGATTTTAACTTCATAATTTTGAAAATTGAATATATTTATTGGCAAGAAACTAAATAATAAATTATGAGACTTCAAGTTAAATTAAAAAATAATTTCAGATTAAAACAATAATAATCAGTGTGACTGCAGGTCACAAAAAAATCAGAAAATTAGGCAAAAGTGAAAGATTTATGTTGGTCAGAGAAAATCATGGAAAAGTCAGAGATTTTGAATAAAAATTGGAAAGGTCAGGGAATTTCCGTAAAAAGCACTTTATGTAACTGTGAATAATATTAGACAAAAAGCTTATAATTTTAAATTGTTTTATTTAATTTATAAAAGCTTTGACATTAAAAATGCAGATTTTATACTCTTTTCCATATTCCAGCTGCCCATTTGAAAATTATTCCCTTTTGATTGTTATTTAATCTTTTTAATAAAATTCACAATCTTTTTGGTAGCACATTAAAAATTTGGTTAACTGTTGAAATACTTTTTTTAAATTCTCTTTTTTTCTCTTTTTCAAAATCATTTTTTTGTTTGCAGTTTTAACTATTTTCAAAAAAATTCGTTCTTTTCTGTTTGTCAGTTAATTTTCTCACCGAAAATTGAGCTTTTCCAATACTGCTCGAAATTTGATTGTTTTTAGTTAAAAGGTCAACAATTTATTTTGTTTAAAATACTACTTTGTTGAAAATTCAGATTGTAAGTGAAGATCCTTCTCTCTGGTTCAAAATTTAACTTTTTTGTTGTGAAATCAATTTTTGGTTGTAAATAATTTTTTTAACTTGTAACTTTTTTGTGGAACATTTATATTTTCGGGTTGAAAATTGAACTGATTTATAGAGAATTAGCCTTAATGGTTTAAAAATTTAAGAATTTGATGGAAATATTTTTTCTTTCTTATCTGAAAATCTTTCTTGGTAAATGATTGAACTCTTTTCATGAAAAATCATCTTTTTAGTTGAAATATTCATCTCCTTTGGTCGTTGATCTTTTTTTGTTGTTGTTAAAGATGCAACTTTTTGGTTAAAAATTAATCTGTTTTGGTTAAGGGCTCAACAATTATGCTGAAAATTCCTCTTTTTGGGTTCAATTCAAACGTTGTTATTTAAGATTCAAATGTTTTTTTTCTTTAAATATTAAAATATTACAATTTTCTCTACAAATTTATATTTTTTATGGAAAATTCAACTATTTGGTTAAAAGATGAATATCCTTGATACAAATTCGTATTGTTTTTATAGAAAATTCGTTTGTTATAATTAAATTATACTCTCTTTTAAAAACTTCGGCTTTTATTGTTAAAGCTATCTTTTTTGCCAAAATTCAAATGTTTTTGTTTTGTAAAATTCGTCTTTATGGACATAAAATACATATTTTTTGGTAGAAAATTCATATTTCTTGGTTGGAAATTACTGTTTAGTGTAAATCTGTCTTATAAATATTCGACTATTCAGTTGAGAATTCAATTAATTTTTTGAAAATGTCTTTATTTGGTTAAAAGCTATCTTTTTTGTAGAAAATTTAACTGTTTTGTTAGAAATTCGTCTTTCTGGATAAAACATTAATTTTTTGCCAGAAGATTCGTATTTGTTGGTTGAAAATTAAATATTTGGTCAAAGCTATCTTTTTCGGTCGAAAATTTAACTGATCGGTTGAAGATTTATCTTTAGTAATAGAATATTCCTTTTTATTAAAAATAAGTCTTTATGGATGCAAAATACATATTTGTAGGTAGAAAATTCATATTTCATGGTTGAAAATTACTTTTTTTGGTAAAAATGTAACTGCCTTATGATCTAGTTGAAAATTCAATTAGTTTTATGAGAATGCTATTATTGTGTTAAAGCCATTTTCTTTGTCAAAAATGCAAATTTTTTGTTAAAAATTCGTCTTTTGCGGATAAAAAATTAATGTTTTTTGGGAAAAAGTTCATATTTCTTGATTGAAAATTACATATTTCCTTAAAGCTATCTTTTTCGGTGAAAATTCAACTAATTTGTTAAGAATTCGTCTTTATCAATAGAAAATTTATCTTTCTTAGCTAGAAGTTAACTTTATTATTGAAAATTCAACTATCTTCTAAAAAATTGTCTTGTTTGCTTGCAAATTTTACTACTTGGTGGATAATTTATCTTCTCGGGATTAGAAGTCAACTGTTTTCGGAAAAATTCGACTTTTTAGCTCGTAAAACTTTACTCTTTTGTTGAGAATTCGTCCTTTTGGGTTGAAAATGAATTTCTATTAATACAATACATGCCGACTTTAAATTATGTGAACTTAAAGTATTTTAGTATACCTACATTAATTTAATGTAAAAGAACTCATACCCCTATTTTCATGAAAATTCAACCATTTCCCCGAGATTCGAGATTAGAACATTAGAAGTATGATTATTAGTGTTCCTTCAAGATGATAAATCCTTCAAACAATCACCCCAGGCGAAGAGTTTATCAAAGTCATCGTATGTCACAGATCTAACTAGATTTGGATATATTTGTTGAAAATCCCTATTTAACAGTGCCTCTTGATGAAAATGAACTTTTATTTGAATCTCTGAAGCGTGGATTTCGCAGAGATTTGACCAATGACGCAAAGACAGTAGCATAAACTAGAAATGCAAGAATAAGCTCAACGAGCCAAAACGCTTCGAGGAAATGCGTGACATCGTTTTGACCAAGCCTATTTGTTTAACCCGGAACTCGAGGCCTCATTGTACAAAATTATTTCACGTGTACATACGTCACTGGATCAACGTGCTCAGAGAACTCGACGCGTTATCCACGCGAGACCAGCAGATAAGCAAAAAATTGTCCAAGGTGTGAGAAATACTCGCACAAAGCAAGGCTGACCACTTTGCAAAAAATTACCCAATTACCATTAGAAACTTTAAAAGGTGAAATGCCAAATTTCACACTCTGTATTATTTTTGCATATCTAATTTAGAATTTAGAGATTTACATACATTTTTTAAAAGTGAACAAACTACGGAAGACTATAAATGTACGTTTCAGTTTGGAAATGAAGAAAAAAAAGCTAATTATGCTCGACTTTTGCATAATGAGGCATAATCGAGAGCGATGAGAAAAGTACACAAGAAGTCTACTAAAATAATTATCCTGATTCATATCGCTGGCATTGTGTCACTCGAATTTTTGTTCTCAGGAATCTTCTCTTATGAACAATATTTCTTTATATACCATTTTTAATCTTTGCAGAATTTATATAAATATTTAAAATTTTATGGTTAAAATTAAAGTATCTAAATATAAAATTCTCTTTATTCCTTTTTTCTCCTATTTTCAAAAAACTTCCCCTTTTCCTCATTTTTTTGCAAATTTACGAATTGAATTAATAGAACCCAATAAGAAAATACAAATATTTTCCGTTAGAAGTTAATTATTTTCAATTGAAAAGTCTACTGTTATATCTTTTGTTCAAAATTAATTATTTCTGCAACAAATTCTTCTATTGGGTTGAAGATTTTACTATTTTGCTTAAAATTCAATTTTTTTAAATTGAACATAACTTTTCATAAATGAGAATTTAACTTATCAATTTTTGGCTGAAAGATGATCATTTTTATTTGAAAAATCAACTACTAAATGTTTCATTGAGAAATCAGCTTCTTTGGCTAAAAGTTGAACAAGTTTTTTAAACGTTCATTGGAATCAAGATTTGCAGATTGATTTATTTTGGTGAATTTAAAAAAAAAAAACAATTTTTTAGTTGAAAATTCAATTATACGATTTTTGTTATTGGTTATGAATTCAATAATTAGATTGAAAACTGATGTGTTTTGATGTTATCTTGTCTTTTTGTGTAGAAAATTAATCTTCTTCATTGGAAATTCAGCTAACTGGTTAAAAGTTCAAATACATTCTTACAAATTTATTTTACTCGTTGAAAATAAAGTTACTCTTTACAAATTTACCTACTTTATTGAAAATTCCTTTTTTCTTAGTTGAAAACCGATTTTTTAAATTAAAATTTAGTTGCGCTCTGTTAGGCCGAAAATTCATCGTTTTTAACTTCAAATGCAAATATTTGGTTAAAAATTATTTTTTAATATTCAACTGTTTGGATAAAAAAGTTGTTTCTTGGATAGCTAATTCGGATTCAAAATTCCACTGATTTCTAGATAATTTTCTTCTTTTTTCTTTGAAATGCAACTAACTGGTTAAAAATTAAACTATTTTGTATACACTTCATTTCATTAGTTCTATATCGATCTTTACAGTTGAAAATAGAAATTTATTTGTTTAAATTTGTTTCTATTTCAGTTGAAAATTAACTTTTTAGCCTAAAATATAAGTGCTCTCTTTTGGCTGAAAATATATTGTTTTTAGTTTAAAATGCAATTATTTGGTTGAAAATCGACTGCTTTTTTTTTATGAAAAATCATAGTTTGTAGTTGAAAATCTAAAGTAATTCCTGATTGAAACTTGAACTACTTTGTTGGAATTTCTTCTTTTTGGTTCAATTGGACTATTTTTCATTTTTAAATTCAACCTTTTTTATTCAAAATATTAATTATAATATTTTTCATTTAGAATCAATCTTGTTTGTTTGAAAATTCAACTCATCGGTTAAATCTTGAATTATTTTGTTGAAATTTCGTTCTTTTGTTGTTGTTCAAGATTCAGCATTTTAATTTTAAGTGTTTTTGAAAATTCAAAAATTTTGTTGAAAATTAATATTTTGCTTACAAAATTTGAACGCTTTCTTGAAAACAATTATTTTTTTATTAAAAAATTCCACTTTGTTGCTTCAAAACTAAACTATTTGATTGAAAATTCAAGTATTTTGGTAAAATTATAATTATTTCTTCAAAATTTGCCTATCTTGGTAGAAGATTATACTCTCTCTTTGAAAATTTTTTAACAATGTTAAAAATTAATTTTTTCACGCTTCATAATTTTAGTTATAAGTTCAATTAGTTTGTTTAAAAGTTAATTATTTGGTTAAAAACTCAACCATTTGGTTGAAAATTGAATAATGTTGTCAAAACCTTAATTTTTTTGTTAAAAAAAAGTATTTTTATTTGAAAATTTGTATTTTTTTGAAACTTAAATGTCTTACATCGAATGTATCTGCGTATGTCGAAAATTCAACTTTTTTGTAGAAAATATAATTGTTCTTTGAAAAATTCAACTATTTTGTTTAAACATTTTTTTAATTTAACTATTTGTTTAAAGAGTCATCTCTTTTGTTAAAACATTTGCATTTTTTGATTGAAAAGTCATATTTCTTGATAGAAAAGTTTTTGGTGGATAATTCATCTTTCTTGGTATAAAATTGGTTAAAAATTCAAATTTTCTGGTTGAAGTTTCTTTTTTTTTTTTTTTTTTTTTTGAAAATTCGATCATTTGGTTAAAAATTTGTCTTTGATGGATGCAAATTCAACTGCTTGGGTCAAAACTCAAAATTCGTCTATTTTGCTTGCAGGTTCGACCGTTTGGTTTTAAATGTAACTATTTCTTCTAAGCTTCGTCTTTTCTGGTTCAAACGTCAACTGCTCTCTAAAAATTGACTTTTAAGCATTTAAATTAATATTTTTTGGTATAAAAATTATCTTTTCATGTTCAAAATCCCATTACTTTGTAGAAAATGCGATACATCTGCACTGACTGTAATATGGCAGCTATATGCTTTAATTTTATTTAAAATAATATATTCCCTAATTATTCCCCTACTTTCGCGGAAAATAAACTTATTTTACCTATTTTTCGAGTATTTTTGTCTGTTTAAATATTATGTATGTCTGTTTCTTGTTTTATTTTTAGTAGTTTTTGATCGATCTCTAACTATTCTAATGGTATCACATCCCGTGCAGAAATCTCGGTCTGGCCTCGATCGGGGCCAGACCAGTCCAGGTCGGGGCCAGGTCGGGACACCCGATTGGGAAACCCGATCGGTAGACGATGAGTCTCATTATAATCCATTCATCAATTTCACAAATGGAGTTTTAATATAAGTAAACACGAAACTATCGAATAGTCCTCTCCTTTCGAAGGCCACGTTAATATTTTGAATTTTAAAATTAAGTTATTTCAAGTTAAAATTAACGTACTACAGGCACGAAAAGAAAAGGTTTCAGAATACAAAATTGAATTATGCTTTTGAAAATCGTAAAATTATTGTGGATGGTATCAGTTTCGAGGAAAGGATTTGTTTTGTATGAAAAAAATTGATGATAACCAGAAATATTTTAAGCAACAATTTTAATTTCTTGAAAAAATGATTCCTATGAAACTTTTTAACAAATTAGAAAAAGTTTTTCGCAAAAAGATTCCCTACAACTTGACATTTTCGAATGCTTCCAAAGAAAATGCATTGTTTATGATAAAAAAGAAAAAATCAAAGTATCAATAACATAATCCATTGTATCACATATTTTACTATTATAATTTAAAAACATTACAATTTTGTGCATACTGCAATTCATTTCTTGTCAAAAGATTTGATGATTCTAACTCTACATTAAATCGAAAAACCTTGAGTTCTTTAATAATAATTGAAAACAAAAGAACTTAATCAATTTCCTCGTATAATAATATTTGACTCATTTGATGGTAAATATACTAATTTTACGTCAAAAAATTTTATTAATTAATAATTTATTTGAGGTTAGGTTTCACTGAGCCCGCAGAGTGTAATTACTTACTCTCATCTTCCTCGCACAGGTTTCGAGGTCTACTGACTGGTGTTTGGTACCTCTGAACACGTGGCTTACTCGCCTTATGCATTTAGAAACATTGATAGAATATTTTAAACGAGTATTATGTATACAAATTTAACTGCACTACCAGAAAAAAACAAGCAGCACTAGTTCTTCGAGCGCATGGAGATGGCCTTTCAGTAGGAAGTCGGTCTGGCCCGGTCGGGCCCAGGTATGGGCCACACGGTTCTACCGATCAGGGCCAGATCGGGAAATCCGATCGGGGCCAGATCGGTATTACATTTGAAATCGGGCGATTTCTGCACGGGATATAATGTGAAACTCACCTGATTGGTGCGATACATCATATCAAGCGAATTGTAGTGACTACATGATAAACGATTCATTACAAGTGATTAAAATAGATCCTTATTCAAATTTTTTCTTTTTCTGCGCGAGGAATATAATTTAATCGTGTGGTAAACGTTATGCAGGCGAACACTTATTCTCTTTTGTATTATTCGCGAAAAATTAATTGAGATCTCCCTGCGTCGTCGCGGCGTACATAATGTGCGAACTTTGCATATACTGCAATAATAATATAACGTCGGCCTCTCACGCACACGCACGCATCGTATATAGTCAAACGGGCAAAAGTGAGACAGCCTGATAGATAAAAGTGAGACGGACATTCTATACGAGGCAGTACGCTATGTTTTATCAAAAGCGCTCATCGTGGCACATCCGGATTCAAATTACGCTTCGTGCTTACGCTTATGTTTATTTATCCAGTTATTAAAATTACATTAAGCGAAGTCGCTCCCTAATTATGCCGGAAGGTCCGCAAACACGCATGTGCCGAACGAAGACTTGAGCCGCCCTCCAATCAAACGCTTGTCGCATATGAATTTACTAAGATTTATCATTCTTGCTTCTTATGAAAAATTATGTACTCATGCAAGCATATTTTTATAATGAAATGTAATGTATTATAATTTGAGATTACACAAAACGTATGGAAGTTACATAAAAGGAAACTTATTAGGCATTCGTTGCAAAATGAAAATGCAACAATTAATCCAGCTTGGAATATTCATTAGGGAAACGCGAAGATCATATACATCAGGTTTTGAAAAACTTGCATAATATTTGTAGCATAAGGATACATCTAAAGAAGTGCACAATGTGTAGAAAGATATATTAGAAGGAAATACATTAAATTGTATTAATTAAAAATCGAAAGCAAATCAACGAACCGTGAGGGCATTATATGCTCGAAGATAAAAAGTAATTTGTGAAATAAGTTGTGTTAATGGGAAAGGTACTTTGTAGGTTTGACACTCAGTAAACACTTTGTGAAGAGCCACGGTCAATTTCCTGGCTTCTTAGGGAAGCATTATAAGGAGAAGCTTAATCTACTCGAAAAAAGTACTCCTTGCAAAAAATTATTAATGGTGCATAGAGTTTAAGGGTTTAAATCAGAAAATTTAATTTGACTGATTTAATATGGCAATTTAAAAGAATGATAAAGGAGTGGATTTTTTATTAATTTAAGTAGGGGTCCGTACTTAACCCTTAAACGGCCAAAACGCCACTACCGGGACACTGCTTTTCAACGGCCAATAACTAAGACTATACGACACTAGAAAAAATTGAGACACATATATTTTTATTGCTTAAGATCTCCTCTTTCCGACGGTGCCGATGAAATTCCTCAAAAAATTTATTTATTATTCCAAAATGCAGTTTAAACAAAAAAAAACGTGATTTTTCGTGTCTATTTTTTTTGTGAACCATTTTCCAAAGCTTTTCGAGTCTGTAATTAACCTGGAATCTCACTAACGGGTGGAATAAATGTCTAAACTTTGAGAATCCATGGTTCAAAGATCGATTTTTCGTTTTAGTATTTTCAAAATGGTGTCTTAATGACAAAATTTTTGTGAAAACATTCATGAATTTTTTACAATAAACGATGCGCTTTTCGGAAAAATCATCAAGAATATAAAGTTCTTGTAATCAGCCAAGGAATACGCCTGAATTTTTTCGAAGCGTTTTGAGCAAAATTTTGGATTTTGCATATGAACAATTTTTGCAAAATTCAAAATTTTATTCAAAACGCTCCGGAAAAATTCAGGCGTATTTCTCGGCTGATTACAAGAACTGTTTATTCTTGACAAATTTTCCGAAAAGCGCATAGTTTTTAAATAAAAAATCAGAGTGCAATAAAGGTTACGGAGTCGTTGGACATTTTTTATTGAAAAACTATGCGCTTTTCGCAAAATTTGTCTAGCATAAAAAGTTCTTGTACTCAGCCTAGGAATACGCCTGAATTTTTGCGGAGCGTTTTGAGCAAAATTTTGAATTTTGCAAAAATTGTTCATATGCAAAATCCAAAATTTTGCTCAAAACGCTTCGAAAAAATTCAGGCGTATTCCTTG
>NC_046664.1:59968523-59994606 GCF_010883055.1 Belonocnema kinseyi
AAAATATATGAGTCTCAATTTTTTCTAGTGTCGAATAGTCTTAGTTATTGGCCGTTGAAAAGCAGTGTCCCGGTAGTGGCGTTTTGGCCGTTTAAGGGTTAAGTAGGGGTCCGTACTTAAATTACGTAGTGGATTATAGACCCTCTCTAAGTCCCTACCTCCCCCCTGTAACAAAATTTAACTATTTTTAAATAAAATCTTTTTTATATGAAATATTAATTATAATATTTTTCATTCAGAATTAATCTTATTTGTTTGAGAGTTCAACTCCTCGGTTAAAACTCGAATTCTTTGTCGAAATTTCGTTTTTTTGTTGTTCTTGTTCAAGATTCAGTGTTTTAATTTCAAATGTTGTTAAACATTCAGATATTTTTATGAAAATTAATATTTTTGTTTAAGAAAATTAACGCTTTGTTGAAAACTCATTTTTCAAAAATTAAAAATTCTACTTTGTGGGTTCAAAACTCAACTATTGAGTTAAAAATGCAACTATTATGTTAAAAATATAATTATTTTATTGAAAATTGAACAAAACGTAACAAAATACTTCCCCCCCCCCGCTCTTACTATACATAATTTATATTTTCCAGATATAATAAGATATGAGGCTTGAAATTAATTGAAAATTTTTGTATTTCTAATCAGCTTTACAGGGTGAAACCTTCATTTTCAAAATTCTCAGATTTTTTAAAACAATTTTTTATTTTTTCGTAACATTAAAATTCAAATCCCAGCATTTTAATCTTGTAAAGTTTTTAAGATCGGATCATTTATTAACGGAATCAAGCAATATTCCGGATGCAAAATAAAATATCTTAAATTTACTTATTTATTTTAAACAGTAAAACTTACTTTTGTAGAATAAAAGATGATTTTTTCACAAAATATTTGAATTTCCAACAATATAAATAAATTTTCAACCGAAAAGATGATTTTTATGTACAAAAATTGAATCTTCATCCAGAAAATGTGAATTTTTAGTCATAAATTAATAATTTTCAACACAGTAGTTACATTTTCAACAAAGGGATAACCCTCTATTTACAAAAAAATGTCAACAAAGTAGTTTATTTTTGACTCACGTAGTTGAATTTTCAATTGAAAAAAGATCAATTTTTAACAAAATAGTTCAACTTTCAAACGAAAAGATAAATTTTCTATCAAAAATATAAATCTTCAACAAAAAATGATTTTTGAAAGTATTTCAAACAAATAGGTGAATCCTCAAGTAAAGAAGATTAATTTTCAATCAAACAGCTACATTTTTTAATCAAAAAGATAAATCTCCAAACAAGCAGTTGCATTTTTATCGACGAAAGACAAATTTTCAAAAAAAATTGGAATATTTACCTAAAAAAGATTTCAGTTGACTTCTCAACATCAAAATATGAATTTTAAATAAGTAAATTTTCTACAAAATAGTTGAATTTTCAACTGAACAGTTGATTTTTCAACCAGAAACGATGACTTTTAAATATATATATATATATATGTAATATATGCGTAGATGAATTTTTAAATTGAAAAAAACAAATGGAAGAATACAGTTGAATTCTTATGCAAAAACGATTTTAGTTCACTTACCAAACGTCAAAATATGAATTTTAAGCAACAAGTTAATTTTCTAATAAATAGTTGAATTAAAAAAAAAAAACAGTTAAATATTCTTCCCTGATAAAAAAATTAAAATTAAAATTGAAGATTTACTTATTTATTCTGCTTGACAGTTACTGAAAGTTATAGAAACACCCCTCCTTAACAAATAGTAACAAAATCTCTCAACGCCCTCCCTCTCCATAGAGATGTCACGTAATTTAAGTAAGGCCCCTAGGATCATCTGTAAATACTGCATAGGAGTAAAATTTATATCTTACGTGCAATTTCCTTACAGAAAAAGGGTTTCTCTTTAATTTGAACGTAGACAACAAGATTATTTCTTTTTTCAGATAGATTTTACCCTAAAATTAGGCCAAAATTACGACTTATTTTTTTGCCTAAAGTACATTACATCCTAAAATTATGATATAAACTACTCTTCGTTCTTTTTGTAGGTAATTTCTGCTTCTGAAACAAGTTAAAAATCGCTTTTGATTTTTTTCCCCGCTCATCTGGATTCTTGATATCCACTTACATTTTTTGGGAATTTGGGAATATTAATTACATTTACAACGTGGGTCCACACATAATACTTGGTTTATGTAACAAGCACGATGACGAGGCTTAACGACCGCGAGGTCGTTCCAAATTTCGCGGTTATGAATCAGCTCGAGATTTGGACACAGGCCTTTCGCACGCACACTTTTCGCGAACGTGCATATGGATTATGCGCGCCTCGTGGACCTGGCTCGGTTCTATCTTAAGTAAAGATAATGCAGAGTACACAGAAATAGGCGTCGCTAATGCACATCGTGCTCAGACTTCCTGCCTCATGTATTCAAATTAAGACACATATAACACTGCTTGATGGTAAATGGTAATGCTAATGGTAAATGAAACCATACGTTGGTATATTGTTCGATGTACATGTAAGTGCGTGTAGCATTATCCCATGGAACGGAATGACAGGGCACTTCGTCGGCGGCATCCAGCAGTTTAGAGACGCCAATTCGGCGTATAGGTAGTCGCTCGTCGATTGCAAGGAGAATGCCTGGCAAATGGAGCAGGTCATTGAATTCAACAAAAGAGCCTTGTCTCACCTTGTTACCTCAAACCGGTCAGCATTTACCTTATTATCCATCTTAATACCAAATAATTATCATTTTTTGATTAGCATGTTTAACAACACTTCTTAGTGTGTAAACATCATAACCGCGATGTGTCACAGAAAAAACTGGGGGTTCACTACAGTTGCGGCTTAAATAAAAGTTGGTATCATTTAGAACTTGAGCTCCAAGTGATACCTTTAGATAGCCAAAAGGCTTCCTTTAGAACGCACTTAAAAAAAACATGGTGGCACATTCCCAAACCAACCACTTGCCAAGTAGCGCTGGTCAGTTAGGGATCGATTAACAGTTATCGACCGATGAATTGAGACGAAAAGTTTCTTGCATATAAATATGCCTTTATGTTGACAACTTTGCTAAATAACCTGCAAATTATATTTTTCAATTCATTATATCTGTGTTCATGGCGGTAATATTTTGTATTTTAATTATCTTCATTACATTATGTCTATCAGAGTTCGAGTTCATATGTGCTTCGAGGTAAAAATTATGTTATTAATTAAACAAAATGTCGAAGTGGGCAAAGCTAAAATAGGTTCTTTATGAATAGGCTCAATTACAATTGGAATTCTTTAGAACACCAATTGAGGTATCATTTAGAGCGTAGTTATCGTTTTGGGTTCCTTTTCAGCAAGTGGGGTTCATTTTTGTTGCAGCTTCTTTGGAACCAAAAGTGGCTTCTAATGGAAACCCCGGTTTTTCCCAGTCATGTTTTTCAATTTTTCCGTTCAAATAAAAGTAACATATTCATGTTTAGCGTGAAACGTAAACATTTTTTCAATTTCATGACGTTCATTCTAAACATCCTTTAACACAACAGAGCATCAGAGTACAAAATAAGGGATGTTTAAAATAAATGTATGAATCTTTAACTATAATAGTTAAATTTTAAACAATAAAATTAATTTTTAAACAAAAAGATTAATTTTCTACCAAAAAATTCAATTTTTCAACAAAATACATAAATTGTTAACGAAATACTTGAATTTTCAATTGAAGAAGATATATATTATGCCAAATAGTTGCATTTTTAATTGGAAAAGTAATTTTTAACGGAAAATGGAATAGTTACTTTTTTAGTTACAAACATTAATTTTCAACCTAACTAAGGAATTTTCAATTAAAATGATGAATCTTTAACTGGAATAGTTGAATTTTAAACAAAAAAGATGAGTTTTCCACTCAAAATAATGAATCTTTAACTAAAATAATTGAATTTTCTACAAAAAAAAAATTTTCTATAAAAGATAAATTTTCAACCATATCTAAAATAATTAGGTTTTAACTTCAAAAAATGAATGCTAAACTAAAACTAGAGTAATTAAGTTTTAACTTGAAAATATCAATGTTCAAACAAAAAAAATAATATAATTTTCAATTCAAATGACGTATCTTCAACCAAAAAGTAATAATTTTCAACAAAAGAGTTTAATTTTCAACCAAGTAATTTTATTACTCACCTAAATGATGAATTTTCATTAAAATGATAAACATTAAATTAAAATAACCGAAAATAACAATTATTAACGAAGAGATTGAAAAAAATGAAAAGATTATTCAACAAAATATGCTAACTTTCAACGAAATACTTTAATTTTCAATTAAAAAATATAAATTTTAAATAAAATTGTTGAATTTTGAAGTAGAAAATATCATTTTTCAACTAGAAATGTAACAGTTAAATTTTCACTTGGAGAAATTAATTTTCAACCATACTGATGAATTTTTTATCTACTAAAAACATGAAATTTTAATCATAAAGATTAATTTTCTACAAAAAAGACGAATTTTCGCAGAGTACATATATTGGCAAACAAATGGTTTAATTTTAAAATAAAAAAGAGGAATATTTAACCAAACAGTTGAATTTTCATCCAAGAAAGATCAATTTTCAACAACAAATAGAAAAGTTGAATTTTCTGTTAAAAATCCAATTCTTAATAAATAAACAGATTTTCACAAAAAATAGTTAAATTTTATACTAGAATAGTTACATTTTTAGTTCGAAAAATTATTTTCAACAAAGTAGTTACATTTTAAAAAGAGATGAATTTTCAATTAAAATGATGAATCTTCAAGCAAAAAATTAATTTTTAACAAGATTTTACTTTTTAACCACAAGTAGTTGAATCTTTAACTAAAAAAAGTTAAATTCGCAGCAAACAATTTAACTAAATTATGCATTTTAATTCGGAAACATTTCCACTTTGATATACTACTTCTACTCTAAAAAATACTTAAAGTACCTTCTTTTTTTTTAATTTGGAAAAGGAAACTCTTAAATTGTGATTAATTCTAACTTGGAAAAGGCATTTTTTAAACTTTTTTGTTCTCAATGCAAATTATAATTCTTTAAAAAAGTTCCAGTTCAATGTTATAAATACCCTAATCTGAAAAATCTAATGAGATCCATAAACTGAAAATAAGTAAGTTAATCCGTAACTTAATAAACTAAAGTAAAATATATAAATAAATGATAAAAATGAACATTTGTATTTAGTGATACAAGATCCATATAAAGATAGTGGTACTAGTTTTTTTACTTGTACTTATATATAAAACTTGTGCTTACTTGTGCTTACTTGTACTTACTTGTACTTTTGTACTTGTACTTACTTGCACTTACTGTACTTTTGTACTTGTACTTAATAACTTGTAATAGTTCCCTCCCGCCAATTTCAACGGGCTCATTTCAGTTTCCCTTTTACCAAAAGTGACCAGTAGCATTTTTTATGTACAATTCAATATCTCTACAAAATCCATCTGCAATTTTCCTTTCTTTCATGAATCGGACTCGGGTGTTACAGAATGTTGAAATTGTTTCAATAACCATTGCGGTTGTATTACGAGTGCTTTTGAATGCATCGTGAAACACTCGATCGTAATTCCCTTCATGGAACAAATAAAAAATAAAGCAGAAAAAAAGGAATCCAATCGACGGGATATCGCATTCAGTGTTTCATGTGAACGAGTCAGTCAATGTATCATACGTGGAAACCCGCGTGGGCCAAGTACCATTGTCTCTCATGAAACTATTGAAAACCCCCTCTGCAAATCTTCAAATCGTTTACTACAAATTGGATATTGCAAGCTGTCACAGAATGAACATTTCAACAAAAATAGATCTTAGTGTTTGATTACTACCGGTTTTATCATTATTTTAACTTAATCTGCATTTGACATCATTAGAAGTTTACCATTTTTTTCAGAGACAGTTTTAGTTTTACCATTTGAAGCAATGTGCCGAACATAGATTGAATTCTATTTCTGTATTACACATAATGAATTATTTGAAGAGAATAAACTTTGTATTTTTTTTTGGTTCTAATAATAACAGAGATAGTGAACATTTTAACATGATCCAGGTGAAATTTGCATGCGAGCATATGGTATTCGGCCTTGCATTCTGCATGACGTGCGAAATGCAATTCGTGCTGCGATAGGGAACTAACTTGCGCAGGATGCAGGAACCGCAATGACTGTCAAAAAGACCCAATAGCTGGCTTTTTGCAACCGACATACATCCATATGTAATACCTCGCGGTCGAATCCAAATTATACGACCCTCATATTCTAAATTGCATCTGCGGGTGTATTTACATGATTAGCACTAAAATGCCATCTGCTACGTCTGCTGTTCCCAATTATCTAATAATTCTGCCAATTACAATCATCATTTGCAATGTTCATTTCAAATATTCTTTCAATATTGATTTCGACCAAAAATTATTGAAATTTTCTTAAGGATTTATCTTCCAATCAGACCTTGAAGCCCAGAAAATCTAGATTGCCCTGGAATTAGTTTTATATCAAAGTCAATGACATTTTGCCACTATAGTAAAATTTACTCGTGTTTAACGAAGAAGGAAATGTACGAAGCATGTAGTGCACTTTATTGTGTACACGAAGACATAATTAGAGAAACAAAGGTAAAAATGATTGCGCGCGCGGCTTGAAAATGAACTCGTTAGAGTCGGATGGGAGTCATCAGCAAGGAAGTTGGAAAAGGAAACTAGAGAATCGTCATCCGATCAAGGATACCTATCTAACATCTCACGACTGATTTTATTTTTGGAGCAATTTCTCAATCCTGGTGGAATCCGAGAACTGATGTTTCCTCTGATTCGCAGATGTCCTTACATTCTTGATCAATGATCCAGGATCATCTGCTTCCTGATGTTATAAAATAACCGCTGACTCTAAATTCTCTGATTCACCCATTTTTATAAAATACATTCTTACAAAATAGGCTAATAATTTCAATTATAAAGAAGTTCTAGTAAATGTGATGAATAATGAAGACACATTGATCAAACAAAATATCATAAGTGATCAGGTTAGAAAAATATCCTTGATAATTATTGACTGCGACAACAGCTATATAAAAGTTTAATCAGCCTGCTACAAAAAGAATAAAATGCAGATGATATGGAAACAGTAGTTTTAATCAGAAAGTCAAGGAAGTAATTATCCATCAATCCTGGCTTTTTTCTTGACACGAGATAAGATTGCACTTGACAATTTTCCTGTAAATGAAATGGGTAATGAAAAAGTTGACTTTGGTGAAACAACAACTACATTTTTTCCTGAATCAAAATATTTTTTGCAAGGTTGTTCATTAGTGCAATAAATACCCTGATATCTCATACGCATTTAAGTTTACATTGCTTAGTGATTCTATTGCCTCAATAAGTAATAGAAGATTGATAATAATTTCTGGAATGTGGCTACTGGAAAATAAGATAGTAATTTTTACTTAAAAGTGATCGAGAATTTAAACACGTAGTGCACCAATTCATAATGTAAATAGAAAATGGATTGTTATTGCTCTTAGGAACACGTGCATACAATGGGAAAATTCATTAAGGTTCAGCAGCCAGAGGCAAAGAGGTTTTTATGATTTGGAAGTATCTGTCAACATGTTCTAGAATCTTGATTTGTTTTGTATCTTATAATGACTTGAACTAAAATTTATTTTTCCATTTAAAAAAACTCTAAGAGTCACACTTAATGGATAGGTAGAACTTAATAATGACAAATTTTAGACTTAGAGCCTAATTGTAGGATGTACATCTACCTAAATCCAATTGAGTTATGCTGGTAATAAGCAAAACAATCTTGTGGGTATTCAGATTCCAAATGCAATTCTCCACGTAATATCACTAATGCTAACAAGGCCATCCTCTTTAAATTCAACCACATACTGGAACTCTATATAGCATAAATACGTTCTTGAATACCTACAAGATAAAATTCCCATTCTGGGGCCAGTTAATTGAGAAATTCACACCCTAATCACTATTAAGCATATCATAAGACAATCATCATTATAATAATCATATCTGTTATTAAACTCGAGAAAAATGCTTCTCCAGTTCATTACGACTCCTTTCAATTCGTTTCACAAGGATCTTCGTAATGCATTATTATCTATTTATGAAACTTTTTCCGGAAGGTACCGAAGAAGGCTTGTGTATCTGCTCGTCTGCCTCTATGAGAAAATGTATAAAAATAATCCGTGGAGTGTATTCTGAGTTTCTGCGACTCGCACGAGGTCTAGCCGAGGAGACGGCAATCTATCTCGACAGATTAGCATGCGTTTTCCAAATACGGTTGTCGGCTCACCTGTGCGCAAAAGCCAACAATGCAATGAATATGGTAATTTCCATCATTTATCCGGTTCGCAAGCTCGAGAACAGCACACGAGCTCACGCGAACGCTCATCCGTGATAGTACATACGTTGGGAGGTCCTTGAAATGAGATTCACCGCGAGACCATGTGTATGTAGCAGGTATTCTTAATGTTGCGTTAGTGGATATATGGTTGGATATCATCGGGTACGAAGCGTGGCTACAAAGTGCATTAACGGTTTGGGTAAATGTGTTTAAGGTTTTTGCCACTGTTTCTGCATTAGTATGCGTTTAAGTCAGTTGCTCTGCCTGAGTTTCTGTAAGATTGTGTTTGGATATTTATGTTCGTAAAATGAGTCGCTTTGTGTGAGTGTCCACCGCAAACTGTCGGCAATGAGTGTCGGTGCCGTATACTCGCAACATTATCGTACTATGCGCCATTATAGGTTTTATTATGAAAAGTACATTTCCTTTCTGATGCCGCTTGGCAAGGTCGACAGTGCATTTTTCCTATGGTGTGCTGACTGAGTCTCTACTGTCGTTAATAGGATCGTGGCGTATCGATACACGAGATCAAGAGGTGACACGGACTACCTGCGACAATAAAGCAAAGGCACGTGTGTGTCATGATGCAGCCGAGGCGAAAGGAATATTAACCCTCGTGAGCACCGTTGCATGAATGGAACATCATTCTGCAGTCTGCAGGATGTTTATTTTATGCTGGAGCGTTTCAACTACTGAAATGATTGCAAGGGATGAGAGTGGATGTATCAAACATAAAAGATGCAACTGCGACTTTGATTTGGTTCTTTTTGGATAAGGTAGGCTATGCAATTTTTTACAGAATGCTAATTTCTAATGAACAAGAACTATGAGAAACGTTGATTTATTTAGAAGTTTTGAAAGATCCATCGAGTTTTTCCTTTGCAGCATATTCAACGAAAGTGAAAGGATTCACATGATTTGCATGATTGTCATTTCCTCAAAGACTTTCTCAGCTATTCTTTCTTCTATCCTGAATCATTCAGGTCCGTAATTTTGCAACAACACTATTTTTTAATAATTCGCACTCAATTAAAAAAATTCTACGAACAAAAAGTATAAATGCTTTAGGATAGTCTGAAATCTTGTTTCAAAAAGTGCTGAGATAAGGGTTCCGTATTTTCTAAACGATTCATTGATAGGAAATAATTATCTCCATTGCCACTGTCATCGTCCCCTGATATGATACCAAATACATTGTATAAATTACAATATCACTACTATATATCAAATCATCATTCATATATTTAGAGAAAATTGGTGCCAGATTGGGCAGAATTTGGCCCAAATCGGGCTATCTAGGTAGATGGGGCCAAACTCGAAATAAACGCGATACCCGATCGAGGATCAAGCGCTGCACCCAGAGATAAACCGGCCTGGACCCGATTGGGCCTATAATAATTTATTTCTATTATTCTTAATTGAAAGGGATTCATAAATAAAATAATATTAAAATCGCATATATCACCTCCTAAACTGAAATTTGATAATATAAATATAAGATTGTCAAACAGATCACGATATGAAAACATTGTTGCATGTAAGACTAGAAACAAAATAATTTAAAAAAAAAACTTATTTTGGAGCAAACGGAAAAAGTCGTAAGACGCAATATAACAGCCAGCATTTGTGTATGATAAACTATTTAAGTATTTTGCAATATGTTTTTTGTTTCAATTTCTAAATTAAAGTTGCTTTTAATTTCTATATGAAACTTGAATGTAAAAAGTTATTTTGAAATAAGCGGATTATAATATTACACTGGCTCTTTAAGTTATTTTTACAAAAGCGATCATACTACAATAAGAAGGTTGTATTCACATAACAATTATATCAAATCACCTAATTTCCACATTCAACACTTTAAATATTAATTCTGCTTCTTTTCTTACAATAAATTACTTCATTTTGAGGTTAGGTTTCATCTTAACATACTTGAATTCCTGATAAATAGTGTTTTTTGATAAGTAATGTTTTGAAGTATACGATGCCTACGCACTCGTCTTGTACTCATTTTTGGCATTTTTTCACTTGTTTGGTCACTTTTTCAATTATTAATTGAAATATTTTTGACGTTTGACACTTTACATGAAAACTTGGGAGGTCTGGAATCAACCAACTTTAGGCCCACGAAATTGTGTGTCCGATCTGACCCAAGTCAGAAATAAGGAAAATATCTGGCATTTTCTGCATGAGATTTGTTTAACTGAATTCAGAAGCTAGACTGGAAGATGTAGATAATCTAAGTGAAAAGTTAGGGAAGATAGAACATAGTCTAATCGAACTTTGACGAATGATCTTATGTAAAATAATTTAGTTAGAAAACTACATTACCTTTTAAAGATGGACTCTAATTATATGGAATTGATATTTCTTGTTTGATAATCTCATGCCAATTAGATTAAAAACAGCCTAAACTTGGCATTGACTTTCGAGCATCGAAGCGGAGCCAATTTCTTCCAGACCTCCCAATAAAATCATCACAACCCTGGTAAAAGTAGACATTCATTCTTAATCCAAAATACGTCCCCAGGTGTCTCGTAAGTCTGATTCACGAAAGACCATTTCAGGATTGGAGAGTCGATAAGGATCGTCGGACACTGGTGTAACGTAAGGATGGCAAGACACGTGGCCCTAGCCCTTCGTTGAATGCTTAAAGAAAGAAAGAATGAAAGAAAGGCCAGAAAAGTTGGTCGCGTGTCGCACACGTCGGTGATTTGTCGACCATGTGTGTACCTGCGTGGTCCTATATCCACCACATGTAGGAAGGGTTAGCCTTTAGCAGGATGCCTACCTGGTCCAGCATCTCTTTCTAACGAAGAGGAGGGAACTGAGACCAAGAGAGAAAAAAAGATCGACGCCACGTGACCCCTAGCAGCCCTCCAATCCTTATTGGAATCCTCTTGGTCTTGGTCTAACCTGACCTAGCCAAGGTGAGATTTATCCGGCGGCTCTACCTGCTACGAGAAACATAGATACCAACCTTCAAGAGATCCTCTTATTCTACGACCCACCACTCTATATCTACTCATGCACCCATTTTAAAAAACCTCGCATGTATCGAAAGTTTTTGTTTCGACGCACATGTAGCAGGTGAGATTTCGCAAGGTGCCTGCAGGCCGCTCAGAATTCATAAAAGGCTCTTCTTTGCTTCCAAATCCTAAGAAACCCTCAAGGGTTTGGTCGGTTACGTGACTGATTCTATACTCTAATCTTTGACTCTAATTGGCATATGATTAGGGAATAAAGAATATAGACCAACTGTATCGTGTCACAAATTGTAGAAATTTTTTGTTGAACATTTACCATCTGCAGATGTATGCTAATTCTTTTAACTTATATTTTTTCGAATAACATCCTTAATATAGGATAATTGAGACCTAATCAAATTTTGAATAAAATCTACTTTAATTTATATCATACACTATTTATTGGAGAGTAGTTTTAATTTCGAGTTCGTTACATTTTGGAATCATAATTGTATAAAAGGCTGCTAAATAGCACCAAATGAAAAAAAAAACGGAATATATCCATACCGAAATAATTACAATTTTAATTACAAATTTAAAACGGCAAAAATTCGAGGAGTTGCGAATATCTCTTTTGCTAAAATCTCAGGAGCCACGCGTCTGGAACGTCTCCCAACGTGTGTGAAACAGCCTAATAGGTGAGATTCAGAAAGCCCTGAAGCGTTCTGAACAGGTTATTCCAGGCCTTAATTCGAAAGCCGAAACTATAATCGGAAATGTCGACGGGTAAATAAGGAGGCGTTCGACCCATCATGACGTAAGATCGTAACAGGTTGCACTTCCGCTTTGACGAACCTTCAAAATTACATCAACAATCTGAAATCTGGCCAAGCTAAGAAGCTATTCAAAAATTATAATTATGAAAAACTGATTCCTATTTTATTTCTTTCAATAAAAATATAACTGACAATGAGAAGTACTACTTTTGCAAAACTACATTACAAGCATACCTTTTTGTCCACTAATGATCAAATGATTACAAGACCAGTGAATCTACAATCTCCATCTCAAGATAATGCTTAATTCCACATATCCCGTTAAGAAACAGTCAAGCGAATTGTCTTTTCAAGCAATCGTGCATTTTTCTTGGTATAAAATTCCAGATGAATAATTCCATTCCATTAATAGGATACTAAGGCTCTGCAATGCAACGGAATTTGCATCTTGCCAATTACTTCAACTTGAGCAACAGATTTTATTTTGCCTTCGGGAATTATTGACATTATTGCCTTACAAATCGTAAGTCAAAAACTATTTTCGTCAAATGCGGGCTTCCCGTCGATTTCGAATCTAACCGTTCCAATTTCTGTGACATATGAAATAAGTTGAAATAAGATCGATCATTTATTCAAAAGTTCAACGTCTTTCTTTCCGGACCCAAATGTCGAAGCTAACATTTATATCGTTTCCGGTCGCCTCTTTATACACCGGCCTTTATCTTTAGTCGAGCGAGCCAAGCCTTGGTTTTTCGAGTGACGTGTGTATGTCACGATTACAGACCGATAAAGGAATCACCTTTCCCGCGGAGCAAAAACCGAACACCACAAGAAACGTAACAAGCGAGAAAATGTATCTTTCCTTATTACTTTAAATTTATCTCCTATTGTATTAGATTTGAGCCTTTTTTCTAGAATTACTTCTGAAAGTAATAAAATAAGAGACAGTAAATACAACTTAAGGAATAGATTATCACAAATCTAAATTTTTCCTTGTAATTAGGTCCCATTAAAGTTGTGCAGAAAACATTTTCTTCCAAGTTTAAAAGTTGCAATACCGTAATATCAACCACAGTAACATAAAGCTGACCAGGAAATATCGAGACAGTGGAAGTCGCATTGCGCGGAAGAAGTACTTCAATCGTTTTTTTTTGTTTGAAATTCAAAGATCATTGATCACGAACCGAGTGGCAACATCGTCGTTGGTGTACTTTCACGAATTGAAACGCTATCTAATTTTCCGCACGCGAGTCATCCGACGGCGCTCGTACCGGCTTCTATCTTCCCTCTTTATCGATCCTTGTCAAGGTATTTAACGATTGATTTATTATTCAATCCTGCGGTATTTTGTTGCATCAAAAGATCGAAATCAAACTGTTACGCTCGAGACAAAAATCACAGAAAATAATTTCTTACTTCTCCCTTGTACCATTTTCTAAACTTGATCGAGATCATTTGATCAAATATCAAGAAAAATCGGAAAAACAGAATTTTTAAAGGGAATTTCGGTGACAAATAATAATTTTCATTCAATGTCTGTACACTTAACTGTCCGTAAAATCCATAGGTTAGCGGAAAAATCCGAATGAGGTATATATTTTACCAATCGTCCTATGAATGCTATGAATCATTTTGCGTCTTCTATTAGTAGTAGATAGGTATTATACTCATTTTAAACACTTATCGTATTCCAGATTACTTATCGTCGAGGGTAAATTGAAAATCGACGCCATCTGTCTCACCTAGTTAGCATGTTCTTATCACAATATTCATAAACAATTTATCTGACATCGCGATAATAAGAGAACGCTTTGAAAAGTATAAATGGATTTGTATCCAGGTAAATAATCTCGATGGGATAAATAATGATTATTAGTTGACCACATAAGCAGTTGATTACTTTTATTATTTTCTTCTGTAGTAGTGTCACATATTCCAATATCACGTGTTAGGCTCAAATGCTGGCACACGTGTCTCGGATCATCACGCAACGTAAATGTCTCTAAAAACCTGGAAAGTGTCTATAAGCGTCTCACAACTAAACTATTCTTCGTTATCAATTGATAATATCGACACGACTAAAAAACCAGAAATAACTAAAATTGAAGACGACAAATATTAAAAGAACTACAAACGGAGATAAAAATCAAGTTTCTTTAACAAATTGTATGAGTCATGAAAAATAAATATACATAAGTCACATGAAACCTTCGGAATAATTTCCGTTGCTGCATTTGCTTTCTATATCGATATCGAACCTCTAGTGATAATGCCTCTTATCAGATAGAAGAGTCGTCAAGAACGAAACATTCTAATAAATACGAAGCTTCAGTCTTCATAAATTGATAGACTTTGTTGCAAATCTAATTTTAATTATTTCTTGTAAACAGTATATTTTTACCATGATTTAATTTCGATAAAGGAGTCGCGATCAATATCAGCCAGTTCTGGGTTTTCCGAGGTTCTATCCGGGCCGAAAAATATTGCTGATGAAGTATTATAAGGATTAATTAAGTAATTTGAACGATAGTATTAACCAATTACAGCCAGATGATAAGAAATGAAGCCAAATCTATCTAAAATCGCTCATGAGGCTTTTATGACTAAATAGTTTGAAATTTAAATACAATTCTTAGAAAAGTTCTAATTAGATGGTTGAGATTTATGCATATGCTTTTTTTCGAGCCTTCTTTAAATCAATTTTATGCTTGTCGGCGTGCATCAAAGAATGTGAGTTAAGATCACAGAATAGTGTGTAATTGACTAACAATGGATGACGAATTGTACTTTATCGTAAATTATCAGTGACACGTTTTGCATGAAATGTTGACTCACTTCTGACTTTTATGATAAAAGTAGCCACGCGTTAACTCTAATAGGGATGAAAATTATTTACCTGTTAGAGGGTAACTTTTACATTTGATAAAAAAATTTTAAAATTGCGTTCACCATTTTCAATTTAAAAGGGATATTAAAAGAAGCATTCCTTTCAGGCTGTATAAAATAAGAGGAAAATCCTGTTATCTTTTCTCTTTGTCAGGTGGAACTTTAGTGTCCTTATCGGTAGATATCGTATCAATATCAGGATTTTTTTATATTTAATAAAATTAGATCTAGAAATATACGGAAAAAAAGGTTTCTCAAGCTTGAATGGAAAATTGACAAATTATCTCTGCACCAGCGACCAATGACCCCTTGATTTAAAATTCATATCATGTCCACTGTCCGAACGACACAAACTTAGGCTTTAAATCATTTATCTACTACTCAGAATCAAAAGGCAGAGACAGACACCTTAGGTAGTAAGATAATTAATTAAACAAGCAAAATCTGAATCGATTAATAACCTAGAAGTCATTACACACCTCATTTAACACTATTAAGGATTAGATTATTGATAACTAAACTGCTTGATAATGCCCCAACATATATAATTAAAATAGATGCCTGAAGGAAATGATAATTGACTTGAATGATTATTGATTCAAATGATAATTGGTTTATATGGTAATTGATATCTACGGTAATTGAAATGTTGTGTTCTCTACAATGTAGGATCCGTATCATCAGTATCAGTTAATGATGCAAAACATTTTTAACATCAGCGAACTTGGCATAATTTGCAGCTTCAAGACTGTAATTTGAGACATAAGAAAATTTCCAGAATGTTTTAAATAAGAAAATATACATTCTTCTGCGAAAGAAGGGAGATTCAAATATCTTCGTTCCGAGAACGCTGGATGAAATGGGCGAGCTGGAATTTATCTTCCCTCCGTGAAACGTTTACGCAAAATCGTTGAGCGTGTACACGTAGATGCAACGTCACACGCGAGATCCGCCTGAACAGGTGAGTTTGCGAACCTGGGGTGAATTCGATACAATGTAACCAGCACAATACAACAATGAGTCAGCCTCAAATGCGCTCAGAAAGGACGCGTGGGTGTTTAGCGCCTGGGGGATGCAGGACCAACAGCTGACAGACCCTTCCTATATCCTATTTCCACCCTTCGTTATATATCCCGAATAATATTCAAAATTTGTGAAAAACTACCACCGATTCTGGCCTTTGAATAAGTTGATCAAAATGTATTTTTTTGGATAAAAGATTGACAAGCGTCCAAAATAGTTGAAAAGGGATGCTGCATACAGTGTTTGCTTTTGTTAGAATATTGGAGGACTGTTTGACAATTGTGTCACTTGGCGAGATTTGATGCAATGTCTGCGCAACCAAACAGATGACTAGTGACTTCTACATTTTATGGATGACTTAATTGAATATGTCAAGTGGGACTATTCTTGGAAGAAAGAAATTGAAGTAGTGTTTATAAAAAGAGTGATTATTTGGTAATCTATGTCTGGAAATAAGTATTCCTATCTTGTAAATTATCTATCTATTGGATGACAATATGAAATATTGGAACAATGATCATTAGTAATCATTTGCAAAATTAAAAATAATAAATTGGTCCAATGCACATCAGCATATTGTAAACACATTATCAAAGTATTTTATTTTATCCAGTTTAAAAATGTAATGTAAAAGGGAAAAATAATATAAAGTATGACAAGAAACTAACAATGCAAATCAGGTAAATTCTTTAAAAGATCTTCACCGATCAGCATTAATTTCGCTTACTAATCCACTTAATCCAAATACCCTAATCCAATTGTTTGCCTTATCCGATTACAAATCCTCAAAATTTAGGCTATTCAAAATACTGATCACTCACCATTTTCGACTCCACGAAGTGGTCCCGAGGGACTTCCTCCAGTAGAAACCCCTTCGTCCTCGCTTCCACTTGAACTTCCTTCGCTAGGACTATAACTTCTCCTGCTGCCACTCTTTACAAGTTTCTGTCCGCTGCCCGTTCCATTGTTGTTATCTTGCATCCTGACCTGTAGCCTCTCA
This sequence comes from Belonocnema kinseyi, assembly GCF_010883055.1. NCBI lineage: Eukaryota > Metazoa > Arthropoda > Insecta > Hymenoptera > Cynipidae > Belonocnema > Belonocnema kinseyi. The sequence goes on from NC_046664.1 coordinate 59,985,574, forward strand.
TGAACAGTCCTCGTCCTCGACTGCAGTCTCTGCTGCTGCAAGGACCCGACAGAAAAATCGAGAGGCTGATCAATCTCAGAGGTCTGCTGCCTCTGACACAAAGATGCAGGCAAAGTTTGGGCTTGACTCGTAGCATGAACAACAGAAGGTACCTGCACCTGTTCCTGATGAACATTACTAGGTGGACTCCACCACTGATGACCACCCTGAATGGATCTCCAGGCCTCGATGGTATTATTATTCGTGGGACTATTTTGCTTCTGTTTTGGGGCTTGTTGGTGTTGGTGTTGCTGAAGCTGGGATTGTTGTTGTTGCGCCATTGCCTCTACTAGGTTGTTATTTTCGAGCAGATGCATGCTGGGTGTTTGTGTCATTGAAGTTGGCAACGCGAAGGGGGAGGTACCCACCGTCGGCGGGCTGGATTCCTGGTGTTGGCGATGGGCGGAATGATGATGTTGATGATGTTGCGGGAGGTGCTGCTGAGAGCTCGACGGCACGATCACCGGAGGCGGAATTTGCCGGACGGTACGCGCGGCTTCCGCGACCCACCGGCGCACCGCCTCGCTGTCGAGGCCCGCCAGCCCTGCGGACTTCGTCTTCGCCTGCACGCCTTGTATACCTGATAACCCTTTCTCGGGTATCAAGCCGGGCAGCGCGAGGACTCCGGTGCCCGCCACCGCGACCCTGGGACCTGAACCGCCCCCGAAAGCAGTCAACGCCGCGAGATCCAACGTGGTTGCTCTCTGGCGAATGACTCCTGAAGGAATCCTGGCAATTTAACTCTTCCCTTAATTTGTTCGGCTAGATTGATGCTGATCGTTCGTGACCGTTATTTCACTGATCCTCATGGAGATAAACCTCTTGTGGAGTCAGACTCTCGATAGACACGCCAAGTCATCCAAGAGAGAGAGTCAGTATCAGTTCCTGATCTCGAACCGTGATCCAACGACCGCCAGTATCCACTCTGGACATGAAAGAACCCGCCACTTGTTTCAAATCACTCGATGCACAATGTCACCCACAATGTCACGTCACGACTTGTTATTATCTACACGAGCCACCGGCATAATCACAACTGTCAGATACACAACTGTCAGATTGTCATCTGTCTCTAACACAAGATCACCTAAGAAACTTTGTTTTGCACCTCGGTATCAACTTGATTACAACTGTCGGCAACTCTTACCACCTAAACAAACACTAATCGGCAATGCGAATTTTTGAACTGGTGGAATGGTAGCACTTGACAGCTAAACCGCGTGGTACCGGCACACTGGTACCAGTTCTCCAATTATTTAATCCGGGACTTTAACTACTAAATCCAGGTCTCACTTGGATTATGGAAACGTGGGTGTAGCTCGTTGAACCTGGTGTCGGTCACTGAAGCCTCTCTTGGTTATTATCGCAATCGGAAGGATGAAGCGAGCGCGAGCGCGAAAGAGCGGTTAGATGCTGTCGCGTGCATGTGTGCAGCTACACTAGGGTCTAAGCCGGCGGCGGCACACGGACGCCTTCGTCCGACCGTCCGGCGGCGTTGCGAGGTGGGGGAGTCGTTAGGCCGGAGCAGAGGGAAAAAAATCGAGAGTAGGTAGTCAGCGACCGCCTGGACTGCGAGCTGCTGGTGGGGACCTGGCTGCGTTGGTGGGGTGTTCACGGACCAATCCCCGCCGCCCGCGACATTGCTGGTCACGCCTTCAGCGACTAGTTCCTACCGCGAATCACGCGCGCGCCTTTTTCCTCGTGGACCAGCGAGAGCAAGCCAGAGCTAACAATTTGCATATCGCCGATAGCAGACTACTGGCCAATCACCAGCCATCCTCCTTCTCAACTTCTCCGCCCCGCGACAACGTATGCGACCTGCTAGCAATTAGTCCTCAGGTACCGACTTCATTTGCCGCATTCGAATGGAGGTCCTCTATGCTTCATTAAACGCCCCTTATAATTCTGCTGGTTAAGGATTTATTTATTAGGATTTAAAGATCAAGTGAATATAGGTTCAAAGATGGAAATCCAGAAAGATGGAAGGTTATCAATGCCAAGAGGTTTTGGGGAGTTATTAAATTATGTTAGATAGATTTCTTCCCTTTTCCTTAATTGGGGTTCCTCAAATTAAAGACCCAGATTGAATTCTCGTGTGGCTAAAGATGGATGGGTATCGATTTTGATTAACTAATACATCCCATCTTAGGTTCATTAACGAACAAGTAACCCTTTTTACCTAATGGTTCTAATTGATTAATTTCAGTCCTTGGGGAACTAGATTTAGGACGAAATAGCCGGATTGATAAAAGGGCTGAATCAGCCTTTAACCAGTTTCTCTAATAATTGCTCTTGGCTGCGATTTCTACCATTGTTAATCAAACTTGTTTTTCACTCAGAACAACCATTTCTCTTTATACGTATCCCGTTCTAAGATACTAATAAATTCTATCGAAATTATTTTATCTTTATATTAATTGATGATAATTTCTAATGTAAATTCTATTCACAAAATGGATGAGAACTGATTTTCTTATAGCATGAATCCCCTTTCGATTTTGTATTTAGTATGTATAAATTTAATGTTCCTCTTTTCAAAACATTATGATGATTCATTTCCCTACAGAAAAGAATATTGTTTTTGACAAATCATGTTGTATTTCTATTTTCGAAGTTAAGGATTCTCGATTCTTATAATTCATCAATTATCAAAAAAGAAAAAGACATTGATATTCAGCTACATCAATATTCTTCGAATTTGTAATTATAAATCTCCAAATAGACAAAAAGAAATATTGTGAATTTTTTCATTCCTTCTTCCTAAATTAGGATTTCCCTACCCCAAAATTATAAATAAATATATAATTATATAAATTTTTATATTAAATATATTTATGTTAAATATATACTATTAAATAATAAAAAGTTAAAGCAATGTCACCTTTTGTTTATGAGAGAAAGGTTTTTAATATTTCTCCTTCAAATGGTCTATAGTTGAAAATAATTTTAGTCTCGTGTTATGATTAGGAGACAAGGTGATGGTTCGAGATAAAACTTGGAATTTGTTAATCCGATGAGAATGGATTTGAGAATGAAAGATGCCACGTGGCGAATACAATGTTTGGCCACAAACGCCCTGCAGATTGTGTGAGATACAGTGTGTGTGGTTAGTGCAAGGGGTTGGAGGAGGAATTAGTTAGAAAAAAGCCCGCGAGAGGCCTCTCAGATCGACTCACACACGTGTGAACTTATGCCACTTCAACCCCAACTACTACTGAAGTGGTCATCCGACGGCAGCCGATCCTTTAGCGCTAAGCTGATATTTTTTCCTAAATCGAAAGACATCAAGAGACTATCTCTTATTCATTCAATCCTACTCAGTCATCATCATCCTAAGTTTCTATCAAAATAATGGTCCTGATATTTATTACCAGATTAGAATTACAGTCCTGAAGAACTCTTTCAAGGATCAGTAGCATCAACATCAAAAGATTTTTGGACCTTGGTTTATTTATAAACATTGATTGAAAATAAAAGTTTAAGCTATGGTACCCATAATTTGATTCTATAATTAAAGGAACAAAATTAGAAACCTAGGATTTCATCCTAAAATTCCTCAATATAATAGATAATCTCTAGAAGAAAAAGCAGTAAAGATCCGCCATGACAGGTGCAAAGCAATATTATTTCCATATGGCTATAGAAGGGTTCCACACCCCAGGAAGATTTGAATTCGACATGCGCAGTACTAGATATAAAAAAGGCGATTTAAAGCGTCTCTTATTGGTCGTGAAAGGGAGGCGCGCACACCCAGCCACCATTCCCCGCTATCGCGAAGCTAACCTTGCCTTCTTTCACCTCTGTTTATCGCTATCATATTTCCATATAGTGAAGAGCCCCCTCTCAAGTGATGGAGATTTAAATCCGGCATGCGCAGTGTTGGGAAAAAAGGTGTTTTAAAGTGGCTCTTATTGGCCATAGAGCGACGCGGGCTTCTCCTCTTTACCTATCACCCCTTTGGCTGTTCACTGCGTACCTAACCTCACGGCCTGTTACCGCTCACCCTTCTTTCTCTTCTTATCGTACTACCCACCCTGCACTCTCCCACCCTCTTTTCTGCCTGCTTTTCGATCTGCGTCTCCGTCTTTCCTTCTCGTCCTTTCTTGATCCCCACCACTTACCCCTTATCTCCCACGCTGGCTGAGAAATGAGAGTAGGGATCACCCCCCCTGACGCCCTTCCGCCACCCTTGCAGGGAAGAGTGAGTGGTAAGAAGGGAGAATTCGCGAGAGAGAGGGAGAAAAACGGGCCGCGTATTGATTTTAATCACGCCCCCACCAACAACTCAGCATCGCGCGAATTCAAGAAAGAGGCGCGAACAATATTCTGCACGCTCTGATTCTTGGACAGGTTCGAATATCACTAGGTGGGGGGAAATGCATCATTGGAGGTGCTGCTTTGTCCCGACTGAAGGTTTAGGAAATTGCAGTTTTTAGGGGGTGCTTTATATATATTATATAAAGAATTTCTATTTAACATAAAAACAAATTTGAGAGGAAAGAAAAATGTATGTGACCTTAAAGAATGACCAGGGTTGTTTAGGGTTAGTGAGAACCAGAAAGTCAGTGAAAGTCGGGGAATTTCAAACTGATCAGGTAGTCTCCGGGTATACTTAAAAGGCAGTGAATTTTCGATAAACTATAGTTGAAGTTAATTTGATTAGTTTGTTTAAAATTCGCATTTTTGGGTGGAAAATTGATCCATTGTAGCAGAAATGGTATCCATCTTGATTTTAAATTACATCTGCTTGATTGAAAATTATTCTATTTTGGTTGAGGATTCAACTATTTTGTTGAAAATTTGTCTTTTTTTTATTTTTTTATTAAAAATTAAAATCTTTCTTAGATTAAATATTAACTATTAGATTCATTTTTTGGTCGATGATTCATCATTATAGTTGAAAACCTTTTTTTTTTTCTTCAAACTTTATCTATTTTTTTAAACAAAATTTTTTGATTGTCAATTAAATTTTTTACTTAAAATTAAACTATTCCATTTTTGGTTAAGAATCTACCTTCATCATTAAAAATTCGTCTATTTGGTTAAAAATATCACTACTTCCTTGAAAATTTATGTCATTTCGTGGGAAATTGATTTTTTTATTGCAAATTTGATTTCTCCTTTAGGATAAAAATCGATCGGTTTTAGGTGAAATTTAAACTATTTTGTTGAAAATTCTTCGTTTTTTTTTGTAAAAAATTGATCTTAGTAGTTGAAATATCATCTTTTTGATTTAAATTTAATTCCTTTTTAAAAAAATTATTTCATATCTAGTAGAAAATTAATTCTTCAACTGAATAATTTAACTGTACTATTTTTGGTTGGAAATTTATGTGATGCTTTAGCTGTCAATTCAAATATTCTGTTTGAATGTCGTATTATTTGGTAAAAAAGTAATCTCGTTAGTTGAAGCATAATCTTTTTGGCTCAACAGTTTTTCTCATTTTCTTAATTGAAAATTTGTTTTTCCAACAGAAATGTTAACTAATCTATTTTTAGTTAATAATTTATCTTTTGACTTCAAAATTCCTATATTTTGTTATAAATTTGCCTTTTTTGGGCTAAAGTTAAAGTATATGTTTGAAAATTACTTTTTTTGTTTGTTTAAAGGTTCAATATTTTATTTAAAAGTTTATTCCTTTAACTGAAAATTTTAATATTCAATTTTTGTGTGCAAGATTTATATTTTTGATCAGAAATTCAATTGATATAAATTTTTTTCTTGTTGAGCATTCAATATTTTAGCTGATTCTGATTTAATTCTTGCATTTTCGGTTCAAAACTAATCTTCTTGCGTTGAAAACTCAACTATCAACTATTAAGAAATTGTTTCTGTAACACAGTAAATTTAATGAAATTAATTTCATCCGAAAATAATATGAAGCAAGAATCTATTTAGAGAAATATTCTTTTCATTAAAAAAACTAAATTATTCCAAATTTCCTGAGTATTTCTGGTAATTATTTAAAAAAATTAAATTAAACTAAAAATAAAGAACTGTTGACTAAACAATTGACTTTTTAACCGAAAACAATTGAATTTTCTACAAATTGGTTCAGTTCTCACCTAAAAAAGATTAATTTCGAACTAAAACCAAAAAAATATTCATTTTTAATAAAATAGTCCACTTTCAACGTAATTTTTTTTTTTTTAATTAATTTTTAACCCAAAGTTGCAGTCTGACCCTGAAAAGAAGAAATGGCGACAATAAGAGATGAATTTTCAAACCAAAAGAGAAAAAAAATTGCTATCAACTTGTAACATTTTCAAGCCAAAATGAGGCATTGCCAACCGAATCCGTCCATCAATTTTCAATCAAATACTTCAATTTGGAACCAAGAGGATTATTTTTTTTACCAAAAAGACGAATTTTGAACAAATTATTTAAATTTAACCAAAAATATTATTTTTTAACTAAAATGATGAATCTTTAACTAATAAAATGGAACCTGATGGAAGCCATGCAACTTTATTGATAAAAAATTTGAATTTGTTTACAAAATTGTTCAATTTTCGAGCCAAAAATACAAATTTTCTACAAAACAGTTGAATTTTTAACTTGAAAATACAAATCTTCCCCAAAAAATTTATTTTGCGTACGTTGCACTTTTAATTAAAAAAATTATTATCTTTAAAAAAATCGTATTTACAACGCAAAAGACAAATCTTAAATCAAATATAGTTTAATCTTAGGTGCGAAGAATTACTTTTCTACCAAAAAAGACGAATTTTTACTAAAATAGTTCAATTAAAACCAAAAAAATGTTTAATTTAAAATAAATCTTCAAGCAAAAAAAAATGCATTTTAAGAAAGTAATAATTATTGTGAGTTCTTTAACAAACCAAAATTAGAAAATAAAAAAAAATTGCAACGTGCGTTTTGAATTTAAAATAGGAGTTAAAGTGATCAATTTTGAGGTAGTTTTTCTGAAAATATTCTTTGTCAATTTATTTAAAACTTCATCGTTTTCCTTTTAATTTGATTGATTTTCAAAAAATGTATAATCTTCCAAAAAGGTAACTTTTTAATTAAATAGTTTAAATTAAACCGAAGAATTTAATTTTGTATAAAAATGAAGAATCTTCAATTAAGTGAAGTAAATGAATTTTTGAGTGAGCCATTCAACTTTCGACCAAAAATTGTATACGAAATGGTTAAATTTTTAATCCCAAAATCTAAATTTTGTTCAGAAAAGTTTATTTTGAATCGACAGTTGCAGTAAACTTTTTACTTTTTCAAGAAGAAAAGAAGAATTTTCAACTAAAACCATATATAAAATTTTAATCAAATAGATCAATTCTTAGCCAAGAGGATTATTTTTCGATCAAATAATACGATTTTTGAAAACATAGTTGAATACGAACCAACGAAATGAATATGTAATTAAAATAAATAATCTTCAATAAAAAAAAAATGTTTAATTAGTTCAACTTTCGAGCCAAAAGTTAAATTTTTTTACAAAATTGATGAATTTCCTAGCTCAAAAGTAGATTTTGCTACAAGCCAGTGGAATTTTCAACCGAAAATATGAATTTTGTTCATAAATGTTGGTTTTGAACCCAACATTAGTTAGTTTCCAACCAAACAGTTATTGAATTTTCAACTAAAGAAATAAATTCTCAGTTAAAAAGATATATTTCACAAAAACAGACAAAGCTTCGACAAAATAATTGAATCCTCAACTAAAACAGATTACTTTTCAACGAAAAAGACCAATTTTTAACAAAAAAGTTAAATTTAAACCAAAAAATGAATTTTTAAGGAATTAGCTGAACTTTAAAAAAAGGCATTTTTTTATTGTTGAACCTTCGGGCTGAAAATATGATTTTTCACAAACAGTTGACATTTTTTCCGTATATATCAATTTTCAACATAAATTTAAGATTTCATACAAACTGTTGAGTTTTCTAACAAATAATTATATTTTTGTTTAAATAGACTAATTTAAAAAAAAACGAATGTTCAAGAAAATACCTAAATACCTCTGCTAAAACACGTTATTTTTTAATAAAAAAGACGAATTGAAAAAAAATCAAATTTAAACTAAATAAATGCATTTTTTTACTGAAGTGATGAATCTTTATAAAAAAATGGCTTTTTAAGAAAGTAGGTTAACTTTTGACCAAAAAGTTGAATTAAAAAAAAAAGGTTGAATTATCCACCCGAAATATCAATTCTATTTCAAAATAGTTGAATTTTTAACTTCAAAATATGAAATTTCACCATAACAGCGTTAGTTTTCAGCAACCAAACAATTGGATTTCCACCAAAAATTACATTCTCAGTTAAAAAAATGAATTTAACCAAACCAGATGTTTTTTAAACAAAATAATTAAGTACTCATTTGAAACAGATTTCTGTTCAATCAAAAAAGAACGATTTTTTTTCGAAAAAAGTTCAATTGAAGTCAAAGAAAAAAATCATCAACCAAAATAATGAATCACTAACTAAAAAAAAATGAATTTTTAAGAATGTAGTTCAACCTTAAATAAAAAATTTTACTAAAAAAAATGGTTGAATTTCCAATAAAATAATTAAATTTTAAATCAAATATAATCATTTTCCCCAACAAAGACCAAATCTTTACCAGAAATTAATTATTATACTTTTCAAATGAAAAGAATTAACTTTCAACCAAAAATAGCTGTATTTTCTTATTAGGTTTTATTAATTAAGGGTAAAGAAACATTAAACATTGTACGATAAATGGACGTATAGATATCCTATCAAAAGATTAATAGTTTCTGCCAAGGCTGCGAAACTCTCAAAATCGGTGACCCCCCACCCCCCCACACACACAAAAGATTTTGTGTGATTTATGTACTGCCTCTTTACCTGCTTTAATTTAATAAATTGGAAAATCTTTTTTTAAAATAAAATTTCAGGAATGCTTTAACCCTTAAACAGCCAAAACGCCACTACCGGTACACTGCTTTTCAACGGCCAATAACTAAGACTATTCGACACTAGAAAAAATTGAGACACATATATTT
>NC_046664.1:59994706-60010455 GCF_010883055.1 Belonocnema kinseyi
TTTCGTTTTAGTATTTTCAAAATGGCGTCTTAATGGCAAAATTTGTGTGAAAACATTCATGAATTTTTTTACAATAAACGATGCGCTTTTCGGAAAAATCATTAAGAATAAAAAGTTCTTGTGGTCAGCCGAGGAATACGCCTGAATTTTTTCGAAGCGTTTTGAGCAAAATTTTGGATTTTGCATATGAACAATTTTTGCAAAATTCCAAATTTTGCTCAAAACGCTCCGGAAAAATGCAGGCGTATTCCTCAGCTGATCACAAGAACTTTTTACGCTAGACAAATTTTGCGATAAGCGCATAGTTTTTCAATAAAAAATTTCCAACGACTCCGTAACCTTTATTGCACTCTGATTTTTTATTTAAAAACTATGCGCTTCTCGGCACATTTTTCAAGAATAAAAAGTTCTTGTAATCAGCCGAGAAATACGCCTGAATTTTTCCGGAGCGTTTTGAGCAAAATTGTAAATTTTGCAAAAATTGTTCATATGCAAAATCCAAAATTTTACTCAAAACGCCTCGAAAAAATTCAGGCGTATTCCTTGGCTAATTACAAGAACTTTTTATTCGTGATGATTTTTCCAAAACGCGCATAGTTTATTGTAAAAAAATTCATGAATGTTTTCACAAAAATTTTGCCATTAAGATGCCATTTTGAAAATACTAAAACGAAAAATCGATCTTTTGAACCATGGATTCTCAAAGTTTAGACATTTATTCCACCGGTTAGTGAGATTCCAGGTTAATTACAGACTCGAAAAGCTTTGGAAAATGGTTCACAAAAAAAAATAGGCACGAAAAATCACGTTTTTTTTTGTTTAAACTGCATTTTGGGATAATAAATAAATTTTTTGAGGAATTTCATTGGAACCGTCAGAAGGAGGAGATCTTAAGCAATAAAAATATATGTGTCTCAATTTTTGCTAGTGTCGAATAGTCTTAGTTATTGGCCGTTGAAAAGCAGTGTACCTGTAGTGGCATTTTGGCCGTTTAAGGGTTAAAATAATGCTTGGACGAAAAAGAATTGAACATAATTGTAATATAATCCATCATTTGTCCTCTTATATATAAAAAAAATCAAGTGTTGCCACGCGAAGGGTCTATAAATCTATTGAAATGCGGGATAGGCATGCGCCTTAATCTGAATATACATTTAACCCCTTGTAGCTCGTGCCAGGGGAGCCCTTTTTTATTATTCGTCTCGGCAGGTATTTGCATGACCTGACTTCGAATCACAAGTGCCACGCCTCTACCCTTTTTTACATTCAAAGGGTGAACGTCTCTCAGGGGTAAGTTTGTATGGAAATATTTTGTAATGCCTGCTGTAAGAAGCGTATAATAGTTAAATCCAAAGGGGTTGTGCGTTTATGCCTCTCAATTACCATTCACACTTTACAGTTGCACCTTCAATATTCTAATACCAAACAGGTGGAGTTTGATAGACGAGAGTAAAGATTCATATTCTGCCACTTTTAATTAAAAAAAAAAAATTATTAATATTTTTAAAAATAATAAGAGAACAAAAATGTAATGACCAAGTATCTTTTTTTGAATATCTTTAAAGGTCCTTGTCCAAAATTTGAGCAGACATCTAAATTATTTTTATTTTCTCAGTTCAAATTCTAACTCAAATGAAAATTTTAACTTGGATAAAAAATATTTTTTTCTATTTATTTAAATGGAAGTTTGAAAGTTCATTTGTAGTTCGCATTCGTAAAAAAAATATACGGTGATCTAAAATACTTCTTTTATGTTTAATAAATCGGATAATTCCAATTTTTTGATTTTCATCAATAATGTTTTTCAAAAATACGTAAAGGCGCGGGTAAAAAAATTGACTAAGCCACTAATCTATTTTTGTTTTGTTAATTCAAAGTCGAAATGGAAAGAAAATACTAAACAAAAATAATTTAGCTGTCTGTTTAAATTTGTAACAATAACTGTTACATATTTAAAAAAAATCTGGGTGGAATTATTCGATTGTGAATAGGAACAAAAAAAGTATTATTTACCGTAAAACAAATATAATTTAGTTGCGTGTTCAAATGTTTGATCCTTCAAAATTCTTGAAAATACTTCAGCAAAACATGAAATCCTTTAAGATCTTTTCAAATACCGTGACTTTTTTTTAAGTCTCTTAAATTTCTTTATAATAATCAGAAATCCTTTGATTATACCTTAAATCTTTTAGAAACTTACGAAACCCTCTAAAATCCCGTGGATATACTTTGAAATCTTTATAAATCTTTTAAAATCCTTTGAGATCCTGTGAAATTATCAAAAACTCTTTACAACTCTTCAAATCAATAAAAATCCTTTAAATCCTTTGAAATCCCGAGACCTTTTCAAAATGTCTTGAAAGCCTTCATAAGATTTGGATATCCTTTAAGTATCCGCTAAACATTTTGAAATCTCACGAAGTCCATTCAAATCCGTGGATATATTTGGAAATTTTTTTAATCTCTTGAAATCTTTTGAAATCCCGTAAAATTATAAAAACTCCTTTCCAGTCCTTTGATGTTTTTCAAAATTTTTCAAATCACTTTGATTTTAAAATCTTACGAAATCCTCTCAAGGCCATGGATATACATTGGCATATTTTAGAATCACCTAAAATCCGTTGAAACCCCGTAAAATCCTCAAAACCCCTTTAAATCTCTTAAAAATCCTTAAAATTCCTGCGAAATGAGTTAAAATCATTCGCAATTTTTGGAATCTCAAAAACATAATCTAATATGCTTTATAATTCATGGAAAAACTTTAATACCACATGAAATCCTTTAACATCTTCTGAAATCCTGAGACTTTTCAAAAATGTCTAGAAATCCCGTGAAATCATAAAAACTTTCCCATCTTTCAAAACCCGTAAAAATTCTTCGAAATCCTTCGAAATTTTTTTAAATCTTTAAAATCTTCTACCAATCCTTGGATGCTCTTCAAAATTCTTTAAAATATTTTGATACAACATGAAATCCTTCAAATTCTTCTGCAATCCCGAGACTTTTACAAATGTCTTTAAATTCTTCATAAAAATAGGGTATCCTTCGTGTATCCGGGAAACATGTTGAAATCTTACGAAATGCTCTCATTACGTGTATATACATTGGCATCTTTTAAAATCACTTAAAATCCGTTGAAATTCCGTAAAATCCTCAAAACCCATTTACTTCTCTTAAAATCCGTAAAAATCCTTCGAAATTAGTTAAAATCTTTTTAAATTTTCGGAATCTCATCAAGATATCCTTCAAAATTCTTGGAAATACTTAAATACCTCATGAAATTCTTTATAATCTTATGAAATTCTTTATAATCTTATGAAATCCCGAGAGTTTTTGAAAATGTCTTCAAATCCTTCATAAGATTAGGATATCCTTTGACTATCCGTTAAACATTTTGTAATCTCACGAAGTCCTCTCAAATTCGTGGACGTATTTGGACATTTGTTGAAATCTCTTGAAATATTTTGAAATCCCGAGAAATCATGAAAACTACTTTCTATTTTTTAAAACCCGTGAAAATTCTTCGAAATCCTTTGAAATTTTTTGAAATCTTCAAGATCTTTTACCAATCCTCTGATATTCTTCAAAATTCGTCAAAATACTTTGATACCACATGAAATCCTTTCAAATCTTCTGATATCCCGAGACTTTTTATAAATGTCTCGAAATCCTTCATAAGAATATAGTATCCTTTGTGTACCCGTTAGACATTTTGAAATCTTATGAAATTCTCTCAAATCCGTGGATATACACTGGCATATTTGAACCCTTAGAGTACACACCTATTTTTTCAAACCTTTTCTACACACTGGGTAAAAATGACCCTCTTCACGTTTTGGTTGTTTATAATTTCATAACTATTAAACCTTTTAACTAAAAAAAAATTCAAAGGTATACTTGCACAAAATTTAAAAACCGTATTGACACTTTTTTTACTAACAAATTTTTATAATTGATGAAAACGAAAAATCCAAAATTGATTAAATTTGACGTTAAATACACACATGGGTCACCTTGACCCTGCTTCAATTTCAATTGCTTCTCAACGACGGCTGATGACTCGGCACGCTACAGAAACTGTAGTCGGTGAAAGTTGGCGGCAGGGTCAAATGACCCAGTGTGTACTCGAAGGGTTAAAATCAATTAAGATTCGTTAAAATCCCGTGAAATCCTCAAAACCTATTTACATATATCTTTCAAAATTCTTGGAAATAGTTTAATACCAAATGAAATCCTTTCAAATCTTATGATATCCCGTGTCTTTTTAAAATTTTCTTAAAATCCTCATTCATACGATTCGGATATCCTTTTAGTACCCGTTAAATATTTTTAAATATTTGAAAGTTCTCGAAAATATTTTGGCTCCACACGAAATCCTTAAAAATCTTCTGAAATCTCGTGACTTTTTCCAAATTTCATAAAATCCTTATTCATACGATTCGGATATCCTTTAATATACGTTAAATATTTTTAAATCTTCCAAAATCCTCTCATATCTATGGATATACTTGGGAGTCTTTTGAAATCTCTTACAATCCTTTAAAATTTCATGGAATCATTAAACCTCTTTCCATCCTTTAAAACCCGTCAAAAATCTTCGAAATCCTTTAAAATCTGTTGAAACCTTCGAAATCTCATGGAAACCCCCTGATACCCTTCAAAATCTTCTGAAATCCCGTGACTTTTTTTTAATTTCTTAAGATCCTTCAAAAAGATTTAGATATCTTTTCAGTATCTGTTAAATATTTTTAAATCTTATTCGGAAACCTTCAAACCGTAAATATAGTGGGAAGTATTTTGAAATTAATTAAAATCCTCTGAAATCCCGTAAAATCATCTTTCATCATTACCCTTCAAAGTTCTTGAAAATCCTTTGATTATATCTCCTAAATCTTTTCAAATCTTACGATCATCATAAAAATCTCCTGATGTCCTTTAAAATGTTTGAAAATGTTTTGACACCACATGAAATCCTTTAAAATCTTCTATAAATTCCTATTACTTTTTGTAAAGTTTTTAAAATTCTTTATAAGAATCGGATATCCTTTGAGTATCCGTTAAACATTTTGAAATCTGTCGAAATCCTCTCAAATCCGTGGATATATTCTAAATCTTTTGAAATCCTGTCAAATTATCAGAACAACTTTCGACCTTTTAAAACCCATTAAAAATCTTCCAAATATCCTAAAAATCCCCTGATATCCTTCAAAATTCGTAATAATACTTTTTTATCGCATAAAATAATTTAAAATCCTTCGAATTGCCGTGAGATCATCAAACCACCTTTATATCATTAGAATCCGGTAGAATCCTTTTAAATCTTTGCAATTACAGTGAAACTCTTGTATAGCGCCGATTTCGAGCCTGACGTTGGGAAGGAACTAAATCATTTTAGCCCTCTCCGCTTTTGTTTGTTCACGCTTGAGTGCTCGCTTGAGTGACAACCGCAGACCCCGCGGACCCTGCCCACCTCCTGTTACACCTACATGTGGCGCGGCCTCAATTCTCGGAAGAGATATAGAAGGGAGGGCTGTTGAAGAGTTTTACTGTATTTGTGAATATCCTGAAATCTTTTACAATCTCTTAAAATCCCTTAAAATCTTTGATATATAATATTCTACGGATATGATATTTTCAACTTTCTTTATTTTCACCCATCTACAGGGGAGACTATACCCTACATTAGATAATGGTCCTACTGTATATAATTAAAATTGATTAAATTTAAATTAGATTTAAATCTTATTTAAAATCCTATTTAACGTCCAGTAATAAACTTATTGATTAGAATTCCTGAAAAGAAAACCAAGAATCCAACGACCAAAATTGAGAAACCACCATAAAATATTTTTACTGCAATTTTGAAAAAGATCAAAAATGTTCTTTAAAAAGAAAAGAAAAAAATTCTTTTTTTGGACAAACAGTAAAAAAATGAAAGAAAAAACAACCAAACCCCCTTCATTCTTTAAAACAACATTTGTAAATGATAATCACTAAAGTTTCGGTACTCATACAGCACCCTTATCAAGGGATAAGTACTGAAGCGTTGGTGAATATTATTTGACACGCTCAGAGCAAAAGCGAACTAAAAAAAAAAGTTGCGGAAAAGACAAGTAAAAAAACGTGAGAGCAAACATGACCTAAGAATTAGCCGAGAGGTAAAACGATACTAGAGTGAAGGGAAAAGATTCCCCTCACTTGGCTGCTGCAAAGACTAGCCTCGTGTAAAGCCGAAAATGCGCGAACACGATCTGAGCTCGCCCGACTTCACGAATGACGATCTAATCAGCTGCTCCTCAAATTTATTCTGGTTTTAAAATCCTGAGTTACCATAGAATCATGACATTTGTTGCGAAGTAGAAAATATTTTCACCATATAATTGAATTTTTTACTAAAATGATACATTTTTAACGGAAAATGAAATGTTTAATCTTTATCTAAACAAATCATATTATATCAACAGAAAAAAAATTTTACTAAAAAGGTGGATTTTTAACGAACAAAATGATTTCTTAATTAAAATAGATGAACTTTAAACAAGAAGAATAAATTTTTACCAAAAAAAGATAAATTTTTAACTGAGAAAGATCAATTCCCTTACAAAAAAAAACAACAAATCTTTTAATTAAAAAAATACATTTTTAACTAATAATAATACAGTTAAATTTTTTAATTCAAAAAATTAATTTTTAACAAAATATTAGAATTTTCAAAAAGACAAAATAAATTATTTTTAACCAAAACAGATCATTTTTGAAACACGAAGAATAGTTTAATTAAAAAAAAAAACATGAACTTTTAACGACTGAAAGCAGTCCATTTTTGAGCAAAAAAATGCAACACGATAGTTCAATCTTTAACGAAAAAATATATAAATTTTCAACTAGAAAATATCAGTTTTAAATCAAAAATGATACAGTTAAAATTTAATTATGAAAAGATGTTTTTTCAACCAAAAAGAATCGAATTTTCAATAAACGTGTTAAATAATCAACCAAAAGAATGAATTTTTTTATCAAAATAGATGAATTTTCAAACAAGAATGATAATTTTCTAATATAAAATAAGAATTTTCAACTGAAAAAATAAATAAATTGTAAAAAAATCTATAAAATTTTCAAATTTTTAACTTGAAGATTAATATTAAAATTAAAAAAACAAGTATTTAACCAAACATGCAATAGTTCATTTTCAATTTAAAAAATTTAATTTTCGACGGAAATAATGAATTTTCAACTAAAAAATATAATTTAAAAAAAAATTTAACAGTTGAATTTTAAATTCAATATTTAATTTTGAACAAAAAGAAAACAATCGAATTTACTGTAGTAAATTCGTAAATTCGTAAATTTACTGTAGTAAACAACAAGAATAATACTATACCAATTAGATGGATTTTTAACCATATACATACTTGAATTTGAATAAAAAAAAGATAAATTTTTAACAAAAAATGGAATTAACACATGTTAACAACAAAAAAAATTAATAAAAAAGCAAATAAAAAATTAATAAAAAAGCAAAAAAAAAATTTTTAAATGGAAAGAAGAATTTTCAAAACAAATCAATTGTTACTAAAAACAAACATTTTTCTTAAAAAAGACGTAGTTTTAAACAAATTAATTTTCAAACAAACAAATTATCTATAAAATAGGCAGTTTTCAACCATAAATGCCATCGTAACATTTTCAATAAAAAAAAATAATTTTAAAATTACGAATTTACCAAAAAATTTTAACCAGATAGTTGAATGTGTTAATTAAAAAAGATTTTTCAACTAGGAAGGGAATAGTTTAATTTTCAGCTGAAAAAAAAATTTATAAACAAAATCATCATTATTTTTAACCAATAATATCAGTTTTCAAACAAGAAGGAAAAGTTTCTACCCAAATGACGAACGTTCACCTGAAAAAAACAAACACTTTTTAATTGAAAATTCCATTTTATGCTCAAGGTTTCAGTGGAAAAAATTAAATTTCATCAGAAGAATAACATACAAAAAAAAAGAATTTTCAACCAAAATGTGTATTCTGTTTCTGTAAAAAAAGTTTAAATAAGTAGATCAAAAATCATCATTCTATCGATTAAAAATGAGTTTACTACATTAGTCGATATCATAACAATGAATTTCAATGTTTATTTTAAACAATTTTTCTTGTTATTCGCCTCAAATGCGAACTGAATTATTAATAGAAACAAATAAGAAAGTCTAACTCTTCTTTACTGAATACATTTCTTTTTAGTTTAAAACTTCTAGCATTACATTTTTTTTGATTGAGGTTTCCTCTTTTTTTGTTGAAATTTTTTTTATTTGGTTTAAAATGAACTTTCCTGTTAGAAATTCATATATTTGGTTTGAAAATTCAAAGGTTTGGCAAAAAAATCATTTGTTCCGTTAAAGTACTTAATTTTGACATACAAATTTTTTTTAAAGTTGATATTTTTTTCTTTTTCGACGTAAAAAGCCTTTTTGATTGAAAATTGATTTTGGAACTGAAAATTTAACTGTTCCATTTTTTGTTAAAAATGTATCATTTTTAGTTGAAATTCAACTATGTAGTTGAAAATTAATTTTGTTCTTGTTGAATATTTTAATATTCTGTTATAACTTCTTTTTTCGGATAATAATCATATTTTTACTGAAAATATAACTATTCCATTTTTGGCTGGAAATTAAACTTTTCTTAAACACTTTCTTTTCTAGTTAAAACTTCAAGTGTTTGGTGGAAAATTCATGTATTTTGTTGAATATTCGTCTTTTTCATAAGAATATTATTCTTTATGTTTGTACATTCATTTCTTTGGTGAAAATGTAACTATTTTGTTGTTAATTCGATTTTTTTAAATTAATTTTTTTAACTAAAAATGTAACTGTTCCTGTTTTGGTTAAAAAAATATCTTTTTTAGTTGAAAATGAACTTCTTTCGTTGAAAATTAAACTATTATATTGAAAAATCAATTTTAACTATTCTATTTTTGGTTGAATACTTATTTTGTTGATTGAAATTCATTTCTAAAGTTGAAAATTATTATTCTAAAATTTATATTTTACGTAAAAAATTAATTTTTTTATTAATAATTTAACTATTTTGTTGAGAATATGATTGTTTTTGTGCTGAACAAAAATTCAACTGAAAATTTAATTATATAATTTTTTGTTAAATATTTATCTTTTCTAGTTGAAAATTTATTTCTTTTTTCATTGAAAATTGAACTATTTGATTCGAATTTTCTTTTTTTTTTTGCTTAAAAATTGACCGTTTTCAATTAAAATTTCATCTGTTTTGTAATTAAATTATTCTTCTTGTTTGAAAATGTATCTATTTTGGTTGAAAATTCTTTTTCTTTTGTTGTTGATAATTGAACTATTTTGTTACAAATTAAAGTGTTTGCTGAAAATTAATTTTGTATACTGAACCATAATATGTATCATCTTCGGTTGGAATTTTTTTAAATTTGAAACTTGATCAATTTTTCGGAGTTTTTTTTCTTAAATATTGAATTTTCTCAGTTAAAATTCATTTCTTTTTGTATTTTTGTATTATTGTATACTAAAAAAAGGCATTTTTAGTAAAATACATGAAATTTGCACAAAAGAAATTTATTTTCCACTAAGTCTAATTTTCTATACAAAAATTAATGTTCAATTATAGTTAAATTTTCGACAAAAAAAATTAATTTTCTTGTTGAAATTGTTTTAAATTATTGAAATTCATTGAAAATTCCTTAGGATATTTTAAAACATCCTAAAATATTTTAAATCCTTTAAAATCTCGTGAAATTTTTCAAAGCTCTTGAAAATGCCTTGAAATTTTAAAAATACCCTAAAATATTCCAAATCCTTTAAAATCTCATACTAAATTGTTGAAATCAATGGAAAATTTCTTGAAAATTCAAAAATATCCTTGAACAATTCAAATCTTTTACAATTTCATACTACATTATTGAAATCGATTAAAAATTCCTTGGAACATTTTTTTTTAAATTTATGTATTTTATTCCAAATTTACTTTTTTTGCATAAAACTAATTGTTTTAGTTGAAAGTTGAACTATTTCTATTAAAAGATAGTCAACTAGTCATTAATATTAACCCTCTACCGCCCACAGTGACATATGTATATGTAACGTTCGGTCGCCTTGGCATTTTTTCAATATTACTTTAAGATGAATGGCATTTTTTATAGCATCGATTTATGTGTTAGTCAGAAGGCTAATGAGCTGAAAAATTTTTTTTATATACACTGCACCTTAGGCATAACATTCTTAAAAAACTCAAAGTAAACAAAGAAAAAAAATGTTAAGGGCGGTAGAGGGTTAATTTAAAAATTTTATACTTATAATATTAACATTAATAATATATATAATAGTAATAATATCTTAGGCTGTATCTGGTAGCTCTGGGAGCAGCTGATTAGATCTTTATTCGTGAATTCGGGTGAGCTTGGTTCATGTTCGCACATTTTCGGCTTCACACGAGGCTGGTCTTCGTAGCAGAAAAGTGGGGGGAATCTTCTCCCTTAATTCTTGTGTCGTTTTACCTCTCGGCTAATTCTTAGGTCATGTTTGCTCTCGCGTGTTTTTACTTGTCTTTTCCGCAACTTTTTTTTTTATTTCTATTTTGCTCTGAGCGTGTCATTTACAAACATTTTTTATTATCATTTGATAATAATAAAAATAAAAAAGACGAAAGAAATAAAAAAAGAGGAGGCAGGGGATTTCGTTGGTTACCTTCTCTGTTTTCCTTCCTCTTTTTTATTTTTCTGCAATGTTTTTTCTTTTTCAGGTAAATTTTTATCTTCCTTAAAATTTCAATAGGGACATTTTATGGCAGTTTTCCAAATTTGCTCGTTGGATTCTTGGTTTTATTTTCAGAAATTCTATACATTATGCAGATAATCATTAATAATAAACACAAATATAAGTAAAATAGTGAATTCTAATTTTAATATATTAGCATCTATCATTGCCTTAGGTATTAATTATATTAATTGAATTATTTTATGTACATTAGTATTTAAAATTAATAATTATCTACTTTAGGATCATTATTTACTCTAGGGTGGTCTCCTCTAATCTTTCAAATAAAAAATTATTTTTATGACACATGCATGATTTCAGCCCCTTTTCACATGTAGGAGGCGGGGCTAAAGCTCTAATTTTTACTCCTTAGGGAATGAAAAGTGACGTCAGAGGTGAATAATGAAAATTATATATCTATTACCTTGCATTTAACGATAATGAGTCCACTCACCGTATAAACTGTAAGCAATTTTTTATTGCAGATAATAGAATTTCGGGGTAAATTATGCAAAGTTACCATATACAATTTAGTACAATTTATAAACAATATATTAAAAAATGTCTAAAAATGTTTAAAATTGAATTTGGGTAATTTATAGTAATTTAACACATTTAACTGTAAAGTTACCATAAATGAACGAACATTTCCATAAATTTCCGAAAATTTATAGCAATGTTTAAATTGAATTTTGCTCCATTCATGGTAAGTTACTATAAACTACCAGTAATATTTCCATAAATCACCTGCAATATCACCATAAATTACTAAAAATTTCATAAATTTTCGGAAATGTATCAAAATGTTGAAAATTAAATTTTGGGTAATTTATTATAATTTACCATATTTACTTGTAAAATTACCATGAATTGCCGAAAATGTCGTTAAATTTTCAGTAATATATAAATATTTTGCAATTGTATTATGGACAGTTTATAGTAAGTTACTGTAAATTATCCGTAATATAACCGTAAACCGTGATTCCTTTATTTGGAACTGAATAGGGCTGAAATCTTGACTGCCTTTCGAGAAATGTGTGAAATCATCCATTTGTTATAAAAAATATCGTAGGTGCCAAGGAGGAGAGGGACTTTTTCCCCTAGGTGCATAATGTACTATTTTCCGAAAAATTCTGTGTTTTGAAGCCAGGCCAATGATCCGAGAATAAATAGTAGTTCCGAGATGTTTATGGGGATTTACGAGTGAGATCTTTCGGAAGTTGGCGGTGGTAACGAAGGCAGCAGCAACAGCAGATATGGTATCGGATGAAATAAATGACAGTGCGTAAACTTTATAAGGGAATTAGTAGACGAGGAGAGTGTTAAACCGGTCACTGTAGACGACTGTAGTTACTTGAGATGTCAGAAGCCGCAGGTGGTCGAAGGGTAGCCTACCACTACCAAAGTAGTCTACCATTCACGTAGTCGTAGAGAATCAGTAGATAGGTCGTCGAATCCCTCGGAGGGTCATGGGGTCAGACGCATGATACCCGCAACGATGCCGGAGGCAGGCTGCGCGACCGCATTGTATTGTAGGTAGTGTATATACTGTATCGGGTGTCTCGACTAAATCCAACTGTCACTACACAGCAGCTAATGTTTACAGAAGAAGTTAAAATTTTTATTTCACTTCTTCCCGGATGAAGCTAGTTTTTTCATCAGCCTAATGCAACTGTCTAATGAGATGAGGATTTCATAATTTAACTTGAGGGCATGTGATACTTCGTCGTGTGATAAATCGGGTTTGTAACGTTTATGTTCACAAAAAATTAAAATCTTTAAAAACTCAATTCGGAGATGCAACAAAATAGTATAACGGTCATCCCTGATCTCCTTTTTTTTGAGAGATAATTACAAAAAATTGTATTCTGCTAAATAAAATTTTATGCACGTTTACTATTTTGAGGTTTGGACCGGTTTTCAGCTCTCTGCCATTCCGATGATGTAGGTCTCTATCGTACCGATGTTGTCGGTGGTACGCAGTAGCCACTTAGAAATTATTTATAAAATACACTGTTTAATTGCCTACAAACGGGACCTTAATTAATATGTTTTTTTGCTTGTCCCAAGTTTTCGGCCAGAAATATTTTGTAGTTTGGAAGTGATGCTGGTGAGAATTTTAAGTTTTAACACACATCACCTCAAAAAACACACGTTAATCAAATTTAGAAAAATTAATTTTTTTAATTATTCCAGAAACGAAGAGTTCGGAGACGTCCGTTAGCATGTTCATTATCATTCCTCAAACTTTTAAGACAAAATCTTTATTATTGAAAAAAAAGCGAGAGAACCTCACACTGGGAAAATCGATAATTTTCTGAATATCACGTGCCCTTAATGCGATGTTAAAAATCCTCTGCGATGGTGCTGTAGGTACAAAATTACATTGTTAGAAATTTCTGTATACGGGAAAATTTTTGTCCTATAAACGTGTATAACTCAGTCTGGGAATATGGCCGAGTACCAAAATGTTATGAAAATTGAAAGCCTCCTTCTTTGAATATTTACAAAATATTTTAATACTGAATACAAAAACGAACCACATAAGCTCCTGGACTCTCTAGAAAATTGTGACTTGTTTGTCTTTTTTTCTCGCTACATGAATAAGTGAGAGTGAGAAAGACAAGAGTAACCGCGAGCCAGAGACCGTTGTAGTTTATTCATTTTATTATTTTTGACCCAGGATTACCACAAAAGTTAATAATATTATGAATTTTTTTAGTTAATTGCATTAACCATACATGAGTATTAATTTTAATTGAAGAAAAGAAAACAATAATTAAAATTGTAGGAACAGTAAAGAAATCCGTAACCAAAACTGATAGATTTTTAACCCAAAAGTTCAATTTTCAACAAAACTGATGAAATATGAAATTTCTATCGAAAGTTGAATTTTTAGAAAAATTATTTAATTTTCTACGAAAAAGATGTCATTTAACAAAATAATAATTGAATTTTTAACCAAATAGTAGAATTTGTAACCCGAACAAAATACTAGGGGTACTTAATAATACTATTTGGAAATTTGCAAAGCCAGGAAGATGATTTGATTAGAAGGCGGTTGAGTTTTCAACACAAAAGTTCATTTTTGAATAAGAAAGATGTCTTTTTGAACAAAAACGATGAATGCTTATCCCAAGAGGACGAATTTTCTATTTATAAGAGTTTAATTTTTGTCAAAAAGATTATTTTTTAATAAAATAGTCGAATTTTTAACCCGTAAAGATGAATTTTTGACAAGAAATTTCAATACGAAATAGAAAAGATCTCTGTAATACAAAGAAAAACAAAGAAGAATTTTCCATGCAAATGGACGAATTTCTCAACGATGAAAAGGGATTTTCTTAACAAAATAGTTGAATTTTGAACTTACAAAGATGAATTTTCAATCACATGTTCGAACTTGCGGACAAAACAGAATAAACTTTAAACAAAAAACAAGCAGTGGAATTTAGAAGCCAAAAAGACGAATCTTTTTCGTAGTTCAATTTTCAACAAAAAATTTCATTTTTAAAAAAGAAAGATGACTCCTTGAACCAAAAAGATGAATTTTCAATTCAAAGGACAAATCTTCTGTTTAAAACAGCTTAATTATCTACGAAAAAGATCAATTTTCACAAAATAGTTGAATGTTTGAATTGCTAAGATGAGTTTTCCACCAACTGTTCGAATTTTCAAACAAAAAGAGGTTAGACTTAAATTAAAATCCAAATAGTTTAACTTTGACGTTGAAAATATTAGTTTTTTTCATAGGTGATTGAATTTTCAAAACAAAAAATTAATTTCTAAATAAGAAAATTGAACTGTTAATCCAAATTGATGATTTTTTTTTTAAACTTAACCAACTTTCGATGAAACAAATAATTTTTTGTAACAAAATATTATAATTTTTAACTAGCAAAGGTGATTTTACGACAAGAACATTTATTTATCAAATAGGAAAAATGTCTTTGCTACCAAAAAAGTGGAATTTTCAATGCAAACTGACGAATTTCCTACAAAAATGACTTATTTAACAAAATAGTAAAACTTTTAACTTGCAAAGATAAATTTTTGAGCCAAAGAGGCGCAGCTTTTTCGAAGACAGTTCAATTTTCAAGAATAAAGTTCATTTTGATATAAGAAAGGTGATTTTTTTTACCAAAAAACATGAATTTCCAATCCAAAAGGACGTGTTTTCTATTCAAAACAGTTGAATTTCCGACGCTAAAAGATTAATTTTAACAAAAAGTTAATTTTTAAATAAGAAATATGACTTCTTGACCAAAATGGAGGAATTTTTAATCCAAATGAACATAAAAATATAAAATATTAATTTTAACCAAAAGTTCATTTCCAAATAAGAAAGATGAATTTTCAATAAAAAATGTCAAAAAATGCACTACTAATATAATTATTTAACACGAACTATTTAACCAAAAGTTATATTTGCATTTAATTAAATCAGATTATAAATTTTCAATACAAAAAGACGAATTATCTATTCAAAACAGTTTAATTCCCCACGAAACAGATCGGTCCGTAGATTTATCACCAGTTTTATATACACGGTTGAAAAAAAACACTTTCAAAATGAATCAACATTTGGTTTGCTACTTACATAATCATTTACCCCAGTATCTCTTACATTAAAAAAATGCAAAAGTCCAAAAATGTTTTTTTTTAATTTTTGTCTGTGGCTAACGCCCAAATTAGAACTGCCACATTCATCTTTTAATATGTTTTTAATCTTATTCCCCATTTAATTTAGTATCAATCCACTTTTATTAAAAGATAAATTCCCATTGAAAAGTTTTTAAGATTTTGAAGGAAACCGGAGCAGTTTTTTGTAAACTATTATTTTGAAGATTTTTATTATTATTATTATTATTATTATTATTATTATTATTATTACACCATTAAGCCATTTCCCTTTCGGGGTAGGCGTGACTCACTCGGCAGGGGAAAGGA
>NC_046664.1:60010555-60018638 GCF_010883055.1 Belonocnema kinseyi
ACCATTTCCCCCCTACTATTTCTCATGTTGACAATTTCTGTACTTTTGTTTCCT
This sequence comes from Belonocnema kinseyi, assembly GCF_010883055.1. Lineage (NCBI taxonomy): Eukaryota > Metazoa > Arthropoda > Insecta > Hymenoptera > Cynipidae > Belonocnema > Belonocnema kinseyi. Next base: position 60,010,610 of record NC_046664.1, read on the forward strand.
TTCATTTTTTTTATAAAGTAGTTTCCTGCTTCCTTCAAAGTCGTTTTGCATTTTTACCTCTTCTTCTGCTCTAATTGTATCTTTACTTTCTTTAACTAATCGTTTAAGTATCCTGTTTTTGCGTCTATAATCATTTCTACGTCTACTTATTTCCTCATTGCTAAGACCTGCGATGTTCAAACTTCTCCTGTACGCTTCTCTTTTTGCTTTTTGGGCAGCTTGAATTTCATCATTCCACCACGCATCACCAGACATTCTTCCTACAACTGTAGGAAGAATGTCTGGTGATGAGTGGTTCAGGCTGTTTTTTTTTTCTCCAACCCCGACCTAAGTTAATTTTTGTGATCAGAAGGTAATGATCAGATTTTGAAGGAAACCGGAGCAGTTTTTTTGTAAAATATTATTTTGAAGATTTTGATTAATTTCAAAAAAACGTTTCTAAAAACTTTTTCAATTATTTTAAGCAAAAGCAAAAAATTGTTGCCTCTCAAACTTTTTTTATGTATTATGTGGACACAATTTTTGAATGAAATTGTTTCATTTTAAATAAACGAGTGTCCGTATGGATACATGGAAATTTTAAATACCTCTCGTTCGATCACCGAGGTTAAGTCAGCGCTTGCCAAGGTTATACTCGGAAGTGGATCGAACTGTATATAATGATATATAGAATTCGTAGAGATTTTTGTGTTCAAATGATTCAACTCTTTAGTCTACTTTCAAGTAAAATAAGCCAATTTTTTATGCGAAATTGAATTGTCGCGAGGATAAACTTTATTTCTGCTTATTTACGCATATATTAATTAAAATCTTAGTAAAAAATTGCAGTATTTTTAGATAGTTCATTTGCGGATAAAAAAGTAGTCGTAACTTATTTTGTATAAGGATAAGATAATAAAAAAAATTTTTTTGGGAATTTCTTCAAGGATGTTTGCATTTATTTATGTTCACTTTCAAATCAAGAATTTTCGCTGATTGAAATTTCGTTTTTTTATGAATTTATCTGAAAAAACGGTACTAGAAAATTTGCTCTTTTAGTTTAAAAATTTAACAATTTATTTGAAAGTTTTGTTCACTCTTGACTGAAGAATCCTTTCATATTGAAAATTAAAACTATTTGACTGAAAATTTCTGAATTTAGTTGGAAATTCGTCTTCTTGGTAGAAAATTAATCTTCTTGAATGGCAATTAAAATGTTTCGTTACAAATTTATCTACTTGGTTGAAAGTTGAACTCATTTGCGGCAAATTAATTTTTGTGGACTCCTTTGCTTAAGAAATTTGCTTTTTTGTAGGAAATTAATTTTTCAATTGAAAATTTAACTATTGAATTTTAAGATTCATAATTTAAAGCGAATATTTATCTCTTTGGTTGAAAATTGAATTATTTTGCTTAAGTGAGTCGCGTTTCTTTAAGGAATTAACTTTTATTGTAGAAAATTAATTTTTTAAACTGAAAATTTAACTATTCCCTCTGAAGTTTCATCATTTTAGTTAAAAATGTTACCATTCATTTGAAATTTCATTCTTTATGGTTGAAAATTCTACTGTTAGTGGCTACAACAATTCCATTAATTGCAGTGACCATTCATTAAGTAAGTTAGTACGAGCAACTAAGTAAATGGTTGTCCCACATAATAAAATAGCAGTACCATATATTACAAACTGAATAGTTGGACCAACTATGTATTTTTTCAGTGTGTAAAAAATGCATTTATTTGTTTAAAAATTAACTTTTATGTTGAAGATTTATATATGAGGAATGAAAATTCAATTTCGCTGTAGAAAAATTGTCTTTCTGCTTGGAAATTCAACAATTTGATTGAAATTTTTTTGTCGATCGACTAAAGAGTTTTGTTTCAAAAATTCGACACTTACGATGAAAATTAGTATTCTTCAGTTTAACTTAACTTCTTCGTATAGCGTGCGATTGACAATTGTAGTATACTAAAATATAAGAGATAGATTTTTTATTTGGATTAAATGTTTTACCTAAAAATAACTATTTTTCCTGTGTCCAAAGCCATAAGAAGTTGAAGGTTTTGGAAATCTTTCAACAATTTCTGAACGCACATCATCAGAATTTGGACAGACGTAAACTTCTTTATTGTCTGGAGATACCTGACCCACATTTTTAGGGAAGTGCCGTTTTATATCACGGCGTCGAGGAAGAAAGAAATTTTTTATTTCGGTCACCCGAGGGCTTCGACAATGGGGAAATATAAGAACCAAGAGTAGATCGTCTGACTCAAGTGGACCTGCGAACACTGAGTTTTGTACCGTTAGGGGCAATTTCAAATCTCGAGGATTTTTCAAAAAATAAATCCCGACTTAAATTCCTCACTATCGAACCCCCAAGGTGCCAGAATTGCTTTTTCTCAGCCCTCTCTCACTAGCGAAATAGTCCCATTATGAACGAAAATTAGAGGTTACGTGTACAGCAGGGGACGTAAAAAATATATATTCTTTTATAGGTTTTTTCTACCCTCCAATAGAGGCTTAAATAGGCCAGCTGCATTCATTCAGGGAGATTTTTTAGATTTCTAAGGAAAGTGGGTCACTCTTGGCGACATTCAAGATCTCTTGGTGTTTTTGTTTAATTTTCTTTGGAATATTTTTGCGTTAAGAGCAGGGGATGTTTTTTCAATCTTTTATGGAAAGAAATGCAAAAAATTGAGTAGATTAAAGTGGTGCGGGTATTTTTTTTTATTCTTTTTGATTTTTAATATTTAAATCTTGAGATGAATGATCATATTTAGATTTTTTTAATTGTTGATAATAATTTTTATAATTAAAAATAAGACAGTAAATATATTATTTCTAAAACAAGGAATATTTTAGAAAAAATTGTATTTCATGTTGGGAGAATAACTCCAAGTTTTCTATGTTGGGCAATAAATAAATTTTCAGTTAAAAAAATGAATTTTATTCTGAAGAAACTAATTTTTAAGAACGAAGTTATATTTTCAACAAAATAGATGAATTTCTAATTTTAGTCAAACTCGTGGGGCTGCTGCCTGAGAAATGTCAGATTGCTGTACGGGAAATATTATAGTATGCGTGTAGAAAGTTTGGAAATCTTTGCAGAGATGAGGTGGTGTGGACTGTGGAGTATTCCGACACACGCTCCTAAACTTTAAACGAACAGCCGACTGAATCCGAAAACCTTCGAGTTTTGCGGATTTGAGAATAATTCCACGTGAGTCCTGATCGCAAGCAGGGTCGACAATCTCGGAACTCTCGGCCACCTTAACGAAATCTCGGAAATCTCTAAAAGAATTCAATGCAGATTTCACAATAATAGTTTAAAGATTATTGGATTCTGTAGTGAGTAGCCCCTCGGTCGGACTTGAGTTTAAGTAAACTCAATTTGTGCGATAAAGCGCAGAACCTTAATGTCCTACATTGCATCGCAGTCCTGACAGTTTACGTTCGGAGAGCCTCGATTTAGGTCGAAGGTCAGAATCTAAACCGTACTTAAATTGAATTTCGACTGTAAAATGATGAATCATCAACTAAAAACATAAACTTTTTTACAAAATAATTTCAACTTTCAATCCAGAATATTAATTTTCAAACAAAGAAGACGAATTTCCAAAAGAATAGCTCAATTTTCTGCTAAAAAAGATAATTTTTTACCAAAAATGCAAAAGTAAAATTTTTAGTTAAAGATAAAATTTTTGGATGAAATTTTTATTTGACATATTCATGAAATTTTCGAAAATCTGTTTGAATTTTTTTTTTCAAGTATCTTAGAAACATTATATTTGTAGAACATTAAAAACAAATAAACAAATAAGTGAAAAAGAACCACACGCGCGTAGCTCGTGATTGGTTGTTTAATAAATGCGATTTACAATTTTCCAGTAAATTGGAAAGATTAAAATGAAATGACCATTTAAAAACGATTAGTACAAGATCATTGATAATTTCATGTCACGTATTTTTGTAGATGGGCATGCATGTTTATAGGAATTTCGAGAAAGATATTTAAATTTGTGGATCAACAATACAAATTTTAAGAAGTAAAAAACGTATGTGCACTACAATCTTTCAATTTTGGAAAAACCTTAAAAGTGTCAGGAAATTTATTTGGAAGTCAGCGAGCGTTCGAATAAGAGCATTCTCGATTTCTTTTGAATCACAATATAAAATTGAATAAGAATTACTACTTTAATTTCATTAATGTTTTAATTCAAATAATTTTTGCTATGAATTAAATTTTTTACCCGAAAATTAGAGTATTATAATTTTGGTTAAAAAAGTATGTATTTTGTTGAAAACTCGTTCTTGTTGGTAAAAAATTTATCTTCTTACTAGAAAATTCAACAGTTTTTTTTATATTTTGTTCATCTATTAACTGAAAAATCCTTTTCAGGTGAAAATTCAACTCAGGTTGAAACTACATTTTTTTGTCCAGAATTCCTGTTTTATGCAATAAAAATTTACTTACTTGTTTGAAAATAAACTCTTTTGTTAAAAGTTAAATTTCCTTGTTAAAGAGTCGTAATTTTAATTGAAAATAAATTATCTCTAAACGAAAAATGAGCTATTTTGTCAAAAATTCATTTTATATTTCGCATAATTCAATTCTTTGTTAAAAAATTATTGTTTTAATGGGAAATTCATCTTTTTGGTCCAAATTTACACTACTTCCATTAAAGATTAATTACTTCAGTTAAAAATCCATCCTTTTGTTTGAATATATAACTATTAAAATAATTTTTGTTGTTGAAAATTATAATTTTTTAAACTAGAAATGTAACTATTACAATGAAAGATTTTTTGATTTAATCATTTGGTTCAAAATTTCTTGTTTTCTTTTGCTGGAAAATTAAAAGGGTGAATATTTTTTTACTACCTTTTATATTAAAAATCAATCTATAGATCGAAGAGAATGACATACATTGACCACATTAAAAAAATCCTAGAAACTGAAAATTACCAAACAAATGAGGTGTTAGAAATAAGTGTAAAAGAAAATTTATCGTTCAAAATTGTAATGAAAATATCGTAAAATCAATTTTTGAAACCAAAAAAGTTTTTTCAAAACTTCTTAATATCTCTTAATATTACTAATTTTGTTAATGAAGCTGTGAAATCTTGTTATTTTAACAATTTTTCTTTAAAATCGTTCACATTATGTAACGAAATTGTTAGAAATAATTAAAATTTTTGTTAAATTTTTAAAAAATCTTAAAAAGCTTCGAAATTTTTATTGAAATGTTCCAAAATTCACATTCTGTTTTTAATTTTTTTAACCTTCTAAATATCTTTAAAATTATTCAGATTGTTCAAAAAAATATCTTAAAATTTTGAAAAATAAAAAAAAGTTTAAATCTTGTGGATTATGCTTTGATAATAATGGGAATCTTTTGAAAAATTTCCAAAGTCTTTTCAAATATTCTCTTAAATTGAAGTTTTTAAAATAAAAGTCCGTTTATATTTTCCCAGAACTTTTAAGACATTTTTTTTACCATCCTGAAACCCTTCAAAATCTTTAAGAAACGTCAAAATTTGTATTTCTAAATATTCAAAAACGTACGTCGATTCTTAATTCTTTGAAATGTTTTCAACGTTGAAATTAATTTGTAATCTTTTTGAAAAAGTTATAAATATCTTTTAATATTACTTGAATTTTTTATAAAAGCTTTTAATCACACTAACTAAAAAATTCAGATTTAAAATCGTGTTAAATAAATCTTTTTAATTGATTCGAATTACTTATAAAATTTCTTAAAATCTCTAAAATTAACAAAATTGCCCTTAAATCTTTCAGATTTGTTTCGTCACATTTGTAAAAATTTTCTGAAATATTTTTAAACATTTTTATATTTTCTTGAAAAATCAATTTTTCGAAATGAAAGGACATTCCCAATTTTCCCAGGAATCTCAATAAAGTTTGTTATATTCTTGAAGATTTTCAAACTTCTTAAAAGGTTTCGAAAATGTTGTCAAAATCTTCAAAAATTTACATTTTATTTTAAATATTTGTAAATATTCTCAAATCCAAAATTATTTTACAATTTCCAAAATATGCAAACCTTCTAAATATTTTTTTTTAATTATTCGAATTTTTCTTAAAATGTTGAAAAAGGAAAAAATATGCCTTCAAAGGCCATATATTTCTTCTAGATTCAGTTTGGACGACTTTGGAAATCTTTGGAAATGTTTTAAAGCATTTTTAAATATTCTCTCAAAATTGGTTTTCAAAAATAAAAGGCATTTTTAATTATCCTAGGAATTTTAATAAATTTTTTTATTATCTTGAAATCTCTCAAAATCTTTAAGAAGCGTCAAAATTTTTTTTTCTTTTAATATTTAAAAATGTAAGTTTTTTCTAACTTTTTAAAAATGTTTCCAACTTTTGAATGATTTTTAATCTTTTTATAAGTCCTAACTGCCTTTTAATATTATTTTGAATTTTTATAAATCTTTGTGATCACGCCAATTGAAATGTTTTCAGTTCTTTTTAAATTTTATTTTTTCAAATAAAATATCAGTTTAAATTTTTCCGGGAAATTTTAGATTTTTTTTCATTATCATGAAACATTTAAAAATTCGAACAAAAATCTTTTTTTTTTGTTGAGAAACCTAAAAAATCTACACATTGTATTTTGTATATAAAAATACTGAGCGCCTTTGTCACCTTGATTATTGTTATTGAAAATATTATTTGTATAACCTTACATTTCTTATAATCCTGAAGTATTCAGACTTTTAACTTTAAATAGGAAAAAGCACTCACAGCTTCATTCAATCATAAACGCAGGTTTATTGACAACAATAATTTTAAATTGTTTTGAGTAATTTCGAGATGGTTAGAGAATTAATCGAAAATGGCACCATGCGCTTTTTTATAATTAGAAATAGAAGGTTAAAAATTACGAATACATCCCTTTGTGTAACTAAAGAGAGCTTTAAATCTTTTATTTTCAAACATATACCTTTAAAAAAATGTTTCTTGCTCTGTTTTCCACGAAAAGGGAGTATTTACAGTTCACTTAAAATCTGGAGAAACCGTAATTATACTGATATTTCTTGAATACAATATTCAGCGTTCCAAAGATGCTTACAGTTTTTTTTTACCTTCAATGACGAAATCGTACACCTTGTGCCGTTTCAGAAAAACGGTACCTGTCTAATTTATGATGGGCAATTTTTTCGGGGGCTTGTCCTTAAAGATAGGGCAGGTAGGTAAGTAAGTCAAAATGTATCTGTAAATCTTCTGTTTACTTACTTATCATAATACTACTGTTCAAAACTAGAAACATCCCATAAATGCATCGCTTTTAGGTTTTAGGGTCCAATAATATTTTTTTCGGGCCTTAAATTCTTAAAAGCCACTTTTTAGACTTTATTAGTTTATTGCAGTTCAGAATCCAGAGAATGCTAAACATATTTTGGTATTTAGTGCTATGCCTATGGAAATAGAAACTTATTTTTTGTCGCCATAGATGTAGACAATTTGCAAGCGAGGGAAAGTGAAAGTGTTGTCATTTGCCTTGAGCTTTATGAGCTGGGTCCATATTTTAGCGCTGTTTGAAATTTACTATAGAGTGTAGACTATAGAGTAAAGATAGAGTATAGTAAATAGATAGCTAAGCTAAACAGCTAAATTATCTTTTGTAGACATAAAGATATTTGCGTAGAAACCCAGGGAAGCTGAACCAATAGATATTTGGTAGTTTTCAGATGAAAAATGACAGAAGGTTTAGTATTCACCTCTTTTTTTCTTTTCTATACAAGTTCAAACTGAAGCATTCTAAATTTTAAGGAGATTAAATGAAAAGCTTCTGAACAAGATTTTTTGACCGTAAATTATATGATTTGAACCAGTGTCTGCTGATAATAATTATCTTAATTAAAAAAATGAATGTTTGAACAATGTAATTATTATTTTTATCAACATTCGAGTTGAACAATTCTAGAAAGTTATGGTTTTCCTTGAAAAATGTTATTTTTAAATTTGTGTCTATTTTTGGCTTAGATTTTCTCTTTCAACAAAATAAATTATTTGCACAATTTGT
>NC_046664.1:60018738-60020977 GCF_010883055.1 Belonocnema kinseyi
CAAAAGATAGCTAGAAGTTTGCAGTTTTCTTAAATTTTCCACTTTTTGTCCTCTTTTCATTTAGAGTTAGATAATAATTCTTTTAAGTAAAAAAAAAAAATGAATGTTTGAACAATGTAATTATTTTTAAAAATGAAATTCTCTTTGAATAATACTAGAAAGTTACAGCTTTCCTTGAAATTGTTTAATTTTTCAAACTACCGTTAAGAAAATATATTAATATCAAAATTCGTTAATTGTGTAATTACCTTAAGAAATAATAACTTTTTACGATTTACAGAGGAAAGATTGGTTAAACAATTGAAAATTGTTTAAGTAATTACTAAATATCCCTGATAATAATTAATTTTTACTTATTGAATGAAAATAATTAATGCTAAAAAAATACCGTTTCAGCGTGAACTTAGCATAAAACTGCAATTTTGCATTTTTTGGGACATTTTAAGGGCATAATACAAGGGAAATGGGAGGGGGGTAGAAGTTATTTCGTGGAAATTATTTCCTCAACATTTATTAAGAGGCCACTGAACTAAACTAAACAAATTAGTTTTTTTTCATTTTTAAAAATCCGAGCCTTTCCTATTTAATGTTGTTAGTTATTGCTAACCTCTTCGAAAGAAGGGAATTTAACTTTTTGGAAATCAGAAAATTGCGGGAGACAAATCACCAAAAGTCGAAAGTCGAATTTCTACAGGTTTCAAACAAGAAGATTTTTAAATTAAAAAATAGATAAAACTAGGTGCCTTACCTTTTCTCTTCTCCTCTCTCTACATTTCCCCACTTCCCATCTCCGCTCCTATTTCCCCTCCCCGCACTTATACCATGGCTATCCCTTCCTTCCCTAGCATTTTTATCATATACTCCCCCCTTTTCTCACTTCCCCCACATTTCCCCTCACTTCCTCTAACCCCTCATTACACGCCACATCTGATAGTTCCCTGAGCTGTGACTTAAGAGCTTTGAGTTGTGAGCTAAGTGTTAGAAATTATGAGATAGGAATTATTATCAAGGAGTTAAGACTTAATAGTTAGGAATGAAGAGTTAGGAGTTAAGCATTAAGGTGCTTCAAACGGCTGTTAAATTCGCAAGAGGCAAACCAAATCTAAACGGTTGAGTTGTTAAATCCCATATTTTAAGCAAATAATCTGAAGGCAATTATACCGGTCAGTTTAGCTCGCTTTTTCCCGAAAATATCCTTTTTTTTGTTGTTGTATTTTGTAATTGAAAATGGAGTGTTCTTTCTCGCTTGAAAGTCGCGCGAGCTATACTGTAAAACGGTAGTATAGCGAGCGCGAGGGGCAGGAGCGGAAAACGGGGCACTCGTCTGTATTCCCATGTAACCCTACGACGGCTGTCAGTTTGGTTACATCAAAACTATGTCTAAACGCATGAATTGTTGGCCGCAATACTTTAATAAAATAATTTAAAGGCAATTATATCGAACCGATCAGCTCGCTTTTTCCAGAAAGTGTTGTTTTTGTTGTTATTTTTTGCAATTGAAAGTGGAGATTATTTTTTTCTCGGTTGAAATTGGCGCGTTGTGTACAGTACACGGGGGTATACTATTGGCTGGGTGCACGAAAGTCAAGGGGGGAGCTCGACTCTCTTTCCAAATTACTTACCAGGAGTCAGTATTTTTGGTATCGGCATATCTAAAACAGGTTTTTACGATCCAGTAAATAAGTATAATATAATTTTTTCTGGTTTCTTTACACAATTTTCGCTATGAAATCACTGTATTCGTACGTGCATTCATTATCAATTGATGAATTACCATAATAAATGTATTAGCGACAAAAAAGATTTCAACTGTGAAACGTAAAGGAAACAAAATTTGTAATTTAACATTTTCAAAATTTTGAAGATGTTGAATTTTTAACATTTACAGTTTATCATTTGAATTTTATCATGACGTTTATAATTTATTTAATAGTGCGCCAAAAAAGATGTAAACCATCAATACTCAATTTAAAGAACATAAAAAAAAAATATTATATTATGATTAATTCAGAACATACTATTTGAAAAATATGCTTGGAAAAATATTTGTTTAAACAAATTATATTTCTTTAAACAATTAAGAAATTGTTCATACATTTTTTTATACACTATTCAGACAGAAAAGAAATTGTATGTCTTTTATCTTATTTCAATTTTTTTTGGTCGAAAAAATGTGCTCAAGCAAATAAAAATTATTTAAACATATAAAAATTTGTCAAAAATGAGAAGAAATTAATCA
>NC_046664.1:60021077-60034575 GCF_010883055.1 Belonocnema kinseyi
AAAATCTCTATCCCATCGACACACTACTCCTTTCCCCTGCCGAGTGAGTCACGCCTACCCCGAAAGGGAAATGGCTTAATGGTGTAATAATAATAATAATAAAAACAAAAGGCAGCTTAGGATTTCAATTTGCGAAAGTATTGGACAACACTGGCTATATTTTTACAAATTTTGTAAATAAAAAAGTAATTCTTAAAATAATGATATAATGTTTTAAACGTAATGTAATACTTCAAGAACTTGCAAACTATATTACATTTCATTTAGAAAATGAAAAGGCAGCCCCCCCCCCCGCCCCAGTTTTCATTTTCAGAGAAAAAATCCATATATTTCCCGAAATTCAAATATTAAAGTGTTTCAACCCGGCACTTTATTTTCCCATTTAATTAACTTGGAGAAAATTTGGATTCTAACAATATTGAACTGATACTTCAGGGTTTGATCGAAACATGCCAAGTTTTTTTAGAGGTTGTAGAGGAGTGTCTACGAAATAAAACCATACTAATAACTTTCATTTTTAACCCATCCTATCCCCCCCCCCCCCCCCCCTCAGCCCTACATAGCGCAACAAATGTGATTCACAATCGAGGAACTAGGTTTCTACACATTATTGTTCATTTTCAGCAATTTTTGTCATTTCTTTAAACCAAGTAATTATAAGTGGAAAATTGGAATATGCTCCATCACTTTCTGTGCCATTTGTAATCGTTAAATAAATGTAACTTATTAAAATATTGATTTTTTCAAAAAAAATGTAACAAAATCGTATCTTCTAAATGAGGTGTAATAGTCAGTCATTTTTTAAGGTAGCACCATCTTTAAAAACATTATTTCATTATTTAAAAAAATAATTCTTTCTGAACAAAATATATAAAAATTGAACCAGATATTGTAGCTTTTTCCTCAAGTTCATATCCTATGCTATTTTTTATTTAATGATCACATCATTTTGATACATTCCTTCCAAATTTTAACTTCATTCTATTTCTTCAAACTATTTTAATTTGTTTCAGCAGTTTAGTTTCAGCAGTTATGTATCAAAAGCTTTTTAAAAGTAATATAAAATTAAACATTTACAATTATTTTTCTAATTATCTTTTCCGATAAATATTTTAAAAATAATATTTTATGAATTAAACATAATATTCAATGATTTAGAGGAGTAGTAAATTCTGGTACAGAACTTTGTCATTGTTTATACCATTATTTTCTCTCTCAAATTTCCTTCAAAATTGAGTACGGATGGTGTACGCATCAACATTTTTTAAACAGTGACGTGACGTTTTTAACATAATTTATTACTGAGAATCATTCAAAATCATGTTTCATTCCAAATATACCAAAACGCACACACACACACACACACACGCGCGCGCGCGCGCATACATGTTCAATGTACTTAACTGCTATAAAAAGTAATAAAATTGATGTTTGGCGTCTTCCAATTTTTAGTGAATAATATTTGGTTTTTATCTTCTCCTAAACATATTAGTTCAGTTTATTTAAATGTGGCAAATAGAGTTGATCTAACTTTTTTTCGCTAATGCATGAATAACATTTTTTATTGTTATTTATTAAATTAATGGTTTTTTTGCTTTAACGCGGAGCATTTGTACAACTTTAAACTATAAATGTTAAAAATTCAACATCTTCAAAATTTTAAAAATGTTAAATTACAAATTTTGTTTCCTTTACGTTACACAGTTGAAAACTTTTTTGTTGCTAATATATTTATTTTGGTAATTCGCCAATTGATATGAATGCACGGACAAATACAGTCAGTTTATAGCGAAAATTGTGTGAAGAAATAAAAAAAAAAATATTATATTTATTTACTGGATCGTAAAAACCTGTTTTAGATATGTCGATTCCAAAATTACTGACCCCTGGTGAGTAACTTGGGAACAGAGTCAAGCCCCCCGCTTGCCGCTCGTGCACCCTGCTAATAACATACCCCCGTTTACTGTACACAACGCGCCAATTTCAAGCGAGAAAAAAATAATCTCCACTTTCAATTACAAAAAACAACAAGAAAATTTTCGGGGAAAAAGCGAGCTGAATGGTTCGTTAAAGTTGCCTTTAGATTATGTGATTAAAATATTGCGGCCAACATTTCATGCGTTTAGAGGTAGTTTTGATGTAGCCAAATTGACAGCCGTTTGAGGGACACGTGGGAACACAGGCGCGTCCCCCGCTTTCCGCTCCTGCCCTCGAGGTCACTATACTACCGTTTTACTGCATAGCTCGCGCGACTTTCAAGCGATAGATAGAACTCCATTTTCAATTACAAAATGCAACAACAAAACGGATCTTTTCGTAAAAAAGCGAGCTGAATCGACCGGTATAATGGCCTTTAGATTATGTGCTTAAAATAGGACGTTTAACAACTCAACCGTTTTGATTTAGTATGCCCCTTGCGAATTTGACAGCCGTTTAAAGCGCCTTAAGAGTTATGTATAAGTAGTTAGGAATTAAGAATTAGGGGTTAGGAGTTCTGAGTTAGGCATAATGAGTTATGAGTAAAGATTAAGGCTTTAAGAGTTAGGAATTGAAGGTTAGAAGTTATGAGTTATTAGTTAGGTATTAGTTGGGAATGAGGAGTTATGTGCTATGAGTTAGGAGTTACGAATTAAGATTTAGAAATTAAGAGTTATAAATCAAGAATGAGGGATTATGAGATATGAGTTAAAGGAAAGTTAACATTTAGGGGTTAGGAATTAAAAGCTAGAAGCTATGGGTTAGGAGTTAGGAGTTATGTGCTATAAGTTAGGAGTTATTAATCAGGAGTTAAGACCTAAGATTTAGGAATTGAGAGTTATAAATAAAAAATTAGGGACCAGGAGTTATGAGTTACGCGTTATCAATTACGAGTAAGAAGTTAAGCGTTAAGAGTTAGGAGTTAGGAATTAAGATTTAGAAGTTATGAGTTAGGAATAAGTTGGGAGTTACGAGCTATGTGATATGAGTTAAGAATTATTTGTTAGGAGTGCAGACCTAGTATTTTAGGAATTAAGAGTTAGGAATAAAGAATAAGGAATGAAGAGTTAGGGGTTATGAGTTATGAGTTAGACGTTATGAGTTAAGTGTTAAGCGTTAGGAATTAATAGTTAGAAGTTATTAGTTATAAGTTAGATATGAGTTGGAAGTTACGATTACGATTTATTTGCTATGAGTGAGGAGTTATGAGCTATGAGTTAGGAGTTAGGCGTTAGGGGTCAGTACTTCTCCTGACCGCAACCGAAATTAGAAGGGTTTCCATCCGTGGCGAAAACCCCCTAAAAATGTCCAAATGTGAACAATTAAACGATATAAGAATTGAAAATTAAAGAAGCCGAAAAAATAAACGGCCCGAAAAGAAAATAATAAAAAATAGAACCATACGAATTTCAAGACATTTAATTTAATTGAAATCCATGCATGAAAAAGTTTCCTTTCATCCGTTTTTTCTTAACTCTTACTTTTTCTACCAAGATGCAATTTATCTGGTACTTTTAAGGGATATATAGAGCAATGAAACTCGCATTCTTGTAACTCCGAGTGCGCGCGTGACGACTTGGTTATTTTCCTGGACACGCTCATCATTACGCCGAGTCGTGCGATTATAAAATAAGCGGTTGCTTTTGTGGTAATTAAAGCGGATCAAGGACGGTCTCAGGCAGATTTGGGAGGGCGCCGCTAAATGTAAAAATGCTGCACCTAATTAGATAAGCACAAAGTCTTTTGGCCGCACTTTTACTGCGAATGATGCACTTACACTTTTTTATATTTTCGGTGTATAATAAACGTATCACAATTACCTCGAATCCCACGCAATTATATTATAGTAATGCTAACCCAGAAATGTGCCATCTACTCCATTTTTTACTTCATTTTTAAGGGTATTGCAGCTTTTCCGTATGCAGCACTAAAAATTGTTACATATAATCTGATTTTAAAATTACTTTGAAAATTATATTAAAAGCGTGGAGGGGGGGGCATCAAAACGAGGTCCAAAGAAGATGGATTACTTCAGATTATATCGGATCAGACTGGATTAATTCTATAATTGAATTACTCCTGTGACCTAAGATTACTTATTTTAATTTTAATTTTTTTATTTAAATATTAACACGTGTCGCCGGGCACTTTGAAATCTCACTTATTTAACATGGAAATTGAAAAGTATTTATACGAAATAAAACCGTAGTAATGAATCCCCCCCCCCAGCGCTCCAAATATTACCAAAAATTTAAAAACTATATTTTTAAGTATTATTGTGATTTTTCTAGCAATTTCAGTCATTTCAGTTGTTTAGTTTCAAAATATCTAAAAACTGAACCAGCGATGCAGATGCCACTCTTTTTTCTCTATTTGGTATTCTGCACTACTTATTATTAATAAAGTGGACATCTCATTCCAAATAGATAAATTTCCAACCAAAAACATTAAATTAACAACCAACTATACAAGAAGATTTTATAAAATTATTAGTTTAAAACTTAATTTTCAAGAAATAGTTTAATTTTTAACCGAAGATATGAGTTTTTATAAAAAATTATGAATAATCTTCAACTAAAATAAGTAGATTTTCCGTTAAATAATAAATTTTCAACTTAACCAAAAAATGATTCTTTAACAGAATTATTGAATTTTCTACAAAGTAATTATTTTTTACACAAAAAGACGAATTTTGAAGAAAGCAGATTAGTTTTTTATAAGTCAGTTTAATTTTTAAATACAAAAATAAATTTCCAACAGAGAAAACATATTTTCTATTAAGAAATACGAATAATTGACAAACCGAATTAATTTCCAATAAAAAAAGTTGTTTGAAAAATAAATAGTTAAGTTTTCTATCAAATTATTTGCAAAATGAACAAAAAAAAACGACTTATTTACCAAATTGTTCAATTTTTCACAAAATAATTGAATTTCCATACAAAAACATAAATTTTCTACTAAAAGTATAAGTTTCTACCTAAAAAGGCAAATTTTCATGAAATAGTATAATTTTTAATGAAAGAGGTTAATTTTTAACTAAATAAATATTTAAATGGAATACCTAAAGTTTCAAACATGAAGATGAATTATCAACTGAAATGATGAATATCACGCTAAAACTGAATTTTTCACTATAGTTAAATTCGACTAAAAGAAACGAATTTTCAACAATATATGATTCAATCTTCAACCGAAACATGCGAAATTCTAACAATTTCAGTTGACTTTTCAACCAAAACGTATTATTGTTAAGAAAGTTGTTTTATTTTTAACAAAGTCGATTAGTTTTCAACCAAATATTTAAATTTCCAACAACAAAAACTGAATTTTCAACCGTAAAGAATAATTTTCTACCAAAAAAGATGAATGTTTGACAAAACAGATAAATTTTGAACAAAAAAAGTTTATTGTCAACCAAATATTTGAGTGGTCTACTAAAGAAGTTGCTTGTCATGCCAAAAAGTATTTATGTTTACGGAATTGTTTAATTTTTTAATGGATAATAAAATTCTTAACCAATAAATTAATTTTCAGCAAACAATATTAATTTTCTGTGAAAGAATAAGAATTTTCAACAAACTACATGAATTTTCAACTGAAATAGATCAATTTTCTATCAACTAGTTAAAGTTTAAACTAAAAAGCGAAAAATTTTCAAACAAAAATGGAAGAATTGAATTTTCAATTCACAAAATTAACTTGTCATAAAAACAAATTTACAGCAAATTAGTTAAATTATCAATCAAGCTGCTCAATTTTCCACTAGAATTACGCAGCTTCAAGAAAATAATATTTTAACGAAATAGGTCGACTTCCAACATAGTTATTTGATTAAAAAACAAAAAAGAATTTTCAACTGAAAATAATAATTGTATACAAACATTTTCAGCCTTAAAATACTGAAAAACCGAATTTTCCCTATTCTGGTGTGCTACATCGCACAGTGTTAAATATGGGAAACAATTCGAGCCACGCGAGGATTTTAATCGAATGATAAAATTTGTTTTTAATTGTTCTCTAAAAATGTTATATTTAATATTTCCAGTGAGAGAATTTTTATAACTACCCATATACTTTTATTTATTTTTGTGCTTTTTTTAAAATTAAATCAAAATCCTGACAAGCTGGAGTCATTCTGAGGATGGATTCGTATTCAGCGACCCAAAAAACATGTAGTACACCTAGGCATCTTTATGTAGACTCCGGAAAAAATTTTTTAGTCTTGCGTGATTTTCGATCAATTTCCGCTGATGTTGAGGCAAGCCGTTTCACGCTTAATTAAAAAAATTATATGGGTAGCTATAAAATTCTCTCATTGGAAATATTAGATATAACATTTTTAGAGAAAAATTTAAAAAAAATTGTATCATTCGATTAAAATCCTTGCGTGGCTCGAATTGTTTTCCATATTTATCACTGTGCATCGTCGCGAAGAATGAAAACATTTTTTTTAAGGGTGTAATTTTGGCACCTACTAGCAACTTTTTATCATTATTCCGACGAAAAAAAAAAAATTCGATACGCCCGATTGAAAAAGTTTCGATTTTGTATCCCGTTTATTCAAATACTCTGATGAGCAGTTTCAAAAATGTTGCATTTTGCCAAAATTCCATTCATGAAAATGATTCCTAATATGAACAGAATTATTTTGTGTGAGGAGCTTCACAATCCACACTTTTAACTCCAATTCCACGTACTAAACAAAACTCTCCACGAGAGCCCATTAGTATGCAAGATCGTTTTTTTCAGACGTCCATCACTATCTTTGAGGATCCTCCTACTTTGCCCATTAGCGTTTTACCGCAGATATTCCTCAGGAATTGCATGCCAACCGCATTAGCACTACTGTTATTATTTTATTAGTATAACCATTAGGGGCCATTCACAAAATACGTGATACAATTTTCAGGAACTCCAGACACCCTCCCCCCCCTGCGTGGTATGCAGTTTTCTTTCGAACACTATAATTTTCATTTTATTGGCGTTAATCTTTCGAACCATGGTCTTCACGCTAGTATTCAGTTTGCTCAACATTCTCTGCAAGCCATGGAATGATTCTGCAGTAACCACATTGACATATGCGAACGCTAACCCACGTACCTTCACTGTCCCGAGATCCACACCTTCTTCAGCGAAGAGGACATAACGCATCCTTTCGTAACACTCTGACACATATCAAACCAGTTACTCAGTTGTCCATTTACCCTCACATTCGATTCACTACCTGTCAACCATTGACTCTATACTCTTTCAGAATTTTCCAAAGCTTAATTCTATCCACCTTATCAAATGCTTTTTCCAGATCAACAAATACAGAGGAAACTTTTCTGTTTACTCTCAAACTTCTTCTGTGATCCGTCTCATTGGACTTAAGCAGAAAAATTATAGTTTATTCTTGAAATTAAAGAAACTAAAAAAAACAAGTGTCGGTAATTTGATAAGTATCTAATAAAGGGAATAAAATAATTGTAAATTCTCTCATTGGTGCTTCCGCGAAGTGGTTGATACATGCGCGCGATGCGCTTTATCCGGCGGAATATTCACGGGATTAGGGTAATTTACACGAGGTTGACCGAGGATGTGCGTGTGTCACGCTTCTTTCATACAAGCTCGCATACGTGGGCGATTATGTGTGCGTTTTTCCAGCACAAAAGCAGAGTGCAAAAGTTACACTTGAAGACGTGAGAACGATTGGTCGCTTCCTTGGCATCGTGACGAGTCGAGTTCTAAGAGACCGACGTTGTCCTTCCTTCTCCCTCTCAATTTTTCCTCTTAACTCTCACACTCACTCGCGGCTTACATAATTCTACAGCCTTGTTATATTAATTTTTCTTCCAGATGTACCGAGCCGACCGCGACCGTCCGGAAGATGCAGATAGGCAAATATGTAGCTCTCGGTATGCTGGCGCCGAGACAATTGACGAAAGGCAGATTACTAAATTAATTTCACTTGGACGCCAGCATCAGAAATATACGAGTACGAGTGCTTTGCAGATTTTCTTAGGGAATAATGTTCAATCCCCAAATTTCTTCATTATGAGGGGCTAACCGCTACTTTGCCGTCATGACAAAGAAACTATACAACTGCATTTTTATGGAAAATAATTTTTTGACGTCATTGAATTCTGTATGAAAAAATACCACTATGACTGTGACTATGACTATGACACTATGACACTGATATCACTATTTATTTAATTTATGGACAAGTGTCTTAAATGGCCCTCTTAGGAGAAGGTGTAGATCTCGGGACAGTGAAGGTACGTGGGTTAGAGTTTCCAGAGAAAGTTGAGTAGACTGATAAAAATAAAAAAAATCTGCGCAGATTTTTCTATGAGGATCTAGATTATTCTGCAGGCCGAGTTCCTGATACTGAAGAGCATAGGCACAATTGTACAGATGTAACGATCTGCTAGGAAAGGAATCGATTTGTTAGAAAAACAAGAAGTCGATTTTTTCCACGTTAGGTCTTTTTCCTCGCGGGCGATCACGTAACTTTGAACCGATATTCCTGGTAAAAAAGCACACCTTGTGTGATTCTTATTAAAATACTAACTAATAATTGCCATAAATAATTATAAAAATATAAATGATAAATTATAGTTATTTTAGAGACCATCGCACAGTATGGCAAAATGACGAAAAAGTAGGAAAAATACGCTTCCGGCTAAAATTTTCAATAGGTTTCCAATTTTTCATTCAATTAGAGCAAACTAAATTCTTAAGAAATACTTTGAGGCCAATTTAAAAAGTTCTTTTATTTATTTATTAAGACATGAAAAATGGTAAAACATATGATATTAATGATTGATATCTGTGTATACGTGATTATTAAACGTTCGCGAAGAATAACTTCATGGTTTATTATAAATAAAGAATAATTTACTAACAATTGAACTGTTATTAACAATTGTGGGTGATCATTAAATGATTTTAGATAATTTTTTAGTGATTTTCATTTTCAATTCAATTTAAAGTCATATACAAACCTATAAAAATAAATATATTTATTCTGCGGCTGTAAAAAATGTATATCCAGTGTGAGAAATTTTTGAGTGTTTGAGGTATTTTTTGTTAGAAAAGACGAGTTTTGTGTCACTTTACAGTTGTGTTTCAGGAAACTATATTAGAATATCATTACCGCAATTGTTACAACCCAATTTTATAAACGAATCCGTGGTTTGAGTAAGATGGCTAAAAACTTTAAAATGGTTAAAACTGTGCATATGTTTATAAAATTTGTTAACGATAATCACGGTTATGAAATGATTATATAGCATAAGTGGCAAATAAAAAAAAAACATGTTTTCAAAAAAAGTACCTGCATGACTAAAATATTGCTCAAACTTCGTATTTCTTAAAAAATTTTGTTTATAACAAATGCAAAATTGGAATCAAATGGTAATAGAGTTTACTAAAGTATCTCTTCCAACCGTAAAATGATAAGTCTAAAAAAATTAACTAAAGCTCTTAAAAATTTCTCAAACAGCGCATTTGTTTATAAAATTGGTTTATGAAAATCACAAAATTGTCATGAAATAGCAATATGATTTAGCAAAGCATCGCTGTCAAGTGAAACGAAGCATTCAAAACAAAAAATGTGTTCGAAATTTTGAAAAGAGCATTATTTTGAATGATATGAAAACGCATTGAACTTCTATAATTTCTACATAAAAACGTTTTATATTTAATAATTTGAAAATGAACGATTTTTATCAAGAGCTCTCTAAACTGCAAAATTTTTAACTAAAATTTTTAAATTGGACAATTTCCTTAGAAAGTAGTTCAAATTTTATAATTTCTATTTTTAAACCTAGAAAAATAAAAAATTTTATTTTGCAATGAAGAATCTTGTAATTAAATGATTTCAGATAAAAAATGTCGAAAATAAGAAAATTTTTAAATGTCGAAAATTAAATATTTTTATTGGGAATTTTAAAACTGGGTCATTTAAAATTGAAAAGAATAGACATTTTTTGTTTATAATTTAAAGAATTCAAAAAATAATACTTAAAAATGGAATAGTTTTGAATTAAAATAATTTTTGATTCAAAGCGATTTAAATGTAAAAATTAAAAATTAAAAACTAAATTGAAAGTTTAAAAGTCAAAGGTTCTGAAATTCTGAAATATAACAGTTTTATTGCATAAAAAATATAATTTAACATTAAAATTTATTATCAAAATTTTGTAAAATCAAAAAATAAATTGAACGTCCTTCTCACTGGGTAAAATGAAACAAATTTTTAATATGTGCACTAAAACTATCTTATACTCAAAACCTTTAGAATTTCATTTGTTTTAAGTAAATTTAAATCGTTTAAGAATATAAGAAAATTCAAATATTAATTAACCTTTTCAAAAGTCAATGATCTCCGTTTTAATTGCAAAGTCAAAATTTATAAAAGGGAAATATTGAAAACTCAGCTTTTAACTTTAAAATTCTGAAATTTAGAATTGTAGCGATTCAAAATTAAAAAAATTAATTGATTTTTTACAACTTTTTAATTTAGAAGTATTTCATTTTTAAAACTTCGTTTGAGATTATTATTCATTTTTGAATATTTCTTATAAAACTATTTGCAATTTTAAATGACTGAATGTTTACAATTTTGATTGAAAATTCTTATGTTCCAGCACTAAAAGTTGAAAAAGATGCCAAAAACTGCGAAAAGTGACCAAAAATGAAACTTTGAGGTAAAAGTTGTCACTTTGAAGACTAAAAACGATTTTAATAAGATATGAATGAATGAATGCATGCTCAAAAATTATTTTTGTTTTAATAGTTGCTGAAACATAACTTCTTGTTCATTATTTTGAATAAAGTTATTTTTATACATGTGAAATAAAAGTTTACATACTGTTCTATACTTCTCATTTGATTCAAATAAAATTTTATATTGTAGTATTTAAGTTTTTCTCAATTCAACTATTTTATTAAAAGTTAAACTACTTAAAATACTTTGTTAAAAATATGTTTTTATTATTAAAATGAAATTTTTTTAGCTGAATAATTTCGACTGAAAATTAACTTTTAAAATTTTTAATTCAACTACTTCTGTAAAAGTTGAACCACCTCAATTAAAATCATTCTTTTGTTGAATATTCATCATTTTATAGTTGAAAATTCATCAATTTTGTTGCAAATTCTTATCTTTTATTAAAAAAATAATTTTCAAAACTAAAAATTCCACTATTACAGTAGAAATTTCATTATTTCAATTAAAAATTTAACTACTTGACTAAAAATTGAACTACTTTGTTAAAAATTAATTTTTTTGCCTAGAGGTTCATCTCTTTGGTTGAATATTTACCTATTTCGCTGGAAGTTTATTTATTTATTTTTTTACTTAAAATTGAGTTCTTTCTGAAAATGTAATTATTTAATTTTTTGTTGAAAATTGATCTTCGTTAGTCGCAAACTCATCTTATTTGGTTGATAACTAGTTTGATTGTTTTTATACTTTCTATTTTACAGAAAATTCGTCTTTTGGTTGAAAAATGCATCATTTGATTTGAGAAGTCATCTTTTTGGTTAAAAATTAAGCTACCTTAATTAAAAATTCGATTTTTTTTATGTTTAAAATGAATTTTTTCCTGCAAATTTAAATTTTCTATTGGTTTAAAATTTTTCTTTTTTAGTTGAAGGTTCATCAACATGTTTAAAAATTTATGTATTTTGTTGAAAATTTCGTCTTTTTTGGTAGAAAGTTAATCTTCTTGTTTAAAAATACTTGTTCTTGATTTCAAAATTCACTCCTTTTGGTAGAAATTTCGTATTTTTTGTGGAAATACCAACTGTTAAGTTAGGTTTAGAATTCATTTTTGTAGGACCAACACTAAATTTTTTCGTTTGAATAGTTAACTATTCGGTTGAAAATTGAATTCCTTTTTTGATAACTCAATTCTTCAGTTAAAAATTGAAGTATTTGGTTCAAAATTCTTTTTTTTTTTAACTGTCAACTATTACATTTTTCATTGAGGTGAAATCGTTTGTTACAGTGCTCGTACCATCACACTACTTCTTTGTTTTCTCGGATTCGAATAATTGATATGAATATTTTTTTTTTCCTATTCAGTATCCCCATATTTAAGAAAAAGTTTTTATTTTCGTTTTTAATCAGAAATTAGATTTTTAATTGCTATCCAAAGACAATTTTTCAAACTTATGGAATTGTAACCTCCAAATTCCTGAACGATTTACTGGGAATTGGTTAACTTTTTCTATTCAAACTTATATTCGTTTAATTAAGTAACTCCATATCTCGAGAATGAGTTTGTATTTTTTGTCTTTACTGCAAATTGCACTTTTTATAGCGAGCCGTAGCTGAGCCTGTTGCAATTTTAGGTTCCTGTCACTTTGAAATTGTCACTTTCCACATTCTAATCCTCGGAACTGAATGCATTTTTCTGATCTAACTTTTTTGACCTTCATTCAGAAACACGTCAGGTCAGGAAAACGCTTTTTTTGTCTTTGAATATTTTGTTGGTCACGGCTCTCTGAA
This sequence comes from Belonocnema kinseyi, assembly GCF_010883055.1. Lineage (NCBI taxonomy): Eukaryota > Metazoa > Arthropoda > Insecta > Hymenoptera > Cynipidae > Belonocnema > Belonocnema kinseyi. The sequence continues at coordinate 60,033,562 of NC_046664.1, forward strand.
ACAATAAAAGTTTGTTACTCTTAAAGTCAAAATCCTTTAATGTTTCAAGCAATAATTTAATCAATTATAAGTATATCCATTATTTTCAAACTACATATATAATTCCCTGAAATTTGAAGAGATTTGGAATCAGGTTCCAAGCCCTAATGATGAAATTGTTCTCAAAATAAATTATGTTTTTTAAGACATTAAAATTTAAATTAACAAGTCATTGGTCAGTTCAGACTACATAGTACTGAAGATTATGTATTGTTTTATATCCACATGTATGTGGTTAATGAAGCTGGCAGTAGAGGTCGGTGGTATTAAGTTTCACAGCAATATCAAGACTCAAGAGTAATATAGCACGCGCCTCAATTCCATCCAGCTGGCAGCTACGGTCACTAACGAATTATATTTTAACGGCTGAATGACGTCCGGAAGAATTCATTCTCTCGCACGAATCCATCTTCCTTAGGATAAGCAATCAGGTGCCATCCATTCAACTGTATCATTTTTTGACAAGGCAAATCGAATAATAGGATAATTTTAACTCAATCTAATATGCCCGATTTTCATGGACTGACTTGGTTAATTTATGTCCCTTTAATATTGAGGAGTTCATTACTCAGATTTTTGGTCTACATACACAAAATGCCCAATTATCGAATTCAGTTAGAAAATAAAATAAAAAAGTAGGAGTATTCATTACGCTTAGGGCGGTCCAAAAAATTTTTTTCCACTCTCGAGGGCAAGACACCTTCCCAAATTTTCGATTTCCGGAGAAAGAAAACTCGCATTTCCTTTCAAAAACTGAATTTTTTGAATTTTCGAAAAATTGAACTCATGTTTCAGGGTTTCATCAAAAACAAAAACCATTTTCGAACAAAAATGGGATATGTTGATTTTCAATTACAAAAGTAATTTTACAAATAAAAAAGGAATTTTCAACCAAACAGTTCCATTTCCCACCAATGATAACCATTTGTAACAAAAATGTTGGATCATCAACCAAAAAATGCATTTTCAAGTGTA